>NW_006159640.1:1726545-1817632 GCF_000334495.1 Tupaia belangeri chinensis
TTTTTTTTTTTTTCATGTAAGGTGCTTGAGTTCCCTGTGTATTTTGGTTATCAGTCCCTTGTCTGAGGCATATTTTACAAAAATATTCTCCCATTCTGAGGGTTTTCGATTCACACTTGTTACTGTGTCCTTTGCTATCCAGAAACTTCTTAGTCTGATATAGTCCAGGTGTCTATTTTAGGGATTATTGCCTATGCTTTGGGAGTCTTATTTAAGAAGTCTTTGCCTACCTACCCCAAGGTCTCCCAGAGTTCCCCCAATATTTTCCACCAATAATTTTATAGATTGAGGTCTTAAGTTCAGACCTTTGATCCATTTTGAGTTGACTTTCATTAATGGTGAAAAATAGGGATTCAGTTTCATTTTTCTGCAGGTGGATGCCCAGTTTTTCCAAAACCATTTACTAAAGAGGTTTTCCTTTTCCCAATGGATTGACTGGTATCCTTTGTCAAAAATCAGCTGGCTGTAGCATTGTGGTTTATTTCTGGGGTCACTGTTCTATAACATTGTTCTACATCTGTTTTTGTGCCAGTACCATGCTGTTTTAATGATCACAACTTTATAGTATACTTTGGGGTCAGGGAGTGACATGCCTCCCATCCACTCTTTTTGCACAGGATTGCTTTGGCAATACAAGGTTTTTTATAATTCCAGACAAATTCTATGATTGTCTCTTCTGGATCTGGGAAGAATATCTCTGGTATTTTGATTGGAATTGCATTTAAATATATAGATTAATTTGGGTAGAATTGCCATTTTGATTATGTTAATTATTCCAATCCAGGAATAAGGGATGTCCTTCTACTTTTTTATGTCACTTTCAATATATTTTTTAAAATTTTCATAGTTTTCTTTGTAAAGTTCTTTGACTTCCTTAGTTAGGTTTATCCCTAGGTATCGTATACATTTTGTGGCTATCATGAAAGGGATTCCTTTCTCAGCTCTACTTCATTCAACTTGTTGTTCATGTATAGAAATGCTATAGATTTTTAGATGTTGATTTTGTATCCTGCCACTTTACTGTATTCCTTATTACTTTGAGAAGTTTTTTCATGGAAACCTTTGTATCTTCTAAGTATACAATCATTTCATCTGTGAATAAAGATAAAAAACTTTTTTGCATATTCAAATGCCTTTTATATTATTCTCTTAGTTAAGACCTCTAGCACTATATTAAAAAGCAGTGGAGAAAGTGGGCAGCCTTGCCTAGTACCAGTTTTTAGTGAAAAAGCTTTTAGCTTTTCCCCATTCAGTATAATTTTAGCTGTAGGTTTTTCATAGATGGCTTTTATTGTGTTCAGAAATAACCCTCTATTCCAATCTTACTGAGAGTCTTAATGATGAGAGGGTGTTGAATTTTTATCATATGCTTTCTCTGCGTCAACTGAAATGATCATATGGTTTTTTTCTTTATTGTTGTTAATATGGTGTATTACATTTATGGTCTTGCGTGTGTTGAACCAACCTTGCATCCCTGGAATAAAGCCTACCTGGTTGTGATGAATAATCTTTGTTATAAGTTGTTGGATATGATTTGCAAGTATCTAGTTGAAACTTTTTGTATCTATATTCATCAATGATATTGGTCTTTAGGTTTCCTTTTTTGTCATATCCTTATCTGTTTTGGGACTGAGGATGATGGAGGCTTCATAAAATGAATTTGGAAGGTTTCCTTCTTTTTGCATCTTTAGGAATAATTTGAGTAGGATAGGGATTAACTCTTCCTTAAAAGTTTTATAGAATTCAGAAGTGAAACCATCTGGACCTGGACTTTTCTATGTCGGGAAGTTATTTATTATTGATTCAATCTCCTGGCTTGTTAGGGTGTATTCAGGTTTTCTATGTCCTCCTGATTCAATCTTGGTAGATTATATGTATCTAGGAATTTGTCCATCTTCTCCAAGTTCTCTTGTTTCTTGGCATATAGTTACTCATAGTATCCTTAATGATATTTTGTATTTCTATTATGTCTGTTGTAATGTTGCCTGTATCATAACATATTTGATTTATCTGATTTCTTTTTTTCTTTTTCTTTATCAGTCTAGCCAATGGAGTGTTGATATTGTTAATCTTTTCAAAGAACCAGCCTTTGCTTTTATTTCTTTCCCATAGGTTTGTTTATTTTCTATTTCATTTATTTCTGCTCGAACCTTTATTATTTCTTTTTGCCTGGCATTTCTTTTATTTTTTGTTGTTGTTGTTTTTCCAGTTCCCTGAGGCATGATGTCAGGTTATCTATTTGCACCTTTTCATCTTTTTCTTATGCACACTAATTGCTATGATTTTCCCTCTTATGACTGCTTTTGCCGTGTCCCATAGATTATGGAAACTTGTGTGCTCATTATCATTTGTTTCCCTAAACTTATTTTATTTCAGACTTAATTTCCTCAGCAGCTAAGAAGTCATTCAGAATTAAGTTGTTCAGTTTCCATGTGTTTGTGTATTTTTGAGGGTGTTTCTTGAAATTAATCTTGAGTTTAATTTCATTATGGTCAGAGAAGATGCTGGATATAGTTTCTATGCCTTTGAATCTGTAAAGGCTTGATTTGTATCCTAACATATGGTCAATCTTTGAAAAGGTTCCATGCCAATGTGAGAAAAATGTATATTTTGTGATCTTAGTGTGGAAAGTTGTATAGATATCTTTCAAGCCCGTTCGATCTATAGTATCATGTAGGCCCTGTATCTCTCTATTTATTTGCCTAGAAGATGCATCTAAAGGAGATAATGGGGTGTTAAGATCCCCAACAATTATAGTGTTTCTCCCTATCTCTCCTTTTAGCTCCAGCAGTCTTTCCTTTATATATTTAGGTGCTCCTGAGTTGGGTGCATAGATATTTATAAGTGTTATGTCTTCTTGCTGGATTACCCCATTTACTATTATATAATGCCTTTCTTGTCTCTTCTTATGGTCTTTGTCTTGAAGCCTATTTTGTCTGAAATCAATATTGCAAATACAGCCCTCTTTTGATTTCCATGGAATATCTTTTCCTAGCCCTTCACTTTTAGTCTATATATGTCTTTATCCAGAAAATGCATTTCTAGTAGGCAACAGATAGAGGGTTTCTGGTTTTGTTTTATTTTCTTTCTTTTCTTTTTATTAAATCCATTTGGCCAGTCTGTGTCTCTTAATTGGATAATTTAATTTATTGACATTCAATGTAATTATTGATATTTCCGGACCTGTTCCTATCATTAAGTGAGCCATTTTCTTGATTGATTTTTGTTCTCTTATAACTGTTCATCTGACTTTTTAGCTTTCCTGGTATAGCGCTCCCTTCAGAACCTCTTGAAGAGCTGGTCTGGGGTTGGTAAATTCCTTCAGATTTTTTTTATCTGAGAATGTTCTTGTCTTTTTTTTTTCCCATAAGAAAGATAAGCTCGCTGGGTATAGTATTCTTGGTTCAAATTGTTTTTCATTCAACTCTTCGGCTATATTTCCCCATTCTTTCCTTGCCTGCATTGTTTCCACCAAGAGGTCTGATGTTAGCCTGATGGGGTGACGTGTATAAGTAACTTGACCTTTCCCTTTTGCCAACTTTAGTATCTTGTCTCTGTCTGTTGTTTTTGCCAATCTGGCTATCTTGTGCCTTGAAGATGATCTTCTTGGATTGATTCTACTCAGGGTCCTATGTATTTCTTGGGTCTGGATATTTGAATACCTTTCTAGGTTTGGAAAGTTTTCTTCTAGGATTTCATGGAATAAATTATCAATGCCCTTATTATTTTCTTCCTCTTCTGGGATACCAATTACCTGGATGTTGGGGCAATTGATGCTATCCAGTATTCCTCATATATTATCCTCATTTTTCTTGGTTGTTTTCTCAATCTTCTTGATACTTTTTTCTAGGTCAGATGTTTTTTGTCTTCCACATTCGAGATTCGATCTTCTGCCTGATCTAATCTACTTTTAATATTTTCAAGGAAGGTTTTGATTTCCTGTATCACATACTTCAACCCTAAAAGTTCCATCTGGTTCTTTTTTTAAGGATTCTTTTTCTTCTTTCAAATCATGAAAGGACTTCCTCATCTCCTGGAGCTCATTGTCTCTTTTTCCTTTTATCTCAGTTAGTTTGCAAATATTCTGAATTGCTTATCTGACATGTTCCACGATGTCCATTGTATTGACTATGGATGATGTAAACTTAATAATTTCCCTTGGGGGAGTGGCATTTCATTGGTTGCTCATATTACTTGAGCCTCTGCAATTGTTCCTAGTCATACGGTGATCTATATGTTACTTCCTAACTTATTCAAGGTATATCTGAGTGTTAAAAGGTGTTCAGGATTAGAAAATTGGCAGTCTCTCTTCTGGTTTGCCTACCTGTTGCTCAACAGTACCATGCACTATTGTAACTGGTCCTGAATGACCCAAAGTCCTCTCTGTTTCTAAGGAGTGGTGAGCTTCCAACTGACCTAATAAGCTTCACCTCAGGAGCAAAGAAAATATTTCAAAACACTGAAATTCTGAGAGTCCAAAGGCAAGTGGGAAGGGGT
The DNA here is from genome assembly GCF_000334495.1 of Tupaia belangeri chinensis. NCBI lineage: Eukaryota > Metazoa > Chordata > Mammalia > Scandentia > Tupaiidae > Tupaia > Tupaia belangeri. Next base: position 1,731,043 of record NW_006159640.1, read on the forward strand.
GGAGAATGAGCAATGGGTCCCAGCTATTATGGCCTGCAACCACAGGCAACCTGTGTCTGGCAGTGCTGCTGGCTTGAACCAGTCTCTAAATGGAGTGGGGAGGGGTGCAAGTTCATCTTAAAGTCCAAAGAAACAAACCTGAAGTCCAGACACAAGTAGGGGCAGGCTATCACTATTATTTTTCATTTTGACCAGATAGAGAGAGAGAAAGAGGGTATTTTTCATTTTGACCAGATAGAGAGAGAGATAAGGGGAAAGAGAGAAAGCAAGCAGCCAAGTCTAATACTTAAACCATAGTCAGCCATGTGGGAATCCAGTGTCTTTAACCAACATGCCACCTGCCGGCCCTTATCTTTATTTTGGAACTGTATCAGCTTATCATGCTCATATACTCAGCAGAAACATTGCGTAGTATTTACATAATTTTTACTAGGGAAAAAAACCCTATATTTTATAAACACAATTGTGGTTTATATTATTTCTTCATCCTTGCATCTCCCACTAGAAATATGTTTCTCAAGGTTATGTTTCTATGTAAACTTTGTATTCTCAGTACCCAACACAGAAACTATTATGTAATAACTTACTATAAGTGGTATTTGTTGAATTAATATTGAATTAAAAGACATTTGTGACCTTAGCCCTTAACACAATGTTCTAGTATGTAAACATTTATATAAGGGCTGATTAAGTATACAAGATATTGCACAATGCCAGGACATGGTTAGGAAATATAATCAAATGGATTCTTATGTTTGTTTGTATGTTGTTTGAACAGGAATAGAACTACAGGGAATGAAGTGCAGTTTTCACATGGGGAAGAATCTGTTAGAGAACAGCACAATTATAGCTATTAAAGAACAAAACAGAGAGGGATAAGATACTTCTGAGGGTTCCCTCAGTCCCCAAACACCACTCCCCTTATCATTGATTTCAGATATTTCACAGGGCAATCACTAAATGGAAACAGATAATCACAAACAGGCTGGCCCTTGTAAAGGTAAGACTTAAAAAGGGGGAATCATCTATAATTCCTCTTTTAGAATACCTAGTTTCTTGTTCAAATATTTCCCTGAAGAACACAAGCTTGAGAATACTATCCAAGGAATTAGCTCTAACAATATTCCTAATATTAATGCAAGCTTTACTGTTTGATGTAAGAATAAAAAGGACAACAGAAGAAAATTAATTTCTTAGAGAAGGAGGTATTATGGGGGTATTTGAAGAAGGTAGGAGACTATGCATTATTCCCAGCTCTGATGTCAACTAACTCTGCCTAGAAGATAAATCCTAAAACCTCTTTAGACATCAGTTTCTCCATCTCAAAACCAGGGAGATTTGAGTTAATCTCTGTAGTATGACATTTTGTCTCTTTAAGATAGTCCCAAGTAAATTAGGGCACATAAAAATATGAGGTCTTGGGAATACTATCCAAGAACCATCAAGAGAGAAGGTAAGCCAAGTTCACAAGGAGATTTAATCCTTAGAAGCCAGGCCTAGCCAATAGCCAGACAGGCTGTGATTCCCTTTGAGATGTTTTCCTACTTTTTGTGCCAACCCTGAAATGCTAAGTCATTGCTTTTGCTAGAAGGATATTTTCTTATTGCATTCTGAGGATTTGAACAAATATTTTCATTTTGAGGAAAGCTTTGAGAACATTTTCAAATTGAAGGTTAGGCTTTCAGGATGAGCAGAGCCTCCAGTCTGCACAATGGAGCTCCCAACTTTGGACAGACACCACACTTGGAAGAGGGAATCAGTATTTGCCGGACTAAACTTGGTTTGACACAACCCTTTCTTTCTGCTGAAACAGAATGCCTTTCAGCGAAGCCTGTGGGCACTGTGGTTACCATAGCAGCTCTCTCATAAGGGGCAGACACCGACAAAGCATTTAGCTTCAGCCTCATGACTGGTGACATTCTGAGGCCAATGAGTTGGCCACCTACGTAGAAAACTATGAGACCTGCTTCCTCCCTCACCCTGCTTTTGCAGAGATGCCTGCTTGAAACTCCATTTCTGAGTCCCTATCCTTTTCCTGGAACTATATAGTATATGTTTTTTTCTAATCGCAGGAAAAGGACAGCATATAAAAGCACCAGGTCTACAAATTAAAATGTTGCTTGCTAATCATCTATGAACCAACCCACAAGAACTAGGCTACTATAACTCTTCCATTTATTATGTGGCTTTTTAAGAAGCTTTTCTTTCTTTCTTTTTTATTTTTTTGAGAGGTTTTTGCCATAGAGTGCATGCATTTGCCAGAGAGACAGAGAGAGACAGAGAAACAGAAAGTGAGAAATCACCCCCTGGGAGGATGGCCACGGCGCAATCCCTTCTCTTCCATCCTCCTCTCACAATCTTGGTCATGCATGTGCACATGCCCAGCGTGAGTTTAAGCCACCAGGCCTGGGACTCAAACCGCGGTCGACTACATGGGAGTCCAGTGACATAGCCATTATGCCAACTGCTGGTCTCTTTTTAAAAGTTTTTTGCCAGAGGATGCACACACTTCTCAGGGAGAGACAGAGAGAGGGAGGGAGAGGGAGAAAGTACACTCCAGTGGAGCACGGTCACACTGCCGTCTCTTCTCCTCCATTTCTCCATCCTGTAGGGATTTGAGGCATGCATACACACATGCCCAGCGTGTTTTCATGCTGCTGGGGCCAAGACTCAAACTATGGTCGGCCCTGTGGGATCTGGCTCCCTTAACCAGTAGACCATGAAGCTGGCTCTATTCTTCTTCTTTATGTTTCTTACTTCCTTTTCTTCTTTCTCTGTGCCTCCTTTCCTTTCATTCTTTTCTTTCTTTATTTTCAGAGGAAAGAAAGAGAGACTAGTGCCCATGACAGGGCCTAATCATGTCATGACCCCACCCCTGCCAGCCTTCCAGCCTGCAAAGGATCACAGGTGCATCCAGCATATTTAGGTCAACTAGGGATCTGATCCCAGGGCCTCGCATATGACTCCAGCCTTGCACATGGCACCCTACTGCCTGCTCTACCATGACTGTACTGCTTATTATGTTTTTAAAGTATTTCCAAATTTTTTATTTTTCTTGATTTCAGTTATTAGATGGGGAAAATTTAAGCTCTGAGTTGATAAATGTTTAGGATTTTTTCACAAGACTGAATGAGAGGTGTTACATTTTAAAACAACTCTGCGTAAATTTGTGCTCTGAAAGTTGTTACTCACCTAGTTGTCAGTTCATCATTTAGGTAGCATTTTATCAGGAATGGGGAAAAATAAGCTTTATATTAATGTGTATTCACCCTTTAAAGCTCATACTAGAAATGATCTCTTCTGAAAAGTTTACTCCTGAATTCCCAAACTAGAGAGTTTTCCTTTCACCTTTGTTTCTGTGGGAACTTTTATTTGTCACTTGCCCCAAATACATTACATTTGTATTTCTGTCTTTTCAGTAGAGAACGAGAACCTATAACTTACCAATGAGACCATGTTATATCAAATGTAACCTACACTCCATGCCTTAGTTTCTGTTTTTTATTTTTTTTTTCTTTTTTCCCTCCATAGCATATACTTTCTAGCATATTGGGTTGTCGGAAAAGTCATGACACATTTTTGCATGGAAAGACAGAAAAATATGTCATAACTCTCCCGACAACCTCATATTTTGTTATTTACTTATTGGTTGATGTATGTTGTCTGTATTCCTCCTCCAGTTAGAGCATAGATTCTACAGAGGCACTCAAGATCCTAAAACATTGTTAGGCCTCTAGTGGATTCTCAATAATTACTTGTTGAATAAAATGAACAGGGAAAAGTAAAATATCTCATAGTACCTCAGGTAAACTGCTAGCAGTTTAATTCTAGTTGCAGTTAAAGTTGGAAGACTAGATTACACTAGAGTTAAGAAGCATATTTATGAAACAAGAAATAATGGTTTTTGATAGTATTATGTGTTCTCATCTATTAGACCTTGAATTTGAGACAAGGATTTGACCCAGATAATGTGATGGAGATACTACGAGATCAACGGCTTTGTAGGTTTAATTAGTCACAAAGATCACTTATAAAATTGAGAAGACAAAGCGTTGAAGGATATGTTCCTTTTTTCTTTTTTTTAAACAAAAACTTTATTCAGTTCATTCAAAAAACCATTGACAAAATAAACTTCAGTTGCAGTTTCACATGAACCAAAAATAAAAACGACGTAACAATAGCTTACAAATTAATGAAAAACTGCAATTTTGCAAAAGATTGTCAATATTCTGCACACTAGTCAGATTTTTTTTTAAGGCAAAGTGCTCTTTTGATGACAGATACCTTAACAATACACACTATTGTGAACTAGGAGATATTTCAAGATTTCTTTCAGAAGTAACTAATCGATCTTCTCCAGCCTTTCCCCAGCAAACAATTGGAAACCACTGCACACAGAATAGATACACAGAGCAGCGTTTTCCAAAATCCTTTTAGATTCTTATGTTTTTCAGGGCAAAACTGTGTTGCAAAACCCTGTACATTTCACAATTCATGATAACATGTTAAACAATTGGAGATGGGCTGCAAGAGCTTATTAAATTTGTTTTATGTGACCTCAGTTGCCTGTTTTCTTTTAATTTTTTTAAAGTTCTTTTGCAAATATGTCTCTTTTTCTCTCTTTTTCTTTAAGAGATTTTTTTGCCTTAGGCTGTATAGATTTTTTTGCCTTAGAGAATGAGAGGAAAGTGAGAAATCACCCCCACACACACACACCAGCCCAGGGATGATGGCCACACCACAGTCCCTTCTCCACTATGCTTCTCCTGGGATCTTAGGCACTCATGCACATGTATGAAGTTTCAAGCCCCTGGGTGTGGGACTCAAACCATGTTCAGACATGTGGAAGTTGGTGACATAACCACTACATCATCTGCTGGCCTGGGTTATGATTTTTTGATTGCTGTATTTTCTATATGCTTCTGGTGAAAAATATGCACGTGTGTGTGTGTGTGTGTGTGTGTGTTTGCGTGTTTGCCATAGGGCAGGTGTTTTTGCTGGAGAGAAACAGAGACAGAGAGAGGGAAAGTGAGAAACTACCCCCTAGGAGGGTAGCCACACTGCAATCCCTTCTGTTCCATTCTCTTCCTGGGATTTTGAGCATACACACACTCATGGACCCAGTGTGATTTTTCATGTTATCAGATCCAGGATTCAAACCATGGTTGGCCATATGGGAATCCAGTGCCTTAACCTCCATGCTCCCTGCTGGCCCCCAGAAAGCACATCTTTTAAAGTGATGGATTCACTTTATATGAAATCAGCTTATTACTTTACATCTTCTTCTTCTTTTTTTTTTTTTTTTTGAAGAGGTTTTTGCTGTAGGGTGTGTGCACTTGCCAGAGAGACAGAGAGACAGAAAGTGAGAAGTCACCCTCCAGGGGGGATGGCCATGCTGCAATTCCTTCTCCTCCATTCTCCTCTTGGGATCCTGGGCACACATGCACACACGCCTGGTGTGAGTTTAAGCCACCGGGTCTGGGACTTGAACTGCAATCAAATACATGGGAGTCCAGCGACATAGCCATTATGCTAACTGCTGGTCCTCTTACATCGTCTTCTATCCTTATTCATTTCTGCTAATACTGGTAGGGTGTGGTAAAATCTCTCAGTATATTGGTGAGTGTGTGACTTTCATCTCTAATCAACTATTATCAAGAATATGAGACACAAATATTTGTAACTGGATGATTTTTGTTCTTTGTGTGTGAGCATACTATGTCCATTGAAAGGAACCAGAGTGCACTGGGCAGAGTCTTATCTCTGCTACTGACTATTGTAAATGAGCGAGATCCTGGGCATTTGTGGTAAGGTTTTCTGGACAGAAGAAGCACTATAGTTATATAAACCACAGGATAGCAGATTTTAGTTTAATATGAAAGAGCAAACAAATTGCAAAATTATTTTTTTCCAATGAGCGCTTAATAAACTGGCTTCACCGATGGTGATATCATCATCATCTTGAAAAGTCCTCACAAAAAGTCCTGGATGGCCATCAATCATTAATGAAAAAGTAGATTGGATTTATAAATCTACTCTGATGTGGTGCCCACTGGCATGGTTACCTAACAACAGCTCTCATGTATTCGTAGGCATCATTCACATTCCATATGAATGATGCCTCCTGATGCCAGCCACCTGCAGCAGCCCTTCCAGCCCTTACAACCATTTTCAATTCCTGGGTTCTGCCTGCACGTGTAATCCTGGCTGGGTGTGGACCAGCTCCTCTTTTCTGCCTCATCAGAGAAAGCTGAAAAACACAGATTCAAGGTCAATACTAGACCAGAAGCCAGAGGGTCCAGATGACATGCCCCAACATATAGGACTCACACTATGAAACACAGGACTCTCAAGCCAAATTTCAGGGAGAGGCTATTGCAGTGAATGTTGAAATGAATTATTCACTTGTTCTTTTCACAAATATTTCTTGAATTCTTTCCTTTGGCAAGACACCAGGGGAGGATGCAATGCCCCAGGATAGTTTAAACAAGCCACTGAATTTTGAACCCCAAGTTCCAATAAATTGTTCGTTCCAAAGACAAATAGCAACAAGGCTGATGAATACAAACAGAGTAGTACCTCTGCCATTTCTACAAAGAATAAGAAAAAATACCTGTGGAAATTCTGGCCTTTCAGATATAACCTCAAAATTACAGAGTAAATAAGGATTAAACAGAATGAGAACAGCCCAATAGTCTCAACGTGTTGCACTGTTTTCAGAAAAAAACGATAAAAAGTGACAATTGTGAAATTTGATGGAATAGAATGAATGAGTATCCAAGAAAAATTCTCAGTCTTCCTTTATTGCTCTTGCAACAACCTTCGAGCAAGGGCCAGCTAATTTGTATCAGATCTGATGTCTGCTGACAAATGTTAACAGGCATTTTTTATTTCTGCTTGAGTGGTTTGTCTGCAACTCATTTCTCTTCTATTCTCACTTCAACCTCCAGATTCTTCTCAAAACATAGCTCTGATAATGTCACCTCTTGGCCCACCCATCAACAGGTGATCATTTTCTATGGTATAACTTCCAATAGCCATCCTGTTCCATACACGTTCTGTACCCTGACCACACACTACTCAGTGTCATCCTTCTGCACAACTTCCTCCACAACCCCTCACATTCCCCTGTCATGCCTTCATTCATTGCCATAGCCTGTATGAAAAGTCTATCATCCATCTCATCATTTCATATTCTTGATGAAGTTCAACTTCAGTTCAGGTCAATGATATTTCAGGGGTGTACAGTCTTGTATCAGACAGTATGATGAACCCCGAGATGAAGGGATGGAAGGATAAAATCAGGTCCTTCTTGAGAGGAGCTCACAGTCTAGGGACAGATGTAGGCAGAGAACCTTCACAGGGCAGATACTTGGCATCTGAGCCCCCATAGCACATGGTGATGTGATAGCAGGGATCTGTGAAGCTCAGGAGATGGGCACTCTGTTTACCCTGCATGAAAGTGTTGCTAGAAGAAAGTGTCATGGTTGGGTGAGAAAATTAGAAGCTATTCATGGTACAGAAAGTGGAAAGGATAGTGTTATAGGCAAGAAGAACATGAGCAAAGGTTGAAACTTTCTGTAATACCTGCTCCCCTCACCTAAGAATCAAACTCTTCCTCCTCAGTTCTATAATTACCATCCATCATTGCTGTTACTGTTGCGCTATTAGAATACTAACCATAATCGGCCTTGTAGTTGACCTTGTTTTGTAATTACCTGATGATGCTTATTGAGTTCCTGGCTAGTTTTAGGCAAGGTGATAGTATTCCCAAAAGTTTCATTTAATCCTCCCCAAAGCTTTATAGGACAGATGCTCTTGTCATACCCATTATGCAGATGAGGGAATGGAGGCTCAGAGAGGTGAACTATTTGAGGTTGTATAGTTATTTTACCGTGCATAAACATAAACTGGAGTGCTCAATAAGTAATTTCCAGGACCTGAAGGCAGAGCTTCTTCATAGGTTTCAGTTGGGACTTTTATGTGCATTTTGTTCAATTATTGTAGTGACTGGGATCCATACATGGAGGAGCGCTCAGCGCTCAGGAGGGAGAGATCTGGGACTTATAACCAGACCTGTCAGCCTCCAGAGCCTGTTTTCTAGATCTGCCTTTGGAGGGGAGGAACACATTACTGTTGTTGTATCTTACAAAGTAATAAGGCAATAGGGCTTTGCACTTTACAAATATTTAAAACAATGTTTGACTTATTGCTCAGATTAAGGTAGAATCCTAGCTCTTTAATAGAAGGCAGCTTTATCTCTCAGAGATGAATAACTTTGCTTTCATTGCTAATTAATATTTACCTTAATGGCAAAGTAAAAGAGCTTTTGGTCCTGTTTTGTTTGTTTGTTTGTTTGTTTTTAATAAATTGGTTCTCATAAAATTAGTATCCTTTTTTAAAACTATCAGTAACTGTCTACAAATATTGTCAATGCTACTGAACTAGTGATCTTCTTAAAACACAAATCTGGCCATGTCACGCCACTACTGAGACCTCTCAATGACTTATCTCTAAAAGGAAAATGATCACCATGTTTAGGATGAGGTCTAAGGTCATCTGAAATCAGACCCCAGGTCCTTCCCCCCAACAGTTCCACCTCTGAACTGTGTATATTAGCCTCTCCAAACTATTGTGTTGTCAGAAAAGTCATGACACATTTTTTGCATAGAAAAACATGGAAAAATATGTTATGACTTTTCCAACAGTCCAATATTTTTTCCCAATCCTCCTTTTTTATTTTTAAATGGTAGAAATGTTTATAGATGAAAATTATACAATTCACTTTGTTTTTTGGAGAGGTTTTTGCTATAGGGTGCATTCACTCGCCAGACAGACAGAGACAGAGAGACAGAAAGCGAGAAATCACCCCCCGGGGGGGATGGCCACGCCTCAATCCCTTCTCCTCCATTCTCCTCTCGGTATCTTGGGCATGCACACGTGCCCAGCGTGAGTTTTAAGCCACCGGGTCTGGGACACACACCGTGGTCAACTACGTGAGAGTCCAGTGACATAGCCATTACACTAACTGCTAATCCCTATACAATTCACTTTTGAAATAGATACTAAATAAATATGCTTAGTGTTTAATCTAAATTATAGTCAAGAAACAGAATACTAGCAAGGCTCCAACCTAATATTTTATAAACAGTAAAGAAATAGTAATTTTTTTTAATCACCATATTTGTAGCGATTGTCATGATATCCTGGTATGTCCTGAATCTCCCAGAGATTCTGAATTGAGATACTTCTTTTTCTTATAATTTTTATTTAAGACCTAACTCAAATACCTCCTTGTGTCTGGATTTGTGGTTTTCCTAAGCAAAAATTATCATTCTCTTTTGGTTCCATATATCTATGGATACATTTTGTCAATAAACCTGTATTCTCCATTAAAGTACTCTCTCCTTTTGAGAGTTCTGCATCACCTCTATTTCCTCACTGTCTGATATGGGCTTGGCTACAGAGTTCAGTTGTGCTTTGTATAGTAGATTAAATCGTGTTGAGTGAAGAATTGAGTCAAGGAATAAAAGAATGGTTGAAGGAATGAATGAAGACATGTTTTTATTTCCCACTTCTTGATCTAATCCATCAGGAAAACTATTGGCTCTACCTTCGAAATATTTTCAGAACATGATCATTTCTCATCATCTTCACTCTGACTATCTTGGTCCAAGCCATTCCAATCTTTAGCCAAGAATTCTTTAGTAGCTTCCTAATAGTTCTCTAAGCTTAGATCTTTGATATCCTCTTCAGTCTGTCTATCTCCAATATGGAAGCCTTAAAAAAATAGAAATCAGATCAAATCCTCCGCTGGTTTACATTTTATGCAGAGCAAAAGCCCAAGTCCTTTTAATGACTTACAGGCTTTATACAAATGACCACAGTCTGCTGCCAGCCTCTCCTACTTGCTAATCTCACTTCCTACCACTCTCCCTCTTGCTCACTGTAGTCACACTGGTCTGCTTGCTGCTTCCCGGCTGTACCACACATGTTCCCCTTTGCACTGACTGTTCGTGCTGCCACAAATGCTCATGCTCCTGATTAGGATGGCATAGTCCCCCAGTTCTTCATGACTTTACTCAAATAGTACTTTCTCAATGAGCCCAACCTCAACTATCTTACTTAATATTTTTCTCCAGATTACCCTTTTTTCTTGATTCTCCTCATCTTGTAGCATATGATATTATTTAATTATTCATGATGATTATTTATGGTCTGACTCTTCCTGCTGGAATGCAAGCTTCATAAGGAGCTAGTCTAATTTGTTCGCTGATAGTTTTGAGTTGCCTGGACTGTGTGTGGAACATAGTAGACATGGGTCAATATGTTTTGAATAAATGAATGCATGATTGCTCTACAATGTAAGCTCCTCACGCGTCTTTGTCAGGCTTTATCATTGAATACTCAGTCTCAGATACAATGTCAGCCCTTAGTCAGTGCTCAGTACACATCCTGTTGTTGGGAAAGTTCTGATACATTTTGCATAGTAAAGCATATAAAAATACATCTTGACTTTTCCGAGGACCTACTACTTGCTGAGTAAATGGATGCATATGAATTGGATTTCAGTGAATCACACTTGAGGGGGGAAAAGCATGTCAGTTAATAATCAGTGTAGTTTATTTGAACTCTCTTTGTGTTTATTTTAACAAAAGCTTTCTTGGAATTCTAACATCAAAATAGGATGTCATTGAGATCTCTGTGGTTTTAGTGGCTATGACCTTTACCATCATTCTCAAGATGGGAAGGGGAGTGCTCATGGAGTCTTTAATTAATCCAGTCATGGGGCTGGAATGATGTGCTGACAAAATAATAATAATAAGGAAACCTTACAGGCTAGCTTCCCCAAAATAACCTTGCAATTGTTCCTAAGTATACCAGAAATTCTAATTCAAGCACAGTTTGGGCTTTTCTCAGTTGACTCAGATTAAAATGCTTGACAAATCCAAAATTTTCCCATGAGAACCTTCCATTAAGTTTGTATTCTGTCAAGGTACAGAAAAGGAAGGTCTGTGTTTGGCAGATATAGAAAATAGCTTTAACTATATTCTATTTTTGCAGACTCATGGGTAAATTTTCCTATCAAGCACTGGTCTATGTGATCTGATTTATGTATCAAAATATAATGTCTTACAGGTGGGTTATTTTGGACTCAATCTTCTCCAGGTGGTGTGAAATCACGACAAATGATCATAGTGCCTATGTATAAATGATCACAGGTCATCCTACTTGACCTGTGGGTCAGCCCAACCTTCTCAGAAACGCATTTCCAAACTACACCCATGTCTGTGATTGAATGCAGGTATTTTCAAAATTACTTGGATTGACAAATCTGCTGCTCTGAAATTACATGTGACTGTGGCTTAACTGACAAGATTCATAGAACAGAGATTTGATATCTGAATAAATACCTCCACCAGGTTCATGCATGGGCTCTCAAGCTTGGCAATAGTTTTAAGCACTAGTGGATAAACTGCCCTGTGGGTCCTTAAGTAAGACATAATAACTTTAGCCCTGTAAAGGAGGGTTAAAAAGTATTCATCTTTAGTTCCATACTGCAGAGTAGTTTCTATCACAAGTCTATAATTTATAAATATTTACAAATCAATATATAAATAACAAATTTCTTTTAGAACCATTGATAATATCACTGTGAAATAAAAATAATTATTTTCAGGATAATCTAAGAATAGTAAGGGACCAGCAGTTAGCATAATGGCTATGTCGCTGGACTTCCACGTAGTCAACTGCGGTTCGCGTCCCAGACCCGGTGGCTTAAAACTCACGCCGGGTGTGTGTGCATGCATGCCCAAGATCCCAGAGGAGAATGGAGGAGAAGGGATTGCAGCATGACCGTCCCCCTGGGGGGTGATGTCTCGCTTTCTGTCTCTATGTCTCTCTCTGTCTGGTGAGCGCACGCACCCTACAGTGAAACCCTCTCTGAAAAAAAAAAAAGAAAGAAAAAAGAATAGTAAGACTTTTTTACACACCCAGAATACTGACAAAATAGAAAATGAAGAAGGAATGGCAGTGTGATAATACCCCATGCTCACCAGAAAGACGGAAAGACAGAGAGACAGAAAGCGAGAAATCACCCCCCCAGGGGGTATAGTCATGTTGCAATCACTTCTCCTTTGTTCTTCTCTCAGGATCTTGGGCACACACACACACACATGCGCAGCATGAGTTCAAGCCACCAGGTCTGGGAATCGATCTGTGGTCGACTACATGGGAGTCCAGCAAAATAGCCATTATGCCATCTGCTGGTCCCAAGACAATTTTTCTTTACTTTGGTTTGCAGAAAGTTCAGAAATGTCCTTAATTGTGGTAATTATCTATTAGCCTAAGTGGTTAACATATTTGTGTCTCCTTTTTCTTAGTGGTTTTTTATATTCTATTTCTATTTCTGACTTAATATCTTACTATATTTTCCACAATCATACTGTCTTTTAATTCAAACTATGTTTGGAAATAAATTGGGCATAAATATGATAATAAAAATTATTAGATTAGGTGTCCTATACTTAATCAGTTTACTATTTTACCAGGAAAAATATAACAAAGTATTTTATTACAGAATTAAAAATATATTTTGTGCATGTATTGGTATGACAAGTTAAAAAGAAATACTTCAGGGGCCAGCAGGTGGCATAATGGTTACATTGTTGTACTCCCACATGGCTGACTGCAGTTGGAGTCCCGGACTTGGCAATGCTGGGCACATGTTCATGCATGCCCAAAATCCCAAGAGGAGAATGAAGGAAAAGAGAATGCAGCATGACCATCGCCTCCCGGGGGTGATTTATCACTTTCTGTCTCTCTGATGAGTACAAACGCCCTATAGAAAAAAAAAAAACTCTTTAAATCTCTTTCTTTAAAAAAAGAAAAGAATATATTTTGTATACATTTATTTCATACATTTTACATTCAAGGCACTGTGCTTGGTGATGGGTTAAGAAATTATAATAAAGGCATTTCTAGGCTAAGAAGCAGACTCACCCACAGGCAGCTGCAGAACAATGTGGTGATGATCCCAGATATATGAATTATCCATAGTCAGAAAACCCAGAGAGACAGAAAATAGAATAGGGTTGCCAGGGCATCAGCAGTAGTACACTACAGGGAAAGACTGCTTAATGGCTATAGGTTGTCCATTTGAACAGAGGAAAAATTTCCTAGGACTCCATTATGGTGATGGTTGTACAACATTGTAAATGCGCTAAATGTCAGTAGTAGTAAATTGTCTATGTATTTTCTACAGTAATTTTTAAAAGGTTTTTGTTATAGGGTGTGTGTGCTCACCAGAAAGACAGAGAGACAGAGAGTGAGAAATCACCTCTCCAGGGGGATGGCCATGCAACAATCCCTTCTCTGTTCTCCTGTCAGAATTTTGGGCATGCACACAAACATGCCCGGCATGAGTTTCAAGCTGTCAGGTCCAGGACTTGAACTGTGGTTGACTGTGTGGAATTCTAGCAACATAACCATTATGCCATTTGTTGGTCCCTTCTACAGTAAGTGTTTTTAAAAAATTAAAACAACAATCAAAATTCCAATGTGATGAAGATGACCGATGCATTCATTCATTCATTAAACAAGTATTGACTGTGTACTAACAGTGTCAGTCACTGTCTGAGGTACTGGAGACAAAATACTGAGCAAAACAAAGCCTGATCCTTCTCTTATGGACTATTATCTAACAAAGTTTAACCACAGATAAATGCTCTGAAGGAAAGAAAATGTATGACAAAGAAACTTGGTCTAATTAAAAATTTTAGACAAGGGTCTCAGATTACTTACAGAGGAGGAAACCATCAATCTGAGTTTTGAATGGTGAATAGAAGTTGTGGCAAGGAAGAGAAAGGGAGCAGAGCTTGCCAGGAAGAAGGAACAGTGAGTTAATGGTAAATAGTAAGAAATGAAGGGAAAGTGTTTTCCCATCAGCATGAGGGAATGGCAGAGAACAAAGCACATGGGGACTTTGAAGCATTGGAAGGCCCTGGAGGGGACAGGTGGGGTGATGTAAAGAGAACAGAGGAAATTTGGTAGACATTCTAGGAGGTTACTGTCCTGGGCAAGACATAGATTAGGGAGGATGGGGGTGGGGTGGATATGGAGTACAAAGGATGTTAGTAAGGTTAATGGTACCTAACCTGATGACAGATTGCATCTGGGACTGTAATGGAAGCGATGGGTAGGGCAAGACAAAAAGCACTCCAGAGGCACCTCTGAAACAAGGGAGGTGCTGCAGAGAAAGCACTGAACAAAGAGGTAGTTCTCAGACTCAGTTAGGAAACCTTAACACAGCCTTATCCTCAATGACGCTTACTAGTTTTTCCTAGGTTCTTTAGAGTTGTAATTAATGATCAACAGTAGGTCCACCTTGCAATGACAACTGTAATACGTATTTTTGTAACTCATTAAGCAATGTATTAACTGTCCAGGAAAGTTTATCCAGTTCGGTTATCTATAGCCAGTACTTTAAGTTTCTGTTTTGTTTTAAGTTACAAACGTGAAATAATAAGAAAAGAGCCAAGAGAGGTATTTATAACAGTATCTACTCTGCATTGGTTATATGGTAGGCAGTTATTACATATACAGTAGTATTCCTTTTAAAATGTTTCTATGGAGATCTCTGTCTCTCTCTGTTTTAGAGAAAAGGAAACTCTCAGAATAAATTAGTAAAGTAGTCCCAGCCTCTTGGGCGCAGTTGGTAAAATACCAGACTGTGGAACTAGGAGCCACAAGCCTGTCACTGTTGGAGTCCCTAGCCTGTTCAGTCTGAAAACATGCAGTGCACATGCATGCATGCCTAGGCTTCTGGTGGAGTAGAGGAAGTGAATCATAGAGCAATTATCCCTGTGAGGGTGCTTCTCTCTGTCTCTTGCATGTGCTTGTGCTCTATTGTGATTTTTTAAGAAGTATACTATTTACAAATACCCAGGTAATCAGGAGAGGTAAGATTTAAAATCAAGTCCTGCAGCCAGTGGTATGGTTTAGGGGGTTGGATCCCACATGGCCAACTGTGTGTTCTGAGTTCTGGACCTGTTAGTTTGACACACATGCCACATACCTATGCATGTGTGCCCAAAATCCCAAAAGGAGAAATGGAGGAGAAGGGATTGCAGTGCAATCGTCTCCCATGGGAGGTGCTGTCTCATTTTCCCTCTCTTTTTCTGTCTCTTTACAGCAAGTACACATGCTCTCTAGCAAATTAAAAAAAAAAAATCAGGTCCCTGGTCATCTACCAAAATTCACATTAGTTCAGTTACACTGACATTTTTCCAACTGTAATAATTTGTGTAACACTTTCATGATTTTTACTGTACAGATGTGTACCACTTGTACCAGTGTTTCGTTGATATTTTTCTTTGGATTAGGTCATCTTTTTTTTTTTGATTCAGATAAACATGCTTTATAAGGATACTTTATATCACTACCATGAATTTGAAAATCAGTGTAATCATAAAGGCAATCATAAAATGCAAAAAAACAAAAGTTAATGAAACAAAGAAACATTGCTAAATTCTAATCCTAGCTACATGTTGTTCTCTGTTAAGAATCAGAGTTTGATGCCTGTTCTTTTTTTCTTTTTCTTTTTTATTTTAAGAGAGGTTTATGCTATAGGGCACATGTGCTCACCAGACAGACTGACAGACAGAAAGCAAGAAATCACCCCCGGGGGGATGGCCACGCAGCAATCCCTACTCCTCCATTCTCCTCTCGGGGTCTTGGGCACGCACGCATACGCGCCCGGCGTGAGTTTTAAGCTACCGGGTCCGGGACACAAACTACAGTCGACTACATGGGAGTCCAGTGACATAGCCATTACGCTAATTGCTGGTCCCTGATGCCTGTTCTTTATCTGTTAAAAAGAGGGATTAAGAAGTGCTAAAGTAGAGTTCAAGACAAGTACCATATTGACAGATGATCCCAGGTAATTATTCTAGAGAACAGAAACTAAAATAATTTTTTTTTTACTGTGCAATTCAATGTTATTTACTGCTGTGAACCATTTACCATGCTATGGGCAACAATGCCATGTGGTGGGCCAACGGGTGGCATAGTGGTTAAAGTGCTGGACTCTCACATGGCTGAACACAGTTTGAGTCCCAGACTTAGTGGCTTGCTTTCTCACTCTCTCTCTGGTGAGTGCATGTGCTCTGTAGTAAATTAAAAATAAACACTACTAATAAGTACAATTAAATAAATAATTATTTTAAAAATGTCATGTGGTTGGAGAGCCACTGACCTATATCAGGCTATTCCTATTTTTTAATTTTTTTCTATGTTTTACTATGGAGTATGTGTGCTTACAAGAGAGAGACAAAGAGAGATGAAAAATTAAAAAGTATCCTACTCAGAGGATGCCCACACATTACAGTCCCTTCTCCTCTTGGGATTTTGGCCATGCTCCCATGCACACCCAGCATGTTTTTCAAGCCAGTGGTTCTGGGACTCAAACCATGCAGTTGGCCATGTGATATCCAGCCATCTTAACTACCATGCAGGCAGCTGGCCTTAATTAACTTTTTTTTCTTTATTTTTCTAATCGTCAAAGGGTGCACACACTCACCAGAGAGACAGAGAACTAGAGAGAGCAATCCCAATGGAGTGTGGCCACACTGCAATCCTTTCTCCTCCATCCTTTCAGGATTTTGGCATATGCATGCACATGTGCACTGCATGCTTTTCAAGCTATCAGGGCTGCAGTTTGAACAGTGTGGTCAGCCAAGTAGGATCAAGCTTCCCCCAATAATTAGGTCATGGGGCCAGCCCAGCCACAGAGCCAGCCCCATGCTATTTCTATTAATCGATATAGCCACACTATGGAATTTCTCTAGATCGTAATTCAACCAACAATTGTATTCAAGATCACGGGACTCAGAGGGCACAAAACAGTTAAAGTTGCCTCTTTTAAAGGAACTATTCTGAGTAGGGTCTAATGCGATTTCCCATTCCTTAGTAGGCTATGCAAGTGTGAGAAGAAGGGGTGAACTGACCAAAATCAGAGTTCTTACAGCATTTTGTGAAATATTACTCAGAGAAGGAATATTTTTACAGCTGATTTTTAAAAGTAAACTGACCAAGACAAAGACAAGATACTAAAATTGGCAAAAGAGAAACATTAAGTTACTAGCAAAGGACATCCCATCAGGCTGATAGCAGACCTCCCATCAGAAACAATGAGAGCAAAGAAAGAATGGGAAAATATATTCCAAGTGTTAAGTGAAAGAATTTACCAACACCAGATCATCTCTCCAAGAAGTTCTGGACGGAGTGCTATGGCAAGAAAACTAAAGACAGACCCACAGAAATAAGAGTCCAAAAAACAACCAAGAAAATGGCCAACTTAATGGTAGGGACAAGTCCAGAGCTAAATGTTAGCTTCCAGAATTTAAATGGAAAGGTCGACCACAACAGAAGAGAGATTAATTACATGAAACTGAACTGGTGAAATAGAATTTTATGACTTTTGACTAAAGCATTACTTATTTTCTTCCATACTTTGTTTTCCAGATTTAAGGATTTTTGTCTTCTCTTGAGCTGTTGATAGGTTCATCCAACAACTCTTTGAACAGAATCCTAACCATTTTCTTGGTTTAAGTCTTAAGCAAATGTCTCTTAACATTTTTTGATTTTGATTTATTAAAGTTAAAACGACTTTTCTTGAAATTAAAAAATATATATATTTTATAAAACCCTATTTAATTATCACAGCAAACTATATAGTCTTTCTTAGCTAGGTGCTCATTCTACTCACTGAGTTTTATGCCTAAAGTCAGGCATGTGTTCACAGATATGTACATATCAGCTGACCTTGTTATTGAAAGTATTTAGATGAAGATATTTTGTGAATCTATAAAATGTGAAGAAAAATAAAAAAGCCACAGAAAGCAAGTGTAGATACCAGAGACAGTGTAGGAGAGGGTGGGAAATGGCAGAGGGTGAGAAGTAGGGAATCAAGAGGGGAAATAAAAAAGCAAAATACGTAAGAAACAAAAAATGGAAAATTATTTGTTGATGATAACATGTATGGTAATATTCTTTATTAAGCCAACGTACAGTGTATTCTGGATGGGAAATTACATTTTGTATGCTGTGATTATGTACAGTGAATGAATATAAAATAAATAAATCTAAAATAAAAATAAACTTTAAAAAGTAAACTTTCATCACATGGGAAGCCATCAGGTGACCATGAAAGAGATTATAAAAGCTCAGATATCCTAAGAAAATCTTGGTCCTGAGTCCACAGATGCATCTCCCAAGAGAGGTCAAAGTGACAGTTGTAGGAGTCAGGCTTGTTGAAGTGAGGAAGAAATAAACTTGGCTTTCAGTGAAGAAAGGAGAAACAACAAGTGCACTTGAGAGAACAGATGAGAGGAAAGTTAAGCAGAGTTAAAAAACATCTTTGTGGTCTGTTCCATAAAAGCCAGCAGAGCTGTGGTCTTTTGGAGCCAGAGATTTAAAAGGTAAAGAAAATAGAGATCACATTACACCATCCTCAAGGGTTTAAAACACAAAGCTGTGAGTCTAACGAAGGTCCTAACTCCCCTCTGTCTCGGAGATGAACAAGGAGGATGAGAGGTATCTAAACCTACGGCAGCATCTAATAACCCAGTCTGAATGATTTACTGTTACCATACTTAGGCGGACTTTCAGTGCAGGAGAGGGAAAAAAAATGAAGAAAAACAAGCTTACTCATAAAAAGAAATCGTAGAACTTCATGTCCCAACAAGTGGGTAAAAATGTTAACATTGTATTTTATGGCCTAATAAATGTCTTTCATAAAAATTGCTGAAAACACTCCCTAGATCTCTTTATTAAATCGAAAAGATACTGATTAGAAGAAGGAATTGATTAAGAAAGAGGGTTAGAAGAAAACCAGGTTTTATGTTGAATAAACATATTAAGTTTTTTTTTTTAATTTGTAATCCAGTAAAATAGGTGTTTTTATACATGTGATGGAAATGAAATGAGAACTTAAGCAACTTGTCTGAAGACGCAAAGTTAGAAGATGTACTCAGGACTTAAGATCTACCTGATTCTAAAACCTTAGCTCTTCTTTTTTTGAGAGACTTGCTATAATACACATGTGCTCACTTAAGAAACAGAGACAGAAAGTAAGAAATCAGCCCTAGGAGGGATGACCATGACAATCCTGTCTCCATTCTCCTCTGGGGATTTTGGTCATGCATGCACCCGCACCCTGTGTGAGTTTCAAGTCACAGGATCCAGGACTTGCTAATAACACCATCTGAGATAAGACATGTTACCCCTTGAGTCTTAGTTTTGTCATCTTTAGAGAAGGTAGGACACCATTATGTGGCTGTTCTTAAAGTTTTCCAATGTCTTAAATATAGGGGTTAAAATCACCATCATTCTTTCTTTACATAGTTGTTTTGTGAATCAATACAATTTTAATGTAATATTAGTAGCATATGGGCCATTCCCACTGAGTGCATATGGAGTCACATGTAAGGAATTAGAGAAATTTTGGGGGTTCTGTTGAAAGATCTCATGTGATAACTTCCAATTATAGTCATTTTTTAGAATGTCTGATTGAAAAATGGCTTAAGTAATTACTATCAAATATGTTTTATTGATGCTCATCTGAAATACTGGATCAATCACTTTTTTTTTTTTTTTGGAGAGGGCACACTATAGGGCACATGTGCTCATCAGGAAACAGAGAGAGAGACAGAGAGACAGAAAGCAAGAAATCATCCCCTGGGGGGATGGCCACGCTGCAATCCCTTCTCCTCCAATCTCCTCTCGGGATCTTGGGCACACATACACATGTGCCTGGCATGAGTTTAAGCCCCTGGGTCCAGGACTAGAACCACGGTCAACTACATGGGAGTCCAGTGACACAGCCATTATGCTAACTGTTGGTCCCTGGATTAATCACTTTTAAGGAGGAAATTACCGTTGTTGGGACTAACTCTGCTTCAGAATTCAGTTGCCTTTGCTCTCTTGATCTAAAGAAAATTTGTAGATAATCAAGACACCTACTGAGCATTCCTTAGTTCATTAGCTCTTTCATCCTATGAGCATAAAGAAATGGAGATGATATAGTTTTTGTCCTTGGGGTGCTCACAATGTTATGGATGTCTTCAAACAGGCAAGATATTTATATAACCAAAGAATTCCTTGGAGGTGTGTCCTGACCTGTTCAGGGAAGTTATGCTCTAAACTTCATCTTCTAGACTCCTGAAATATTCAGACAAGGTAGGGCAACCTCTGTCCTCTCTCTGTCTCTGGCTGTCTCTCTGCCTCATGCTCTCTCTCTCTCTCTTTAAATTTAAATTTTTTTTTTTTAAATTTTCAAGCACTTCTCACCTTGGGTCTTTTCTTTCACTTGTTAATTTCAGAAGCCATTTTAAAGCTGAGGTGTGTCCTGGCCTATTTCATTTTTTACATGTAAAAAAAATTATTTTCTCTTTCTTGTTATTATTTTTCAAGTTTTATTTTCTTTTTGCTTTTATTATTTTTAACCTTACTTTCCCACTCTATGCTTTAATCTCCACACACTAAATGTCTCGATAGTCCTAGATGCACAGTAGCCAAGCATCTGAATATTTTTAGAGCCATTGAAATCCTCGATGCTTATTGAAGCTCCTGCTTTAAGGAAGAAATTTATTTTTATAAATCTGAACTCCTAATCTCTTTCTGTGGATACCACCTTGCGAAGAACAGTGGAGGAGAGATTTTATCACAGAATGACCAGAAGCCACTGCAGAGGCACAAGAAACATGAGAAACCAAGAAAATATCTCTCCCTACGGGAAAAGAGCAGTCTCTCATCATCCACAGATAGTACAGTAGAACTTGTGGAAATGTCTGATAGAAAATTCAGAATAAATGTAGTGACAAAACTAAAGAAGATGCAAGAGCTGAGATGTAATGAACTCCAGAAGATGCCAGAGAAAAGAGACAATGAGTCCCAGGAGGTGTTGAAGTTCTTCCATGATCTAAAAGAGGAAATATACACCGTAAAAAAGAATCAAATGGAGCTATCTGAGATGAGGGCTGTCATTCAGGAAATCAAAGCCTCCCTTGAAATTAGTAAGAGCAGATTAGTCCATGCAGAAAATCGAATCTCAGATGTGGAAGGCAAAACCTCTGATCTAGAAAAAAAAAAAACAAACAAACCAAAAACCTGAGAAATAATGAGAATACTATACGAGAAATACTAGACTGCATTAAGTGCCCAAACATCCAGATAATCGGTATCCCAGAAGGTGAAGAAACTAATAAGGGCATTGATAATCTATTCCATGAAATCTTGGAAGAAAACTTTCTAAATCTAGAGAGGCATTAAAATATCTAGACCAAGAAGTACAAAGGACCCCTAATAGAATCAACCCAAGAAGATCTTCTCTAAGGCACGTCATAGCAAGACTGGCCAAATCTACAAAGACAAGATACTAAAATTGGCAAGGTAGAAATGTCAGGTTACTTATAAAAGTTATCCAATAAGGCCAACCTCCCACCTCGCATCATCATGTACTCTGAATGGAAAATCTCATTTTGTATTTTCTAATGATGTGCAGTGTATGAATGTAAATAAATACATTTAAAATAAAAAAATAAAAATAAAGCGAAACAAACACAGAAACAATTAAAGTTTCTCCATAGAATTAAAGTGATAAAGATGTGTGTACATTCTCACTCTTAGCTGCCTCTTTTCCTTATTTATAACCTTCTCATGTTGGTGAGTGGCTTCAAATAGAGGATTTCAAGTGCAGGACTCTAGTTAACCACACAGAACCTTAAATTCCATTGTGTTAATTAGCATCTATCTGTTAATTCTCCTTTGATGGGTTCCTATCCTAAGGAACCAGTTCTGAGAAAGCTGATTCTAGCAGATCCTCAAGAAGGTCATACTTTTGTCCCTGTGGATCTAATGGCTCATCCATAGCATTTGCTGAGCATTCTTGATTCCCTATCTCTCACCCTCTACCATGTCCTACCCTTCTCCCACACTGTCCCTGGTATCGTGGTTGCTTTCTATGCCTTCCGCCCCCTATATTATTGATTTGCTAATGAACTTAATTAATCTAAATATTTCCAATAGCTAGCACAACTGATACATACATAGAAGTTCTGAAAGGAGTGCTCTATCAGGAAAACTAAAGACATATAAAGAAATAAAAGAATAAAAGGCAACCAAGAAAATGACCAATTACTGCTAGGGACAAGAAATATCAATAATAACATTGAATGTTAACTTCCAGGATTTAAACGGAAAGATTGAACCTCAGTAACGCTGCATATTCAACAGAAGAGAGTTTGAACATAAGACTGAACTGCCTAAATAGAATTTTATGACTTTTGAGTAAAATATTACTGATTTTTTTTTACTATGCTTTGTTTTCCCAGTTTAAGCATTTCACTTTCTTCTGAGTTGATAGGTTCACCAATTTGTTAAAATATTTTTGTTTGTTTCTTTAGAAGGAAACATAAACTTTTCTTCCTTCCTGTCCCCTCTGGAATTAGAAAATATTTGGGGAGTATTCTTATTTTGTGGCAGAAAGGTTATTTGTGTAAGTTCAGTAATGCTTATTGCATCAAATCAGAAATTGGAAATATTTATTATTGGATAGGACTTGGGAATGTCATATCTGAAGATTAATCAGGAAACTATGGAACTAAGGTGGATTTCAAGTAAGCCAACAGAAGCGC
The DNA here is from genome assembly GCF_000334495.1 of Tupaia belangeri chinensis. NCBI lineage: Eukaryota > Metazoa > Chordata > Mammalia > Scandentia > Tupaiidae > Tupaia > Tupaia belangeri. Next base: position 1,753,737 of record NW_006159640.1, read on the forward strand.
TTAGAAAGATGGCCTGGCACCATAAATAGTTCTACCTGGCCGAGAGGATTGGAGAAGATATATGAAAGAATTTTTAACATAAACTAACCTGGACTTTTCCAGCCCAGCATTGTAATAAATAGTGATTACAAAAGAGCAACCACACCAGAGGATTATCTTGAGAAAGACATTGAAGGAAGAAAAATAGACTGATCTTAGCTAGCAGATGGCATACAGATTACTTGGTAGGCAGGGCTGAATTGAGAAGGTTTATGTGTGATTTGTGTGTGCACTTGCTTTTCAACAATCTGAGTAGCTGACATGTAAATATTTTCTCAAAAATATTTAAAACCATACTGTCTCTGTTATTATAGAGTCAAATAAAATTACACAAAATTATAAGAAATATTTTGAACATTATCTTTAAAATTCAGTATTTCGAAATTTTGAAAGTTGTGTATTAACTGTCAAGAACTATGGAGTATGAGCAAAAAATCTTTGATATGTAAAGTAAATGTTTGTGGGAAAATGTAAAAATAAATAAAAGAAAGAAATGAAAAAAAAAGAATTCTTTTATGAAAAGATTGTTGCTATGGGGCCCACCTGAGCTATATTCAGGCAGTGACAGGCTATGAGTAGCAGGAACCATTTTTATTATCCTTTGAATTCTTATATCTTGACAAATGTTTTATAACCAAAAATGTCCTAATTTAAGTTTTCCTTCGCCATTTTTACTGCCACTGCTTCCTACTTTATTTTTCATCATTTCCTTCCCTAGGATTTACCACAACCTCCACTGTCCCTCTGCACGTAACCATCCTCCATATACATTGAGGCTGACAATCTTTAAATGAAAAAAGGTGTCATAGAGACCTGCAGATGGCATAATGGTTGTGTTGCTGGACTCCTAGTCAACAGTGGTTCAAGTCCTGGACCTGGCAACTCAAAACTCATGTGGTGCTGGGACCAGCAGATTGCATAATGGCTGTGTAACTGAACTCCCATGTAGTCGACTGTGGTTTGAGTCCCAGACCGGGTGGCTTAAACTCATGCCAGGCGCATGTGCATATGTGCCCAAGATCCCAAGAGGAGAATGGAGGAGAAGGGATTGCAGCGTGGCCATCCCCCCTGAGGGGAGGGGGTGATTTCTCACTTTCTGTCTCTCTTTCTCCCTCTGTCTCTCTGGTGAGCACAAGTGCCCTATAGCAAAAATCTCTCAAAAGAAACAAAGAAAGGAAGGAAGAAGGAGAGAAGAGAAGAGAAGAGAAGAGAAGAGAAGAGAAGAGAAGAGAAGAGAAGAGAAGAGAAGAGAAGAGAAGAGAAGAGAAGAGAAGAGAAGAGAAGAGAAGAGAAGAGAAGAGAAGAGAAGAGAAGAGAAGAGAAGAGAAGAGAAGAGAAGAGAAGAGAAGAGAAGAGAAGAGAAGAGAAGAGAAAAGAAAAAAGAAAAGAAAAAGAAAAGAAAAGAAAAGAAAAGAAAAAAGAAAAGAAAAAGAATAAAGGTGTCATGTTACTTCCCTTCTTTCCTGGTTCTTCATTACCTAAGGGATGCATCCAAACTACCTAACATGTCACATGAAGCTCTGTGTGATCTGACCCCTTCTAATTTTCTTCTCTTCCTTCCAATTTGTAGCCTACATTCCAGCATGTCGACCACTTATGGTTCTCTGAACAAGCCCCTTGTACGTGTGGGCTTTTTCCTGGAATTTTTCTACAATTTGTCTTTTGAGCAAGTTTTTAGTCATATTTTGGGGCCTCTCCAGGAAACCCAGTCCCAAGCTGAGCTGTCACAGCAGTAAAAACATCTTCCTATGTCTGATAGAGACACTCATCTCCTCAGTGTTCATAGCATCTATACATCTTAATTATAACATTTAACACATTCCACTCTCATCATTGATCTACTTATTTTTTCTCTAAACTGGATGGTGAGCTTCTTATATACTGGGATTCTGTCTTACATCCTCTGTGTTTTCATTGGCTAAGTACCACAGTACTTAGAACAAAGCAGATGCACACAACCATTTGTCAAAATTAACACATGAGCTTCCTATATGTAGGTTTGAATCCAGGAAGCATAGATTTTACATAAGAGTTATGAGGCTTTGGAAAAACCTCTTACTCTCTAAACTCTTACTCTCCTTTGTCCCAAATATGTGTTCCTTCGTCAGTCTTCCCCCATTATGGTGTGACTCAAAGATTGAACAAGCTGCTTAGGACAGAAATGTAGAATTTGTTCTTCATTCTTCATTTTATTCTCCTCCAATACATTTTCAAAACTTAGAAAATTTACATTCCAAGTATCTCTTTAATTCATCAACTTGTCTCATCTCTGTAGTCATCAAAGTCCAATCTACCATTGAATCACCACAATAGCCTCTTGGCTGGGCTAGCCCCAATCACTCTATCCACTCTGCACCCCAGTGAATGTTCCACACTGGAGCAAGAGTGGTCTTTTCAAAACTGCTTTGCTTCTGTTTAAAACCCTGCAACTGCCTTCCATTAGTCTTGAAATAAACAACTTATTTGCGGTACTCTGTGATCTCCTCCATGCCTAAATTCTAATCTCACCTTGTCCAGCTCCCCTCTTTGTTTCTGGACCCCACAATTGGGCCTTCTTTAAGCTCCTCATCATGCTGAACTTTTAGGTGTGTTAAGCCTTCTTGTTTGCTGATCATCTCTCCAGGCCACTCTTTGACTCATTCTTCTCATGCTGTTCATCTATCATGTAAGATTCATTTCAGAGTTCTTTCCTTAAGCACTCAGTCTATTGTCATAACCTCCCAAAATTCTCTTCGATCACATTGCCTTTATTTTTATTTATTTGTTTCTTTTTGTTGTTGTTCTTTTTGCCTACCCTTAGTCTGTGTAGGTAGACATGTATACCTTTGAATTTTAAATAGATGGCAAACTTCATGCTGTTAGACCACCTTGGTTCATTTACCATGCTATAATGCTTATTGCATCAAATCACTCTGTTACAGTGCTCTGTAACATTAAACATTAAACACCTATTAATGGCATCAGTGCACTTATCCAGACTTGTTTACTGATCTGTAAGATGGGTACAGCCTTGCTTTATAAGCCTTTGAAAATTAGAAGTGTTAATGTATGTGATGGTTATATATAACTGTAGGTCCCTCTCCAGATACAAGTTATTCTAATGAGACAAAAGCAACCCCTCACATCTTTGGAAATAATAAACTACTGTGGTTTGGTTCAACAGGTTTCCACGATGTGGCTTCAAGGTCAGAAATAGGATCAAGGGATGGAAGGTCTAAGAAGGCAGTCTTGTTATAAACTACAAACTATTAAAGTCTTAAGTACAGTCAGTAGAACACATTAATGTCAAAAGGCTAAGCTTTCCAATACTAGAGAATGTCGCTTATGTATTTGATAAAGATTAACGTAGGTATCTCTTATGCCTCTTGCAAACTCAGGGTTTCTCTAATTATAGGGAACAATGACATGGGAAAAAAAGCACCCACAAGTTTGTACATGCAGTCCAGAAGGGAAAAGGTTCATACACAGCTCCTTGAGCCTTGCTACATAAAATGATAGAAAAATATTCTGTTTTAAAATTTTCCAAGGTACATTTAAGTGAGACATTGTTTTTAGTTAGCATGTCTTCAGAGTATTAGCTTTAGGGAAACAGCAGGAAGATAACTGTATTCCTTCCTTAGAGTTATAAGGAAACAAAAGAGAAAAAGGTCTCTAATTGTCAGATTAGGGAGTCTATGCCCAGGGAAACTTGTTCAGGTAAAATTCTACATAGCCCATATAATTATTCCCATGAAAGCATATAAAAGCAAGGGGGAAAAAGCCAGTTTTTCAAAAGTGTTTGCAAATAAAACTTAGGTGGGAAAGATAAGGAAAATGTAAAAATACTTTCAATTTTCTAGAAGGCCATGCAAACATGGAAAAGGTAGGAGGGGCCAAAGAAGAAAGAAATCAATTAATTCCTACTTCATGTCCAGGAAATCAGATTTTAGCCACGATGTCACAACACGCTGTGATATCAGTCAGTCAATAGGGGTATGCTACAAAGAATTTGTTGCATTTTATTTTGCAAAGTAGTATTGGGCCAGCCCTGTAGTACAATAGTTCGGTGTAATGCATGGGGAACCAGATTCCATATGGCTGACCGTGGTTTGAATCTTGGCCCTGGCAGCTTGAAAAACATGCCCAGCATATATGCATGCCTAGGATCCTGACAGGGTGGAAAAATGGAGGAAAAATGATTGTGGCATGACCATACCCATTGGGGTGTGGGTATGTGGGCATGCACTTTCTCTCTCTCTCTGTCACATGTGTGCACACTCTACAAAAAAAAAAAAAAAAAGGCAAAACAACCAGAAAAACTAATTAGAAGAGCAACTGCTTATCTCCTACACTAGGGTGTTGGTTGAGTATTAGGATTTTAGATCCTTACCATGTCTCCTTTACAGTTTCATTTAAGACATAGAATTTCTACCCAAAGTAAAGAAATTTCTACCAGATGTTTTCAGAGTAAGTAGGGTAGGGCCAGCAGGTGGCACGGTAAGGGTGCTGGACTCCCACATGGTTGACTATGGTTCAAGTCGTAGACCCAGTGGCTTGAAACTCATGCCAGGCACATGTGTATGTGTGCCCAAAATCCCAAGAGGAGAATGGAGGAGAAAGAATTGCAATATGACCATTCCCTCCTGAGGGTAATTTCTTACTTACATCTCTCTTAAAAGAAAATGACACGTAAGTAGGGGTTATTAAAGGATAGATAGCTATCCTAATGCTTCATTTATTAGGGGCCTATCAAGTATATTCTGATAGTAGCAATGGGATACGGGTTTTGTTGTTGTCTAGTACCCATCCTCTGCTTCAGTACTCTGGATTTCCTTCAGAGAACGTTCCCTTCCACATTTTTATCCCACCCTGAGCTTCAACTTCTGGCTGACACTGATCTGCAAAGTCCAACTCTGAGGTCATTATGACTAGTTCAGGGAAGGACATGAAACTAAGTTCTGTTCACTAAAATAAGACAAGAGGTTTGCTGGAGGCTCCCGGGCAAGAAGCATCCTTACTGTCCTTAGAGAGACTGGAAAAGTTGTCTTGCTGCCAAAGGAACTGAGAAGCATGTAGGGCTGCTGACAGTCTTTTTCTAAACATGAGAGCTGATGTTTTAAATGACATCAACACAGTAGAAAGCAGATATAGACAGAATCATGTCTCCTCCCCCCCAACCACACACAAAAAGACATCCATGTCCAAGTCCTTGGAAGCGGTCAATGTTACCTTATATGGCAAAAGGGATTTTACAGATGTGATTAAATTGAGGCCTTAATGTGGTTGGATTATCTTGGATTTTTGAGATGAGCTCAATGTAATCTCAAGGGTCTTTGTAACAAGAGGAGGAGGAATATCAAAGAGAAAACAGGGGACGTGCAAATGGACATGGTGGGAAAGGTTTGGTAGATGCTATTCTGCTTGCTTTGAAGATGGTCCCCACTAGAAGCTATTATAGAAAGGTAAGGAAGTATATGCTCCCCACAGCCTCAAGAAAGAACACAGCTCTACCCAGACCTTGATGTTAGGACATTCGACCTCCAGAACTACAAGATGATCCATTTCTGTTGTTTTATGCAACTAAGTGTGTAATAATGTGTTACAGCAGTGATATGAAACTAATAGAGCAGAAAAGATGGGTAGAAATAGGCTCGCTGGCATTCTGGTAGAGCTGCTGCAGCACTGTGTCAGACTCCAGTGAAGTCTCCTATACCTTCTGAGCTCTTTCCTTTTCTTTTCAATTTTCTTCTTTTCTTTTTTCTTTCTTTATTTCTTCCTTCCTTCCTTCCTTTCTTTCTTTCTTTCTTTCTTTCTTTCTTTCTTTCTTTTTTTCTTTCTTTCTTTTTGAGAGATTTTTGCTAAAGGACATGTGTGCTCACTGGAGAGACAGAGAGCAACAGAGAGACAGAAAGAGAGAAAACACCCCCTAGGGGGAATGGCCATGTTGTAGTTCATTCTCCTCCATTCTCCTGGGACTTTGGGTACATAGGCACATGTGCCTAGCATGAATTTAAGCTTCTGGGTCCAGGACTTGAACCACGATTAACTATGTGGGTGTCCAACAATATAACCATGACACCATCTGCGGGTCCCTCAAGTTTTGTGCTATAGAAACTACCATCATTGTTTGAAATGATTGAATTTGAATTTTCTCTTACTTAAGAAAAAATAACCTTAATGATAGCAGCAGTAAATAAATATAGAACTAACCCTGCTCTGCATAACAAGATAAAGTTCTACCTTTTATTGTAGAAGATAGCAGTAGAGATTTTGTGGCCAGCAGGAACACGTTTCTCCTTTTTCAATTTGGACTTGACTGCTGTATTTCTGAGCATTATCCTGTCTTTTGGAGGTGTGAGTGTGTACGTATTACTCAATATCTTCTCCTCTATTGGGAAATGGTTGGCAAGATCCATATGGAAACTGAGCTGGGAACCTTAGTACTAATCCTACACCTAAATGGTCCTAGTACTGCCTTGGCGAAGCCTTTTATAATAAATAAATTGGTAATCTGATGGCCAGAGATGACCTGTGAAAAGGGATTAAAAATGGATTACACACTGTTGACTAATGATTAGGGTCACCATGTTGCCCTAAAGAGGAAGGATTCACAGAGGGATTCTATAAAGAGGGTTATTGTGAGAAGAGCAGAGACTTGGACATGGCAGCACAAAGCAAAGAATCGAGTGTGTCAAATTGAGACCCTTCTGTGATAGGTTTACATGCTCTATAATTTTGTTTTAGATGATCACAATTACATGAAGTATTTTTTCTCTTTCAGCATTAAAATTAATTTGGTTACACTCAACATTTAGGGAGGCTTTTGTGATGGTATGGTAGAGAATAGTGGGGAGGGGCTACTCAAGGAAGCATGGAGGAAGAGCACCATTGCATGGGGGGCTGTGGTTCAAAGTTTCAGGTGAAGCAGGAGGCTGGGCTGGCAGCAGTGGGGAGTCAGGACCAACATCTCTGGGTGGCAAAATGAGGAGTGCACATGAGGCTAATCAATCTTTTTCTCAGGTACTCTGAAGGGGGAGACCTTTGAACAGGAAGAGAGATAGAGGCTTTCATGACATAGCAGCAGATCAAGGTTGATTCAATGTTATTCATATAAAAATACCACTTTCTTTTCACTCTTCAAGTGAGAGGAAAAGAAATGTCATTACAGCTGTAGTACATGAGGTAAGGGAAGGGGAGTTGGGCAAAGTCCACAGATATTATTTGTGTGGCTGTTCAGCATAGGGGGAATGCCAGATTGTGAGCATCATTCTCTAAAGCAGGAAAAAAAAAATCTGAAGACAACTGGATGAGGCATAGTCTTGGCATTGACAGGTATAATAGAAACAGTATGAGCTTTGGACTCCGCTTTGGACTCAGACCCTATATCTCAGTCTGGGCTTCAAAACATATTAATTCTCATAGCTGAATGAGATACCAAAACACTCTCAGCTTGGTTTAAGCATCTGTAAAATGAGACACATTACTGGCAGAAATTGGAAATCATATACAGAATGAAAGCAGCTAACAAGTGCTCAATAATTAGCATCTATCATTTTTATTATGATTTTTATTAAATGCTTTGAGCATAATTTAAGAATAAAAATGAATTCTCAGTAAATAGTAATAACAATGATTAAACTAGGTTCTAGGCACTATTTTAAGCACTTTACCTGTATTAACTAATGTAATCTTTACTATAGCCTATGAAGTATCTAATTTTCCCCATTATACAGATAAGGAAATTGAGGCCAGAGGGGTTAAGTAACTTGCCCAAGATCACACAGCTAGTAAATGCCAGGCCTACAATTAGAACCAAATCCAAGCTATCAAGCTGCAGAGTCCATTCTCTTAACTGTGATGCTGCCCATGTTACTCTCCATCGTCCTTCCCCTAGCTCTGCGACAGATGCTGTGAGTAGACATGAAGGACTATAGGGCACATCCCTAACCTTGAAGGACCTGGGGGTGCACAGCTCCCTGCAGGAGGCACTGGAACAAATACAAAGCCATGTGGACCCCAACAGTACATCACCTCTTCTACACTACATGCAATGAGAGCTGGAGACTCTGATTGATAAGAATCTGAGAAGTGTTGGACTAGAAGTACCAGGAGCCAGCTAAAGTAGCTAATCAGGGAAATATCTGACTCACTTTTCTCCCTCTCATCTCGTCAGCACACAGAGCCCTAAAAGAAAGAGAAAGAGAAACCCCTTGCAGCACTTTTAAACCCACAGGACTTAATAAATATTAGATGTTACAGAATCTCATTTCTCAAGTGAAGAAACTGTGTCCTAGTTGGAGACAGTGGTCACTGTCTGAGCTAGAGCTGCCAGGCAGACTGTGTCAGGTGTGTGTGTGTGTGTGTGTGTGTGTGTGTGTATATATATATTTTTTTTTTTTTTAAAGAGAGATTTTTGCTATAGGGCACATGTGCTCACTGGAGAGACAAAGAGACAGAAAGTAAGAAACCACCTCTCCAGTGGGTATGGCCACATCGTAATCCCTTCTTCTCCATTCTCCTCTCAGGATCTTGGGCATACATGCACATGTGCCCGGCATGAGTTTTAATTTGCTGGGTCTGGGACTTGAACTACAGTCAACTATGTGGGAGTCCAGTGACGTCACCATTACATTACCATCTGCTGGTCGTGGTATCTCAAGGAACTAAATAGAAGTAGCCTATGGTCAATGTGCTGAAGGGTGTGGAGTGGAAGTGAAGAGGGAGAGACCTTGAGAAACGACGTGTGTAAAAGGTCCGTACAAACCATGTTGACAGCAGCACCTTGAGCAGTAGTAGGCACTCCCATCAAGATAGTTATTATTTTGATGATCATTATTAGAAGACAAAAGATTTTCTTTGAGGTGGAGAGAGCAGTTAGAAGATTATTTCATAATCAGGGGCAGTAATGATGAACGTATAGATGAGGTCAGAACCCATAGTGGTTGGTATAAAGGAGGAGACATATCCAAGTTCTTCTGAAAGTTCATGGAAAATGTATATTGTGGAAAAAATATGCTTGGGTTTCAATTTTTTGTTTTATGCACCAAAACAAACTTATGCTTGAATTCCATTTTCCACAAGTATTTTGTCTCTTATTAAATAAACATCTTCGGCATAAAATAGATGGGTCTTGTGAGCACCTAAGACCTGAGAATCTGGTAAAACATGGTCCGTTTTCTAAGTGAAAGATGATAGCATCTATGGGAAGAGTAAGGAGGCAGAGGTCAGGCAGTGAGCAGAAAAGACAAACTCTTGGTCCTCTTCATGGGGAATTTGGAACTGGAGAAAGTTGGAATCTGTAAGCAGAGGATTCTGTTCCTCTTTCCAGCTGAGCACATCTGGTTTTCAGGATGAAAGGATCTAAGGTGTCCAGTTTAAATGTCTTGACTGATCAGCTAAAGAGGAGAAAGGATGGGAAGCATGTCAGGTCAGCACTGTGACCTCCCTTTGGGTAGTAAGCGATCTTCCCAATAATAAACATTGGAGCTGTGACCAGCAGAGGCCCATGATGGTCATTGTTTCCCTGAACAGAATTTTGTATGCACACAAGCTGGAAAACTTGGTCAGAAGTTTTAACCATGTGTTTTGTAAGGCTCTGCAAGTCCTTAGGCTCTGTTCTATCATCAGTGATAAATAGATCAGTGAATGTACTATAGGTGTGACCATCTTGATCTTTTGTGGAGAGTACCCTTGACATTTAGGCAGCTATGGTGAAGAGCCCTTTACACGGCCATGCAGAAATACAGTTGGTAGTTATTAAAATAGGGACAAACTTGAGAATCAGCATTATTGCTTCCACACCACTTATTTGGTCATTTTTATTCTTTGATGACCTCCTGGATCTTGGAATGCTTTCACCTATTTGAACTTGCTTTCAGGAAAGTACTAAAAATTAATTCAAAGGAAGGTGTTGAGTGTTGCTAAAAGCTTAAAATGTTGCTCCTCCCTGGATATTAGCAGAAAGGGATGTCAGAGATAAAGCAATAGAGTTATGAGATGCAGAGTTTCAGGAACTTGCCTAAGGAGTGTGAAAGTCAGCCTCATTACGTCATCTGAAAAGCACTTGAACTCCCTTCCATGATTTACCCTGTTCTTCTGAGCTGAAAGCAGTCAGACATGTCTCTCAAAGCTTCCCCTGCCAGTGTTGACCCACAGCAGTCTCCCCTAGATTTAACTTCTCTTAGAGTTACTGCATGTTCATAACTTAAAACTTGTGTAGAGTCGCAAACAGTACACCAATTCACTATTATATCACCCCTTGAATGTCATGGTCTAAAACTAACCAAATCCTTGGAGACCCACAACCTTGAGTTCAAATTACAAGTTCACCAAGTGCTACCTGAATGTTCTCAGGCACATCATCATACAATATCCTAGTTTCAAATTTGTAAACTGCATGTAATCATTGTCACAGAACAACTGTGTCCAACAGTGAGAATTAGGTGCAATTGCACAGGAAAGCTACCAAGATACAATAAGCGTTTGACAATCTTAAAAGCAGTCACTACTAACTGTTTCCTTCTCCAAACTCCTAAAATGATGGGAGAGGCAGCATATAGTAGTTATTCCCCAAGCTCCAGGAATTTATATTTGATTTGTGCAGTTTTTTGTAATATTGGTGTATTGTGTGTGCTATTCATTATTGGATATTTTAAAAATACACTTACTCATGAAAAATTCAAATTCACTTATAAACAAAATTTACGTTACAACTGTAAATGGAAAAGTCATCATTTCTTACCTTATTCTGACTAAAAGATAAAACTACGTGCAGTAAGACAAAGACATATTATTAAATTCTAAGTATGCTCTAAGCATTAGATTTGCCCTCTTACTTTTAAAAATGGTAGATCAACAAATATTAAATAGGTTCTACATATAGGCTCTTTTTAAAAAAAAATTATTTTATTTAACTTTATTTATTTATTTATTCATTTTAATTTGACCAGAGAGGGACAGAGCAAGAGAAAGAGAGAGACAAAGAGAGAGAGAGAGAGAGAGAAAGTGCGAAAGTAAGCCGCCAGGTCTGGGACTCAAACTATGGTCAGCTGTGTGGGAGTCCGGCACCCTTAACCACCATGCCACCTGCTGGCCCCAAGTTTTATATATAGGCTCTTAAGAAATTTTCTTTGATGTGACTAGGTTTGTAACTGAAATAATTGAAAAGTGACAAACTATTTCATGATAGTATTTATTGTCATTTACTTAATGTTCTACCATTTAAAGCACATTTCACCCCACTCACTCCTTTTTTTTTTAAATTAAGATTATTAATTAGCTGACTTCAAGATAGAGTAGCTTAGATTCTTTGATGTGCCCAATGTATTCATATAAGTTTTTTTTTTTTAATCTTCTTTCTTTCTTTTCTTTTCTTTTTTTTTTTTTTTTTTTTTTTTTTTCTTTTTTTTTTTTTTTTTCTTTTTTTTTTTTTTTTGAAGTTTTTACCACAGGGTGTGTGCACTCGCTGGAGAGACAGAGAGGGATGGTGAAAGGAAAAGTGAGAAATCACAATCACATGGGGGATGGCCACTCCACAGTTCATTCTCCATTCCTCTCCTGAAATTTTGAGCATCAATGCACACACCCCAGGTATGAGCATCAAGCTGCTAGGTTCAGAACTCGAACCGTGGTTGGCCAAGTGAGAGTCCAGTGCCTTAATCACCAGGCCACCTCCTGGCCCCCAATACCACTCGCTCTTAAAAAGAAAAAAATGTAGTGGAAAGAGCACAGTTCTGGAGCTAGAGAAACTAGGATATAAATTTTGACTCTGTTCCTTACTTGCCCATAACACTGAGCAAGTTATTCAAAGACTTTGTGCATTGATTTCCTAATCAGTAAAATGAAGAACTAATACTCAAGATAAAGGATATTTGCATGGGTGCAATAAAGTACGTAAAGTACCTAGTAAAGTGCCTTGAATTCATAACAGGGAAGCAAAATGATGATGACAAGGAACATTGCCTTATCAAAGTGCAGATAAATAAAATAAAGGGCAGGTTGTTTGTGTGCCTAGCCACCTAATTTGCTGGGACAAAGATGTTCTGTGATTCTTATCCCAGACATCTGGACAACCTGTCAGCACGTAACTGGGTGGTTTTGAAACACCCCAGGGTTATATAATGTTGGACGGTAACCAGGACTGTTGGACCTTCATCTTTTATCCCTTAGTCTATTGATTTCATTTTTCAACCATATAAAGTTAAATTTTTCTGATAAAAGACCAAGAAAGTACAATTAAGCAGAAAGGAGAAAATAAAATCTTGGGATCCTACTACCTAGAAATAATAACTGTTGATGTTTTCAACTATTTTCTCTCAGATTTTTCTATGTAGATTGTACGTATATAATTTTTTTCCAAATGGAAACTTAGTCTACCCTTTGTTTTGTTATCAGCTTTGTTAATTAGTTTGTTAATAGTTCTACAACATGATTTTTATGCATATGATAGTATATCCTATGAATTGTACAAAATTTACACAGGAAACTCTAATATTTTTAAAGTTTATTCCCCTTGAGTTATTATCTGCTATTTAAAAATATAGCAACTGACTTTTAAATGAGTCATTACTCATAGAAATATAGCAACTGACTTTTAAATGAGTCATTTCTCTTAAACAAAAGTATTCCTTTCCAATAATTTGTAAAAGATCAGTTTTCTTGGGGCCAGCAGGTGGCGTGGTAGTGGATGTGCTGGAGTCCCACATGTCTGACCATGATTCAAGTCCTGGATCTGGCAACTTGCTTTCTCACTTTCTTTCTCTCTGTTTCTCTTTGGTGAGTACATGCGCCCTATAGAAAATTTTAAAAAATAACAATAAAAATAAATAAACAATTCTTTAAAAATTGATGGAATTTCTAGTCAAAAAAGAAGGGCAGTTTGAGGCTGTACTGGAAAATTTCACATAAATTTACAATAAAAGCATAAACAACACACATTTCTTAGTATTCTACCCAAACTAGGTGTAATCACAAAGACTTACCAATTTAGGCGAAAATGTTAATTTAGTTTGTACATTTTCTATGTATTTCCTAAAGGTTTCTGTTTCTTCTGATATGAATTTAGGGTAATGGCTATGTCGCTGGACTCCCATGTAGTCAACTGAGGTTCAAGTCTTGGACCTGGTGGCTTAAACTCATGCTGGGCATGTGTGTGTGTGTGTGTCCAAGATCCCAAGAGGAGAAAGGAGAAGGGATTGCAGCATGGCCGTCCCCCCTGGGGGGGGGGGTGATTTCTTGCTTTCTGTCTCTCTGTCTCTCTCTGTATTTCTGGCGAGCGCACACGCCCTATAGCAAAAACCTCTCCAAAAAGAAAAAGAAAAAAAAAATTAGTAACATGTATGTCATACACATTGGCACTAATTCTTCCAATAATTTATTGTCTTCTTTTTATAAATGCTATAGGTGATATATTTTAATATAATTTTAAAACATTATGTAGTCATATATGTTAGTTATTTCTTTCATAACTGTATTTTTGGGAATGAAACCTAGAATATTTTACTCTACAAATGATGATACCAATTTTTGAATATGTTTTTTTCCCAGTGCTGTACAAGTTTTTGTAATTGTATGAATAATATACAAATATTTTACTGGAAAATTTAAACACTCATGATAAGAAACACTGAAGTGTGTTCTCATTCCTTTGATTATCGCATTCAGTCTCATGGCTTAATATGTTATCCAATGATTCCCAAATTTATGTTCATCCCAGATCTATCCTGTGATTTACAGAGTCACATACCCACCTATTTGTCAGCTCCATTTGGATTTCTAATACGCATTTCATATTTAACAGGTCTAAACCTAAGCTTTGATATCCCCTTTGAAATCTACCCTTCTAAAAGTTTTATGTTCCAAAAGGTTCCTCCATCTCTGTTAATGGCAAATACATCTTGCTGATTGCTCATAATAACATTCTTGGAGCCTTTCTGACTCTTTCTCTTACATTTCTCATCCAACTAGTCAACAAATCCTGCCAGCAATGCTTTAAGAATGTATCCAGAAACAAACCACCTTATGCCACCTGTACTGCCGCATCCATTGTCATCTGTCATGTTTGGGTATTATAAACAACCTCCTAGCTGATTTCCCTTTGTGCAGTTTTTTTGTAGCAACTAACCACATTGATCCTGTTTAAAATAAAACAAAACAAAGAGACCAAGTCAGATCATGTCTGTCCTTGGCTTAATCTTTCAACCAGCTTACTTTCTCATTTAGGGAAAACATCACAGTTCTCAAGTGAGGCCCTGTGAGGTATGCCTTACCTTCCTCATTTAATTCCCTACAACTCTCTGTTTCTATTCAGATAACTCCAAGGAATTTCACCTACACTAGGATATTGAACATGCCAGGCTCACTCCCTCCTTAGGGCTCAGTGCTGCTTATGCCTCTACTGGGAAAACGTGCTCTTACCCATATGGCTCTTTCCTTTCCCATTTTACATCCTTACTCAGATGTCTCGTGCATAATGATGCCCGCCCCCTTCTCCCTTTTCTGCTTTATTTTCCTCTAAAGCATTAGTTACCATTGACCATGTGGCATATACTTGGCACGATCACTCTCATCCCCTCTCATGTGTCCTCCATGAGGGGAGAGTCGCTGTGGTTTACTGCCTTATCCCAGCACCAAGAACAGTGCCTGACTTGGCAGGCGCTCAATTTCTTGTTGAATGAACTTTTATTATCACTTTCAGACTCAGTGTTTTCCCCATTTCCCAGCAGTAACTAATAGTACGTAGGGAACGTAAGTTAAATAAAATTATATACAAGAAATCCCTAATGTGAAAAAAAGTGCCAAAATAAAGTTACGGAAGAACACACACCAAACAAAAATGCTATTACTCCATCTGGAACTTATTATTCCATGAAGTGTGAGAGGGAATATATGGAATATATGTATTTTTTCCCAAGTGACTAGCCAGTTGTGCTATTATTTTTAAAAACTATCCATTAACTCCCCAGTGATCTGTTATGCCACTTTGGACATATATTACATCTGTCTCAACTCAAGCCAGAATCTTGGACTGTCTGTGTCTGTAATCCACAATTTTAACATCATAGCTTTAAGGCAAACTGGCCTTTCTGTTAGTGCTGGTCATACCTTACTACTTTTTCAAAATGTCCCTGGCTATTTTTATAAAGTATATTCTCTAATATATCTTTTAGAAACAAGCTGTTAGGTTAAATAATTAGACTTTTAACTGGGATTCAGTTAAATTTACAGATCAATTTGTGGAGGATTGACATATCTATAACATTAGATATGTATTAGAGATGATGGTATTTTTTTCCCAATAATTCATGTCTTTTGTGGTTAAGAGTGTAGTCATTTTGTCCTCTTTAGGTTTAGTACATTTCCAATTAACTTAATGTTGTAATTATTTTTACTAGCATGCAGAACAACCGTTCATTTCTGTGGATTTATTTTTATTATGAGCCTAAGTGTGGAGTCCTGCTATTAGAGCTTTGTTGTTGTTGTTGTCGTCAGCATTATTGTCGTCATTCCTGCAGTTGTGCTTCCTTGGTTTTCCAGATAGACATTTATCATTTCAAAACAATGGTAATTTTCTAACCCATTTGATCAGAAATTGAGATAACGTTCTCTGCATCAGTAATTTGGTAGAGAGTACAATCCCGTGTAATAGCTTTTGCATGTGGAGGAGGAAAGTGGAGGAAGACAATCAAAGGACTTACTATTGAGTGGGTCACAACTAGAGGTGATGCCACAGGACTGACTGAGAAGCATAGGTAATGTTAATACATCTCTAGGTTACCTCTGATAAGGAGAGAGAAGGCAAAGAATCTATCCACTTCCTTCCATCTGCCACTTGTCAAGATTTTATCCCCAAAGATGTTACCTTTGCCTCACTTCTGGGTATTGCGTGTGTAGGGACTGATGATGGGCCCAGCACTGCCCATGTTTCAGGATTAACAGAGAAGCCTGAGAGAAGGAGAGGCACATGATGAAGGTGTGAGATGAGGCTCTGTCAGATCACATCAGCAATAAGTCAGTCAAACAGTGCACAGAACAGTGCTTGCCACAGTAAGAGACAGACAAGGCCAAGATGATCTGAAGTGGTGTATCCATGGTGGCTGATACAGTCCATCCCTTTTACCCAGGAGCCTCTAGTACCCTCCATCATATCTGGCTTCCACATTACAACTCAGACGTAAATGTGATGGCCTCGATTCATCCCTGAAAAAGGGGAAATGCATGTCTAATCTTTCATAGAATCACATTCAAAGACATAGTCAGTCATAATCTGTGCAAGGCTTATATAGGATTGCATAAATTAAGAGGCTTAATAAAAGGGTTAATAAACTAGTGTCTCGTCCCTGTAGCTACAGCTGCACTGAGTATCTTTCGCATTCCGCTCAGGAGGTCCTTTGACTTTTCTTTTGGGATACTTGTAGAAACACTCCTAGCTGTTCTGGTGCAATTTTATATGTGAAACATATGTGTACTTATACTGAAAGTGGATTTCTCAAAGGCAAGGGGAGGGTTAGGTCTTGCTTTTTAAATTCAGTCTGAAAACTAACTTCTTTGCATTATTTAAACCATTTAAATGCAATGTAATTAGAAATATAGTGGATAAAAATGGCCATCTTCTACTATTTAAAAAATCTTATTTTTTCCATGAGTGAGAGAGACAGAGAAAGAGAAAAGAGAAGAAAGAGAAAGAGAGAGAGAAAGAGACAACCCCCTCAACAAGGTCTTCACACTGCAAGGTACCCCATTCTTGGCTAGCCCTAAATAATGAATGAGCACTTGCACACACCACATACTCAGGAAGGTCTCCAGATAATGAACTGAGAATCTTCCCATGTGGGTCAGCCTCACAGAGGGCTATATTTTAGTGCTATAGCATTTTAAGGGCATGGTAATTGTGTACTTGCTATTTGTTTTCTATTTGTCCTTTATGTTCTGTATTGCATTGTATCCTCGATTCTGCCTTATTTTGGACTATCTTCAGTATTTTATTGTGTTTTCCTGTCTTGGCTCAGTAACTGTCTCTGCTTTATATTTTTTAGTGCTTGGTTTAGGTTACATGCTTTACTATTTTAACTGCGGCAGTGCACTTTCAAATTATGCCACTTCACATGTTCTGGAAGAGCTTTGTAACAGTGTCTCGACTTTCCTGCCTATACTTTGAGCTTGAATTGTCACATATTTTACTTTTACTTATTTTCTAAATTTCACAATTCAATGTAATTTTTGTTTTATAGCTAATTGCTCTAAAGATATTAAGACTAAGATAAAGATTATTCTAAAATTGTTATTTCCAGGGGTCATTATTTGTGTAGAATTGAATATCCATCTGGTAACATTCTATTTCTGTTTAATGAATGTTTTAATAGATAGTATGGTACAGAGATCTGAAATTTATTTCTTACTTCTTTGCTGGTCTGTATTTTTGAAATTATATGCTTCATTTTAAAGGGTATATTCTGGGCCAGCAGGTGATATGGAGGTTAAGGCACTGGATCTCACATGGCCAGCTTCCCAATTCAGAGTCCCAGACCTGGTAGCTTGAAAATCACGCTGGGTGAGGCCAGCAGGTGGTATGATGGCAAAGGTGTTGGACTCCCACATGGCCACTATTTGAGCCCAGAATGTGGCAGCTTAAAATCATGCAGAGCTCCTGTGTGTGTCTAAAATCCCACAAAAAGAATGGAGGAGAAGGGATTGTGGTGTGACCATCCCTCTGAGGGGGGTGATTTCTCACTTTTCTTTGTATCTCTCCAGCAAGTACACATGCCCTATGGCAAAAACATAAGAAGAAAAAAAGAAAATCTTGCTAGCCACATATATGTGGGTGACCCAAATCCCAAGAAGAGAATGGAGACAGGATTGCAGTGTGGCCATCGCCCCTGGCAGGGGTGGGTCGGTAGTGGTGGTGGTGTGAGTTTCTCACTTTCCCTCTTTCTCTCTCTCCTGTCTCTTTGGTGAGAACATGCACCCTATAGTATTAAAAAATGATTAAAAAATAAAAATAATATATTCTTTGTTCTGTTCTGATGCTCTGTTCTTTTCCCCTCTATGTGTTTCATTTTAAACAATTTTAATTTTTAGACCATTAAGTTAATTTTTCTTCTTCAGTATCTAATCTGTATATTTCCTATTTCAGATACTATTTTTTTCTAGAAATACTATTTGAGTATTAATTTATATCTTGCATTTTTCTTGTTTATGTTTTCATTGCTTTCTTGAATATGTGCAACATGTTTTAACATACTTGTCAAATACTTTGGTCAGCTCTGTCATTTCATGGTCTGTCTCTACTGATTAATTTTTTTTCCTAATAATGGTCTTATTATCATGTTCACTTGAATAACTATTTTATATTGGATGCTAGACATGGTGATTTTACATAACTAGGTGCTGGATTTTGTTATATTCCTTTATATACTGTTAAATTTTGTTATATTAATAGCATGAAGTTATTTGGAAGCAATTGAATCCTTTTTTTTTTTTTTTTCAAAAACTGACTCAATTACAGGTTTTTTTAAAATTAATTAATTAATTTACATTTATTCACTGAGCATGATCACAGCATACAAAATGATTTCCCATCCAGAATATGTTGCATAATGTCTTAATCATACATGTTATCATTATAATTTTCCATTTCTAGTTTCATTTACATATATGTATGTATATTTTTTCCCCTATTTCTTACCCTCCACCATTTTCCACCCTCCTCCCACACTATCTCAGGTGTCTACAGTTGTTTTCTATTTCTTTTGTTCCTCACGTTTTATTGATTCACAAAATTTCTTAAATAGTCTAACTACTTTCAATAGCAAATTCAGCTGGTATATACATATCTGTGAATACTATCTGACTTTAGGTGTGAAACTCTGAGTAGAATGAATATACTATAAGGTAGCACCTAGCTAATACTATATAGCTTACTACAGTCATTAACTAGGTATTTTTTTTTAATATATTCTTAATTTCAAGAGAAACAGTTTTTTTCTTTAATAAATCAAGGAAATGCTAAGGAAATTTGCTTAAAACTTAAAGCCAGGAAACAGATTAGGATTCTGTTCAAATAGTAGGTACATGAACCTATCAGCAGTTCAAGATAGGACAAAATTCCTTAAAACCGGAAAACACAGCCTAGAAGAAAATCAGCAATGTTTTAGTCAAAAGTCATAACATTCTATTTCATCAGTTCAGTCTCATGTACTTAATCTATCTTCTTTTTTTATTTTTTAAAGAATTATTTTTTTTAATCTCTATTTATTTATTTATTTAAATTTGACTAGAGAGGGACAGAGTGAGAGAGTGAAAGCAAGCCACCAGGTCCGAGACTCACACCACGATCCAGCCATGTGGGAGTCCAGCACCTTAACCACCATGCCACCTGCTGGCCCACAATTGAATCCTTTCAATGTTTGATTTTAATGTCTGTTAAAGCAAGTCACATTAGCTTTCAGTGCAGAGCCAGGTTAGCCACCCCCCCACCCCCACCCCATGAAAATGCTCTTCTGAGGCCTTGACTTGCTGCTCTATTACAATGTCTTTCCACACGGGTTGGTTATCACACAAAGAATTGCAGTGCTCTTCAAGCTCTGGGAAGTTTTCTGTTTTCCAAGGTTTCTTTCCTTGATTTTGCCATTTCCTTTCATGTATTCATAGATGAGCCAATCATTTATATGCACCTTTGGAGCTCTTCCTTTGTGTGTGTGTGTGCCTCCCTCAACTCTAGCACCGTATCCTTCAAATTGTAGCCATCTTTAAATTCCAAACTCTCATCTGTTTCCTTACCTGCTCTACAACTCTAGGCCGTCAGCTGGGCAATCACAGAATCCTGTTGGTTTCCCTTCTCCTGGTCCTGTACTACCTATTGTCCAATGTCTAAAAACCATATTTTCATGTTTTTTGGATTTCACATTATTCAAGGGAGGAGAGTAAATACGTTCCTTGTTATTCTTTTATGTCCTGAACAAGGAAGCCATTGATACCTATAATTTTTAAGTAAACTTTTGGAAAAGTTTACTTAAAAAAGAGAGACAATAATGCTTGTAAATTAATGAGTTTCTGGGTGTTTGGTAATAACAGAAACTTTAAAAAAATGTTAAATATGATTGTTTCAGTTTTAGATTCATGCTTGAAGTTCTGTTTAATGCCAGGTGGAAGTGTTCAGAAATCAGCTAGATCTCTGGCTTCTAGCACTCGAGGAGTTCTGAACTGTGGGTAGAGATTTTAGGAATCACATCAATGGCAGTTGAACAGTTGGCAGCTGAACACCATGAGATGGAGTAGATATGGATAGCTTGTAAAGAGGAATCAGAGGAGAAGAAGGTGCAGGATATAATCCCAGTAGAAAGGCATCTGCAAAGAACTCACAAAGGAGTATGACCTGGAAAAATATTATCAGAACTAAATTCAACTTTTTTCCCTAAGAACACTAACGTTTATATGAGTAAAAAGTACTATAAACTAATTTGCTATTAATGATAACTCTGTATGGTAAGCCATTTCATAAGCATCATTCTTTTCTCTCTTCCCACTCTTCCTTTTTCTTTTCTTTTTTCTTTTCTTTTTTTTTTTTGAGAGGTTTTCTCTATAGGGCACGTGTGCTCGCCAGACAGACAGAGAGAGACATAGAGACAGAAAGCGAGAAATCACTCCCCAGAGGAGATGGTCATGCCGCAATCCCTTCTCCATTCTCCTCTCGGGATCTTGGGCACGCACGCACACACGCCCAGCATGAGTTTTAAGCCACCGGGTCCAGGACGCGAACCGCGGTCTACTATGTGGGAGTCCAGCAACATAGCCATTACGCTAACTGCTGGTTCCCTCTTTCTTTTTCTTCAAGCAGGGATAGATATTCAGACTGAGACAGGTTAAGAGATGCCTGCATGAGTGAGATACTGCCTGAGATCATGTCTAAAGGCCTTTAGGAACCTAATTGACTGTGAAAAATGGATACAACACAGATATTACAATAAAATATAAGTAAAAACCAATCCGAAAACCTTGTGAAGTGCTCTACCACACACACAGTTAAGGTCAAAAGAAAAGCTCAATATTTGTCCATGACTGCTATAAAGAAATTTCTGGAAAATATTGTAAGCTGGCTTAGGTCTACTCGCTTATATACCTCCTATTTTTATTTCATTTCTCCCCATCTGAAGTGGAATAACTCTGAGGTTAGAATTGTATTGCTCTTCATGTGGTAAGACAGTTTAGTTTTTGAAACTGTGCTTCTACTCAAGGTTTTGGCAGCTAGTGAGTTTTTGCCTTTCCTTAATAATGAATCTATGAAAAGGAATTAGAGTGATCTTTGATTTGATCACAACTCTTCCCAATAGATGCCATGTTATATGAAGATGTTGCCCTTCAAACACAGCAGAACCTAATTTTGTTTGAAAGACTGTAATTGAAAGATTTAGAACTATATAGAAAGAGTAGATTCTTTCTTTAAAAACTGTCCTTTATTGGCATCAGAAGGAGAGGGTCATTTAGGGAATGGGAGAGATGGTGAGTTAACATCTGTTGGTTTTCCTAGATGTTTAAAATATGCTTTTAATTTCTTACCACCCGAAGTAAAACATTATTTTCACTTTATACATGAGAAAAAGCCTCTGGGGAGTTAATAACTTGTTCGAGGTCATTGAGCTAGCCTTGTCTGGTCTGGCTCATAAGCCTTTGATCTTTCTGTATATCCTACTACCTTTACAATGTGGAAAGGTGATTTCTACTGTGTTCAGAGAGGTCAGAGTTCACATCATTCTGAAAGGTTTAGGGATACACAGAGGCACAGAAAATAATTTTTCTTTCTTAGAGATATTTTTGCTATAGGGCACATGCACTCACTGGAAAAAAAGAGAGAAATCACCCCCCAAGGAGGAAAGTCATCCTATAATTCCTTCTCCATTCTCCTCTCAGGACTTTGGACATGCACACACATGCACCTGGCATGAGTTTTAAGCCTCTGGGTCCAGGACTCAAACAGCAATTGACTATGTGGGAGTCCTGTGACATAATCATTATGCCATTCCCTGGTCTCAGAAAATAATTTTCACCACCACACCTAGTAAGAGATACTAAATGTAACCTAGTTCACTACCTGAGCAAGAAGTATGTATTTGTGAGATAACACAGGATTTGATCTCGAAGCAGTTGGGTTCTAATTCTGGAACTTTCACTTATTGGATGTACATCCTTGAACAAGGTACTTAACTATTCCAAGCCTCAGTTTCCTCTTTGGAAGAAATGGGTTAATGTCCTCCACTTCACAGTGTAGAAAACAGAATGCATGTCTGACATAATGTCCTAGAAGCTTCAAAGAATCACTTTTTACCAGTAATTTCTAGGATCAGATTCCAGAAATAATCCATAAAAGGAATATTTTTTAAATAATTATTTGTTTTATTTTATTTATTCTTATTATTTTTTTTTTTCTAGTTTGACCAGACAGAGAGAGAAAGGGAAAGCAAGAAAGCAAGCTGCCAGGTCTGAGACTCAAATCGTGGTCAGTCCAGTACTCTAAACTGCCAGCCCCCCGAAAGGAATTATTTTTTAAAGAATTATTTTATTTAACTATTTATTTATTTTAATTTGACCAGAGAGAGAGAGAGAGTAAGAAAGCAAGCCACCTGGTTCAGATCTCAAACCATGGTCAGCCATCTACCTGAGAGTCCAGCATCCCCAGCCACTATGCCACCTGCTGGCCCCTAGAAAGGAATATTTTTATGGTAATGCCATGCCATAGCCCCATCACCAACCAAATGGGTCCCAACACGCAAATAAAGACAGGCTCCAAAAGCAGATACAATATATAAAAATGGCCATCGGTGAGGGAGGAGATCCACAAAGGGCATTGGGGAATGAGACCTAGCACCCTTTCCTTCCTGAAAGGGAAATGGCTCACAGCACTTACCACGTTTTCAGGAAGCAGAGTGTTGGCAAATATATAGAAATCAGGACGGAGCAGAAAATCAGGATGCAGTGATACTTTAGATGTAAAATTATATAGTATCATCCCTAGCTTAAATAGGCTCTAAAATAAATATTAGTCTTTTCTGTCCATAACTTACTGGAAATTAAACTTTAGAGAGATAACAGGTGCAGATGATAGGAACTAGCAATGTCAACTTGAAGTTTCACCTTTACACTGGCAGTATGCTAGAGTACTACTGGGTGGTGTTAAGAAAGGGAGCCATGATATGTGAACTGTGCTTTGGAAAGATTGACCTGGCTGTTATATGGAGGATGGACCGGAGAGGCTGCAAGCTGGAAGATCAGTTAGAAAACTGATGCAATAGCCCAGGCAAGACATGATGAGAATTTGAACTGGAGTGCCAATAGTGGGGATAATGCAGAAGGGAAGGATTTGGAAAACATTGTGGAAAAAGGCTAAGTTTCTGAGACAAATATCATTTAGGGAGAGGGAAGAACTGAAGGTAATTCTGAAATATTTAAAATATTTCAAAATATTGAAAGTAGGCAGAAGAAACATTAACTGAGATAGACTTTACTGTAGAAGGGTTAGGTTTCACAGCTAACACTGAGATTGAGGGATTTTGACAACTACTGTATTATTAGAGGAATTAGAGATGCTAATAAAGGTAATGGATCATTGTCATGTAATTAAGAGAATGTCGATAGAATAGAAATATAAGAAAAAGATTTCTGATTTGAACTGCTAAATGTTGGGCAAGATAAAACATCTACCTGTGATATATAGGAGGGGAGAGACGAAGAAATAATAATAATAACTATCTTTTCTGTGCACTGTGTCCCAGACACTGTTCAGTGTGCTATAGATGCAAGACATAGTTTGGTTCCCACAGCAATCTGTGAAGTAGGAACTATTAGGTTGTTGGAAAGTCATGATACATTTTTGCATCAGAAAACATGGAAAACTATGTCATGACTTTTCCAATGACCCAATGTTAGTGTTCTTATTTTATAAAAGAGGAACTCGAGATGCACAAGTGGTAAATAAGTTGCCCAAAGTCATGTATTTAGTGAACTCATATCTAGGTAGCAAGCCAGAAAACCTGACTCTAAAACCTTTACTCTTGGGGTCAGCAGGTGGCATAATGGTTAAGGTGTTGGACTCCCACATGGCCAACCGTGGTTCTAGCCCTGGATCCAGTGGCTTGAAAATCAAGCCTTGTGTGTGCAAGCCCAAAATCCCAAGAGGAAAATGAGGGGAAAAGGATTGCAGCATGGTCATTACCCCAGGGGTAATTTCTCACTTTCCCTCTATCTCTTTGGAGAGTGCATGTACCCTATGGCAAAAACTTGAAAGCCTTTCTCTTTAATTGTTATGTGACTATTTTGCCTAGAGTACATCTGTATATAATGGAGAAAGTGAACACCAAATATAATTACTGTATGTTTGAAAGCACTTTATAAATGATGAGCATCAAATATTTAAGCTGCTATTCTTCTGATTTTACAAATGAAGATGTTAAATGTCATACAAGATGTCTTTCCATAGAATAAGTAGCGAATGCTGATTTAAGACTCTCACAGTTGGCCCCAACCATTCTGAAAGCCATTGTTCTTACTAACCCGTGCTGTTCTTCAGTAAAACCTATTGAAGTGCATGGGTGTGATCTCACTGAGGGAAACACCCATTCCATAAACACTGAGTTCCTAACAGACACTGAATTAAACACTGAGACTCAGGAACGTAAGATATTATTCTTTGAGGTCATCAAGGAGCTCACAGGCTAGTATGGAAGACAGACACATAAAACAACAAAAAAACCATAATAATCCCATATGTTGAATATGATAAGAAGGGAGGACTCAGTACAGTAATTTGTATTTTATTCATTTTAATATGTATTTATTGATCTGTTATGTTGTGAGCACTGTTCTGTAAGTTGAAGGAAGAGATTCATAAGACAGAATCCATGTCCTCGAGGTTATCTGAGAAAGGCAGCAGCACTGCAGAGATTTGTTTGCTTAGATTTAAAAAAAATATTTAGTCATTCCATGTGGAGATGTATAAATCTCATTTTGCTGTCAGGTCATTTTATTACAGAAATAGGGAAATCCAATCTTTGTTTTTCTTGTGGATATTACACTATGTCTTCTTTCACCCTACATGTACCTAGAGACCTAGGTATCAGGTAAAATCTTTTAATTTAAATAAGTAGTGATGGATAAAGGTGATATACTGAAGAAATGGCTAAATTGAATGTGAGTAAGAAAATGATACTGCGAAAGTGGTTTCATCTAGTATGAGAATTGAGCTTTGGCCAGTTTTCACACCTCAGCACCTTGACCGTATTGTATTTCTAGAAGGTAGAGAATATTAAACATTGTTAATGATTGATTGCATCTCAACTTTCAAGAGTTACATCAAACAGACCTTTAAAAAGGAGAATTTTATTCTTTTAAAGCACATCGACAGAACTTTTTGATTATTAAAAACTAATGCCCTGGATTTACTACATTTAATCCAAATTTGATCCGAGAGTGAAATTCCTTTTTGGCAGCATCATCAATAATTTACTGCATCTTGGGCTTTTCTTTCTGGGGCAAAAAATATTGGCTAAAGGAGTTCTGGCTGACACATTGTAAAATAAAGCTGGCAAATGGATTATATGGGACTTTGCCAATTCTATACCCATCTGAAGATTCCCAAGTGAACCAATATGGCTTTCCTTTACAGCTGCCCTCCTAGAACTGCTGTGTACCACTGAACACACAGGAAGACCTAGAATTGTAGAAATATACACCTGGAATGGGTGTTAGTCATATAGCTTACCCACTCTCTTCAATCAGGAATAATTTTATTTGAAAACACAGTAATATCTTTGATTGAGCCAATATACAGTGTATTCTGGATGAAGAAAATCTCATTTTGTACACTGTAATGATGTAGTGAATGCATGTAAATAAATAAATTTAAAATGGAAAAAATTTTTAAAAAAGAAAATACCTCTGGTAGAGGTTCACCAGGTTCAGTTAACTTTAGTATTTTGGAAGGCTGCATTATTGCTTACCTCTGAATGATAGACAGCTGGTAAGTGCCTCTCAGCCACTTCTACCTGTTGACTGTAGTTCTTTCCCGTGAGGTCACGCTGCCCCCTCTTTAGCATATAATTTTGCAGATATTAGAAAAGTTTATTCTTACCCTTAGTCATCTCATTTTCCTAGACAGCATAACCAGGACTTTCAGCTAAGTTGATTGCTCTTTTTCCTGGACTTTGTCTAATTTGTTGTTAAATATTGTTAGGGTATAGCTAGAGTATTCTATTTATTCTCTTTCCTGTTCCATATAGTCCCATAATGTAAATATTAGTAGTTAGAGTAGTATCCTACCTATGAAATATTCTGTCATAGAGAAAAAGTATGTTTCAAGTCATCAGTGCCTTCTCCACATATTCTTCTTAAATCAATGAGTGTTGATCAAAGGGTGCGAAGTTGCTGATAGATAAAATCTTCCATTTTAAAATATTTTGAGATCTGTTACACAGCAGGGTGGTCTGTAGTCATTAACAATGTATTATATATTTCAAAATAACTAAGTAAATTTCAAATATCTCACTACAGAAAAAGTGATAAGTAGATGAGGTGATGGATATGTTAATTTGCTTGATTTAATTATGCCACATTGAATGCATATGTCAAAAGACCACATTGTACCCACAAGTATATACAATTATAATTTGCCAAAAATAAAGTATTAATTTTTTAAAGTTAGTGTTTCTGAAGGTGTTAATGATGATCAAAATATACAAATGTTGATAATTAAAATAAGTGGCATTGTATTGTTTTATAGTTTTCAAATCACTCTTAGATATATTATTTCCTTTGATCTCTATGATCCTTGACATTAGATACTTGCCACTTTAAGATATTAAAATATTGTCAGAAGACAGTATCAGCGCAGTTAAGTATGGGCTCATTGGAAAAGTCCTGACACATTTTTGCATAGAAACACATGGAAAAATACATCATGACTTTCCCGATGGCCCAATAACATGTTCAAGAACAATTAATTGGTATGTCATATTAAGTAATCTTTTTTTTTTTTCAAGAGAAAAAGGAAAGTTTATTGGGGTAGGGCCAGGAGGTGGCATGGTGGTTAAGGGCACTGTACTCCCATGTGGCTGACCACTGTTCAAGTCCTGGACCTGGTGGTTTGCTCTCTCTCTCTCTCTCTCTCTCTCTCTGTCTCACTCTGTCCCTCTCTGGTAAAATTTAAAATAATAATAATAATAAAGTTAAATAAAAATAATTCTTTTAAAAAAGAAGAGAGAAAGATCTGAAGCCAGAGGTGCTTCAGCCCACACTACCAAAGAGACCTGATGTATTTATATGGGTGGGGTGGAGGGGTAGGGTCATAAGAATGATGGGTACTTTGATCAATTTACTTGCCACTGTGACCTTATTGGCCCATCTAAGGGTTCAGCTGCCAGTAAGGGAGGGCTCTGGTGGGAGGATTCTGGCCAGAAGTCACTGCAATCATCTCTTTATTTTCTGAAGGGAAATTACATAAAGACCATTCAGGAGCTGATCTAATAACATATCCAGCCTTTATCTTTTATTTTAAAAAAAGATGTTCGAGTTTATTTTTTTCATGACAGAAACAGACAAAAAGGTACAGAGAGAGAGAGAGAGAGGGAGGGAGGGAGAAACAGCACTCTCAACAGAGTTTCACATAGTGATTCCTGCCCAGTCTTCGCAGTCAGCCAGGATCAGGGGCCTGTGGACATGCCTGACTGTACAAATCAGCCAGGAAATCAGACTCCAGCTTCTATACGGCACTGGTGCTGTGCTTCTGTGACTGGCCCTGAGTCCAGGTTTTATGACACAAAATCCGAGAGTTTCCCCATGCAGGATGGGCTCTGGATACATTGTTCTTACTTATGTAGGCTGTCCCGCAGGGTTAGCATACTGCTTCTTCTTATCCATGGCTGCAGTTCCTGCCAGGAATACCCTCTCCCATCACTACAGCTCTCTGTTGTTCCAGTGCCAGCTCTCGAGGGACAGTAATGGCTCCCCCCATTGCTCATCACCATCCCAAATGGGATCTCTTTACCCAATCTTACCTGTAAATAGGCCTTTTATTTATTTGTTTTAAGAATTGTTTAACTAATTTCTTTTAATTTGACCAGAGAGGGAAAAGAGAGAGAAAATAAGAAAGAAAGCCACTAGGTCCGGGACTCAAACCATGGTCGGCCATGTGGGAATCCAGCACCCTTAACCACCACACCACCTGCCAGTCCATAAATTGGCCTTTGATTGAAGCCTCTTCAGTTACTGCTCTGAGTATGCTTTCCATCTTCCTGCCAGGGCCCTGACTGATTCCATTGACCCCTAGGACAGACAACATCTCTGCTTCTTTTCTCTGTACAAGGCAAACTTGAATCTGAGTGAGGTTCTGACTGGATAGTAAACAGAGGCTGTGCCAGGCTTTGATGGAAGCAGTTACCAAGACACACCCCAATTTTGCTGGGACTAGTGCTTTAGGAAGGATAAGATCCCAAATTTGAGACTGTACAGAAGCTTCTGGGAGTTCTCTAAGTTTAGGATTATCAGGAGTAATTTGTTCTTTTTGATACTTAGTCAAGTTTGATTTATTGATTTGTGTTAAAATAGAGGTTCTTTCCTCATGGTCTTGGTAAGATAAAAAATTCAGTTATATATTAAGTCATCAGCAAAGTCATGACATATTTTTCTATGCAAAAATCCATCATGAATTTCCCAACCACCCAACAGTTCACCATGGAGGTGTGTGTGAATGTGTTGTGTGTGTGTGTGTGTGTGTGTGTGTGTGTATTTGCTAAGAAATATATATATATATATCCCCCCCCCCACACACACACACACACATATACATACATATTCTCAAAAAAGTAGAGCTAGTAGTGAGACTATGAAAATGTTTCTTTTTGAAACCTTCCACCTAAACTGTTAATGAATCCTAAATGCAGAGATGGGAATAGCCCATTAATTTTCAAGCCTTCTAAACATACAGGCCATGATAGCTAGACTGCTGCTATGCTTTCCATTTCTCTAATACAGGTGTAGTGACTTTCATAAATTACTAACATATATGCAGTGAAGTTATATCACTCAGACCCATGTCTAGGAAATATGCATCACTCAAGGTATTTTAAGGCTCTTGTAACAGGGAATTTAGTGATTTCTGAAGGGCTGGAAGTATGGGTGATAGCTGAGTTTCTAGGAATGTCTCAGAAAGTCCCCAAAATTATCCTTCTACATCAACCTGCCTTCTCCCCATGCCCCAAGTTGCAAGTTGCAATTTCTGCCATGGTCAAAAGGTGGGAAGTTAGGGAGCAAGTTCTGAACTTGAGTTCAAGAATGTGCTAGTATATCCTGTGGCAAGTGGGTCCACAACTGTACAGCTGGTGCCCAGTTACCCACCCTTTGCCCTTGTTTACACCTCACACACTAATGCGGCTCCCTCTGGAGTAAGCTGTTCTCAGAACTCATCTAACCCCAGAAGCCAGGGTGGCCAAGCCACAGGTTCTCCTAGTACCCTACGTTAACTGTTGGGGCAGCACATGTGCCCCATGTGGCTGGGTTGAGAACTGCAGCGTGTACTTCAGAATGCAAATATGCCTTGCTCTTTGCCTTCCCTGCCTCCAGGTCTCCTCCAGGGGTGTTGCAGGCCCTGCTGAGGCTCTGTCAGACCTCTTCCACATGGTTCTGAGGTCGTGGGGAGAGTGAACAGAGGCACAGCTGCCAGCCAGGACAGCAGGCCTGTGCTGTGTCACTAGCACTGCTTGACTTGGGACCTGCTTCCTGAAGTTGCGATCACCATGCTGTTAAACTGATGCCCACCAGCCCCCAGGCCTGCTCTGGAGCTCTGCCAGCCTCTCTCCCACCACATGCACAGCAGCCAAACTCTCAAAGCTCCACCAAGTTCTAATTCCACACATGGTTTTTGGATCTGCAGCTTCCATCTGCCTAGGAAACCCATTCTCAGTGGGCTGTACTGGTCTGATTCACTGGCTGCTCTCAGCAGTCTCCCCTATCAGGTTGGGGTGGAGGGATCCATTCCAGGATGCTCTTTGCACTGCTAGAGACTCTTACCCCCAAGCATGACCTTCACGGGAGATATTTTCTGCAGTTTGTGCTCCTGGGTCCTAGGTGCTTCCTGCTCTCTTAGTAGAACAGTAGCCACTGAATCAGAGGACAAAGTAGCCACTGACCCCAGTCTTGGACCCAAGTCTTGGAAGCTCCAATGAACCAGAGCCCCACAGAAGGCTCAGGCCAGCACTCCTCCTGTCTTGAATTGCCCTGGGTTTACTCATTAATGCTCCCTGGGGAGATTTCTTTGCAGACAAAACTGCCCATAGGTCATTGGGGACCCTTTGCTTATGGCCAGGCCAGTTGGGGTGGCTGGGGCTGCCTTGTTAGAAGCCCAGTCCCTGCAGGAACAAGCCCCTTGGTGAAATCTTCTATCTGCCCTCAGTTGGTTTTTGCAGGAGAAGGCAGCTCCCCAGGTGGAAAAAGGGAAGAGATCTGCCCTTCTGGAGAGCTGCTTCTGCAGCCTGGGTGTGGGCAGCCCCCTGGGATGGAGGTCTGGATGTGAATGTGAGTAAGGGTGTGCCTCCATGAACCTTAGAGACTCAGGGGTAGGAAGCCAGATGATGCCGATGCTATTGCATGCAGTTTGTCATCACAGAGTTGGTAAAGGTCTGTGTTGCAGGCAGGAGGCAGCATTCCCTGTCTACCTCAGAGACACAGTCACTGCACACCTCTGTCTGCCCTGCTCTTCTGCTGCAGGCCACAGTGCCTGCCCAGCAGGTGCTCAGACCGCTGGGGGAATCTCCACCAGCTCAGCCTCAGACCAGAACAGGGCCAGACTCTTTTTTTCTTCTGCAGTGACAATAAGCATCCTTAGTGTTACATACGTGATAAAGAATTAAAGAACACAACCTGAGTTTCCTTACCTGTATCATCAGATTGTTCAGCATGCTTCTCTAGAAAATGAAGCTGCACCACCAAGTGTGCTCCATACCCAAGTGCAGCTGTGGTCACCAAGTCAGAAGTCCTCCAGGAGGAAAACTACAGTGCTGAGGAGAGCACGAGGCTCCGTGTCTCCAACCATAGGAAGCAGGGTGAGAGGATAAAGGATGGGACCTTGGCAGTTTCACCTAGCTTGCAAAATTCCGTTAATGTCCGGACTCCTCCATTATCTTAAACTTCTAAATACAATATATGCTGCCCAAGTGTATGATGCATGTGAAAAGAACTCTGTTAAGTGTTATTTAGAGAAAAAGTAATTCTGGGGCCAGCTGGTGGTATGGTAGTTAAGGCTGCTAGATCCCACAGGGCTGACAATGTGGTTCAAGTCTTGGATTAATGACTTGAAAAACGTGCCAGGTGTGCATGTATGCCCACAATCCTGAAAGGAGGGAGAAAAGGAGGAGGAGGGATTGCATCACGACCTTCTCCCATGGGAAGTTCTTTCTCACTTTCCTTCTGCCTCTCTCTCTGTTTCTCTCTCTGTTTGCTTGCCCCAGCCAGTGCACATGCCCTCTGGCAAATTAAAAAATATATATACCACTCTGAGATTCAGTGTATCAGATACCACACGAAGGAAACCTTCCTAAAATTTCTTAATATGAGCCATCATCAACACAGAAATAATGAATACATAACAGTATATACTGATCTCAAGGCATTATTAACATCTACTGATTGTTCAGATTTATTGAGAGCCTATTATATACCAGATACTATAGGCAAGATACTTTGCAGAAATCAGTTCATTTGAAAATCACAATGACTTTGGGCTAGCAGTGTCAGTATCATTGTTTTCAGATGAGAAAAACTCATGTACAGAAGGGTTAGTGACTTTTTCACACAATTAGTCAGAGGTGGAGGAGCCGGGGTATGAGCATAAGCAATCTGATTTCCACCCCTTGTGCTGATTCTAGGATTCTTTCTTTCCTACCTATGAAGCAGCTTAGATTAGCCCCTTCTTCTCAGATCCACAAGGTCTGATGATTACACATAAAAGGGCCCCAATTTGATGATTCTCCACTGCTGTGGTTTGACTGTTCATATCCCTCCCCAATTTCTATGTTGAAACCTAATCCCCAACATAGTAGGATTAAAAGGTTGGGTCTTTAAGAGGTGATTAGATCATGAGGGCAGAGACCTCACAGATGGGATTAGTATCCTTATTTACATAATAAATAAGGTACCAGTAGATGACATAATGGTTATATCACTGGACCCCCACTGTGGTTTGAGTCCCAGACCCAGCAGCTTAAAACTCACACTGTGCACGTGTACATGTGTGCCCAAGAACCCAAGAGGAGAATGGAGGAAAAGGGATTGAGGCAGGGCCATCCCACTTAGGGGGTAATTTATTGCTTCCTATCTCTGTCTCTCTGGTGAGTGCATACACCTTAGAGCAAAAATCTCACTTAAAAAAAAAGTCCCAAAAAGTTGCCTTTCCTTTCTACCAAGTGAGGATACAGTGAGAAGGTATCATCTATGAACTAGAGAGAGTCCTCACCAGACATTGAATCTGCCAAAACCTTGATCTTGGACTTGCCAGTGTCCGTACATGTGAACCGTAAATTTTTGTTGTCTATAAGCACCTGTTCTATTGTATTTTTTTTGCAGCAGCCAAATGAACTAAGACATCTACCTACTTCCTACCTACAGCCATCCCTTCTTCAGCCTTTCCTCAGGGCATTCCTTGTACCTTGTTCCATATTTCTCTAATCTGACCAACTCTTTGACAAGTCATTCTTGGGTTGATGCTCTACCTCTTTGGACTTGACAAATGATCTGATCTTTATCGTTTTGACCTTAGGTCTTTCAACCATGATTCCTTCCTGGCAAAACAGCCTTGAGATATTTTGGGTGCGGCATATCCGAGCTCAACTCAGCCCCAAGCACAGGCCTGCTTGTGTCCTTTCTCTTTCATTCATTTCTTCATTCATTCAGTGAAGCCTTATTGGCATAATGGGGTACATATTGTGTGAGGTATCAGAATTAAAATAGTGAACAAGACATAGCCCCATCTCTTCATAGCTTATAGTCTTTAGGCGAAGTCAAGCAAATAGAGATCTTATCTAGGCTGGAATGAAAAAGGTGAGTGGAAATTACCCAGAATCAAGTGGGAGTTTATTAGAGTTGGAATAGTAGAGAGGTAAGTTAAGAAACTTGCATACTTTGTTGAGAGAAGCATTGGAGAGTTTAAAGCCAGTGGTCAAACTTTGTGCTTTTGGAATGTCATCTGTGCTCTAATGTAGAAGGACCTAATGGGAGGCTATACCAAAGACAGGGAGACCAATAAGGAGCTGATACAACAATCCAGACAGAGATAAACTTACTGTTTTTGCTGATGTCATTAGTAATTCCATGGACTTTTTAGAATTGGCTGGGAATAGTCTCATGGGGCCCTTCTCAGCAACTCAGCCTTCCATGGTAACTCCTCATTTTTCAATAGATTTTCATTTTCTTTTTTTGTAGCTCCTCTCACCTCACCAGTTATTACTTGACCTTTCATCTTCTGAAGCCTGACCAGCATGCAGACAGCTTCGTTGGATTTCTTAGCTGACAGATGTGATCTAAAGTTCCCTGCCGTTGCCTTAAAATAAAGGGATCAAAACACCCAGTCTTCCCTGCTCTTTAAGGGAAAGATGATAAAATAAGTGTTGGGGGAGGTGGTAATGGGAAGACCATACCTACTCCTGGTTTCCATCTGTATACACTCAAAGTGCCTTGCAATGAAAAATCCTAAAAGCCTTGGAATTTTGTATTCAAGAATAGGTTTTGTTTTGAGATTCCATGTGGTCCAAGTTGCACATGGCCAGAATTTCTGTAAGAAAGAATTGGAATCTTCTATTTTTTCAATGATATTGCTTGTAAAGGAAGCATAGTCATTTTTTTATGATTTTTTTTTTTTGATAGTAGAAAGAAGACTGGATTTGTCAGAAATCAGAGTTTGAAGTTTTATTCCCCTACTTGGTAGTTATGTGAGGTAATAATGATCATATCACAGAGAGTTTCCAAAACTGAATCAGAAAACATGAAGCCATTTGGCTCCCATGCAGAGCACTTGATTGAAATTACCCTCGTCAAGGTTCCCAACAATGACCAGGATGTAAAAATACAGTGACGTCTTTATGTGTTCATCTTTCAGCAGAATTTAATACATCCGGTGGCTCACCCTTTCTCAAAACACTCTCCCTTCTTAATGCCTGCAGCTGGCTGCTTTTCCTTTTTGACTTCTCAGTCTCCTTTGCCAACTGCTCTTCCTTTGTCTGATGGAAATGGCAGTGATCTCAGTGTTCAGTCATAGTTGCCAGTCTCTTCCCTCTTCACAGTCCCTTCAAAGTGCTCACACTGGTCAGTTCCATTAGTATGCTTCTCAGACATCTCTAACTTAGCGTGCATGTGCCCGGCATTTATCGGGCACATTTGCTCTTATGTTCTCCTTACTACTATGAGTGGAAACTGGAAAGTGACAGCCCCAGACTTGCAAGCCTTCTGACGTCCTATCAGATTCTGCCAGTAAAAGGTGCTGCACGGAGATGAGAATGAGAAAGAAATGAAAAATCGTTCAGCTGCTGGCAGCAGCTCTGGCAGTGACAGTCCTGATGTTTTCTGCTTAGGGGCAGCTGAGCAATAGTCGATTCCAACAGCTTCTGAGATGGTCCCTCACGCAGTACCAGTGATAGAGTAGTAATAATCCGTAGCAAGGCAGCCACGTTAGAGGGAGCACCAAAGCCTCCCGCTGCTCATCAGCAGTCACTGGTCCTGTCCCCGTCCGCGGTTAACATGACTCATGAGCTCCAGCCTGTGGGTGGCAGCATCTTTCCAGACTCTGTGTCATACCCGACTCCCCCTCCACGTTCCTATCTTTTAAACACCTTCATGAAGGCCAACATGTCCATTAGCCATAGCATACACAGGATGGTTTGGGGGCCCTAGAAATGTTTTAATTTTTTTTTAAGTCAGAACAATAAATATGTAACAATAAATCTAACTCATTAGCTTATATTTATCTTTATAACAATACTATCATAAAATGTTGATTTTTTTTTTTTAATGGTCAAAGGGACCTAGGAAAGGGAAAGTGTGTTGTAATGCAACCCTGACCTTGGCGATCTTTTTCTTGTAACAATTTCTTCTGGGAGACATGTCTAGTAGTTTCTGAATTTTCTTTTCTTTTAACTTGACACTGGCTAATTCATTGCCCCAAACAGAATTCTCCCCATTCTTGTCTATCTCAAGAATATTGCCAACATCAGAGAGAGCAGGCTATTGCTTTTGAGTGATGCCTCCCTGTCTGTCCCCACACTGAAAGCATTTCCAGATTATAACCTTCCAATGGAAACTACGTATTTCAAGTCTGCTCATTGATTTTTGCTTCCACTGGTACCACTCAGTCCAACTCACCAGTGATTGGGGTTTTCTTCATGGCTTTAGAATGAACCCAACCCCCCTTAGTATGCTGCACACAGTTCTTCTACTCCCTCAACCTCCTTTCGTGCCATTCTTCCTCTTGTTTACCATGCCCCAATGTGATGCACAGATTGCATTTATGGTCATGATTTCATTCACACCTTGCTCAGGTATCTTGGGGTAATGCCTTCCCCTCACACTGATTCTGGGCTTATGTCCTTCATGTCTTTATGCAGATGGAATCTCAAGGTGACTTGACCTGAAATCGTCTTATCCCTCCAGCGTTGGCATTATGCTATTACACCCTTAGAGTCCAGGTTTCAGAAATAGGCTCCAGCATTTCATAGCTCTTAGCCCTGAGATCTATTTTCTTCATATATAATATGGGAATAAACAGTCTCTTGTAAGGTTATTGTGAAAATTCACTGGAATAAACTGGAAAATGCTGATTCATGTTAGGTCCTCAGTAATGGTATTTTTACTATATCAAAATAGTGCTAGCACTGTATTTTTAAATTAACTTATGTTGTTGATTGAGAAATCCACCTACTTACCCAGCATAACAAATAAAATGAACACAGCAGCTTTAAAGAATAAAAGTGCTCTGCTTCAGCAAGTGTTTTATAATCATACTAAGCACTCAGAATCTTGGGGTGCACTACTTCCAAACGCCTTGGTATTGAGCACAGATCTGCCTCTATATGTACTGTACCGGGGACTCATGAGACAAATAACATTGAATTCCTCACAGGAGTGTATTTTATGGGTGTTTTCCTGAGGATCATAGTAGAGGCATTTATGGCTATAGAAAAAGAGACTTTTCAAGAGTCATTTCATGGGGCAAGAGACATCAAAATGGTTATAAAAAGAAAAGCACCTCTGCAAAATACGTCTTTTGGAGACTAGTTCTGTTAAGAATTTGGCATCATAGCCCTCTTCTTTCCCCAGGTCATCTTCATTTGCTCGATTCCCCAAGGAGCTGTGCAATATAAAAAACAGGTGGGGCTTGATTGCAACTGCTTCTGCTACTGAACGATTCCACTCTTTAAAACCAAAAACTTTAAAAGGGGATAAAACTGCCTACAAAGGATTTTTTACTTTGGACAGCTCTTCCATTTATGACACACAAGGCTCAGGTCTTGGCCGCCATTAGCACTGAGAAAACCGTTGAACTCTTTTCCCTGTATTTTGTATTCCTGAAAATTACAGCTGCCACTTGGATTTATGGGCTTCAACAGAAGCAGTGGACAAAGAAGTGCATGATTTGGAAGGAACAGTGCCATGTTCCGATGGAGAAATGAGAGTAGAGAGCAGATTTAGATTCAAGGATTCGCCCCCCACAACACACACATACACACACACACACACACACACACCTACCTAGAACAAGAGCAGTTACTTCAAAGGCAGAAATGACAAGATGCCAAGTACATTTTCTTGCCAAGAGAGCATTTTTCCTTAACTATTGTTTGCCTCTCACTACATAGCATACTTTCTTTTAGCAATTGATTTGAAGAAAACTTCCTTTATATTATAAAATTAGCAAACTCAGCTACTCACCTTATCACCTCTAAAACATGGAGAAAAGAAGTATTTAAGAAAGTCACATAAGAAAATTATTTCCTGAGCGCTATTTTTCTAAAAGATTAAATGTACAGATGGTCAATTACTATTTTGAGAAAAAAAGAGTTTTGCAGTCAAGTAGGATTGGGAAATGCTACTTTGGCTAAGGTTAAATTAATCTCTTTTTTACAGGAGTTCTCAGAAACTTTACCTACTAATTTGCATTATGAATCTCCAAGACTAAGATATGATATGTAAAAATTTTTTATAGATAATATTAATATTGGGACCAGCAGATGGCATAACAGTTATATTGCTATATTCCCACATGGCAGACCACAGTTCAAGTCCCAGACCTGATGGCTTGAAACTCACACCATTGCATGTGCATGTGTGCCCAAGATCCCAGGAGGAAATGGAGAAGGGATTGCAGCCTGGACATCCTGCCTGAGAGGTGATTTCGCACTTCCCCTCTCACTGTCTCTGTCTCTCTTGCTCTCTCTGTCGTGAGCGCAGATGCCCTAAAGCAAAGATCTCTAAAAAAAAATAAGTAATAATATCTTATGAGGACAAAGTAGGAAAAACAGGACAAAGTTCTTGTCCTCCAGTCTGCCTAGTGAGAGAGAATTTCATGAACTATTAAGTAGGCCAAAATAAAGTGATTAAAATACAATAATTATGATAAATTCGGAGTGGACTGTGGAAGCCCAGCAAGAAGAATCTTACCAGGTAGGGGGCACCATTTCTTCCTGGAGAAGGTGACACCAAACTGTGCCTTAACCAATGAGTGGCATCATTCTAATCCCTCCTACTTCTGTCCACCATTCTTAGTCATCCAGCTGAAGTAAACAGTACTTCCTTTTCATGAAAGCATATTGCCTTTCTTGTTGGCATTTAGGTACATTTGCTTTTTGTTGCTTTTTGGAAGCCAAATAAATCTAGATGAAAATTTCAGCTCTGTCTACCTCTGTGATCTTGAGCAACTACGTTAACTTCATCTATTTTTCATTTTTTTCTTTCTTATTTATATATTATTATTATTCATACATTAAATCACTATATATAATTTAGATTGTGAAGAGTTTTACCCAGCATTATATATACCTCAGTCTAGCCTAGTTGAGACCACCATTTCTGAATTATCATAAGAATTAGAGATTACATAAGTAAAACACCTAGCAAAGTACCTGAAACATAACAGAGTCAACCATATAGACTTTTTTTTTAGATGTTTTTGCTATAGGGTGCGTGCACTCACCAGAAGGACAGAGAGAGACAGAAAATGAGAAATCACCCCCCCACCCCAGAGGGGTTGGCCACACCACAATCCCTTCTCCTCCATTCTCATCTTGGGACCTTGGGCACACACACACACACACACACACACACACACACACACAGCATGAGTTTAAGCCACTGGGTCCAGGACTCAAACCGTGGTCGACTACATGGGAGTCCAGCGACATAGCCATTATGCCAACTGCTAGTCCCAATAGACTATTTTTTTATTTGCTTTTGAAATTGAAATCAATTTAAAGGGGCCAGTAGGTAGTGTGGTAGTTAAGGAGGTAGACTCCCACATGGGCAACTATAGTTCAAGTCCTGGACCTGACAGCTTGAAAATCATGCTGGGCATGTGCATATATGCCCGAAATCCTAGAAGAAGAATGGAAGAGAAGGGATTGTGGCATGACCATCCCTCATGGTGGATGATTTCTCACTTTCCCTCTCACTGTCTTTCTATTTCTCTCCAGCAAGCATATATGTTTTATGGCAAAAACTTAAAAGAAAAAATATTTACAGACATTTAGACTAAGCATTCACTGGATATATTAATCTAATTTGTAGTATGTTTCTACTACATTTTGTATGTTAAACTTCACTTAAATACAATTTTGTTTAATAAACTCTTGGATTCTGAAAGAAAGAGTACTATAGTTGAGACACAGAATAAATCAATCACAGATCTTGTCCTGGATCATAAGTTCCCAGACTAGTGCTAGGAG
This sequence comes from Tupaia belangeri chinensis, assembly GCF_000334495.1. Lineage (NCBI taxonomy): Eukaryota > Metazoa > Chordata > Mammalia > Scandentia > Tupaiidae > Tupaia > Tupaia belangeri. The sequence continues at coordinate 1,792,715 of NW_006159640.1, forward strand.
CGTAGTGAAGTTAGAGAAGGTATGAGGACATCTAAGTAAGCACAATACATGTGAAAGTCAGTAGTCAATAAGATATACAGATAAGACACCATGAAGAGAATAGCACTTCCCATTGGCAGATGAGGGAAGGCATCCTGAAAGAGTGACATTTGAGCTGAGCCTTACTGTGTACATCAATATGGACTTAAGATAACTAGCAATTGGAAAACTCCAGGGAAAGAAAACAGCAGGAGCAAAACAATAATTTGTCCATTTGTCCAAGTCATGTAGCTAATATGTGTGATGCGTAGAATGAAAAACTGGAGAGATAAATGAGAAACAGATTATAAAAGGCCAAACAGTTCACCGTCCATTTCTGCCAGTATGTCACATTAGACAGCTCTCTAAAATGCAACGAACATCCTTTAAATTTATAGCAAACCAATGAGAAGGAAAAGCCACAGGAACCAAAAAACACAAAACCCCTGCAAACTTCACCAGTGCACTCATTAGATGACCTGGGACTAAAAAAGTTTTTAACTTTTATATACATAAGTGAATAGAAAATGAGGCATAAAGTCTGAAGTGTTGGCATAGATGGATAATAACTGATATCTACCCACAAGTAAGAACCTTCTGAGGGTTACAAAAAAAGTAGAGGACTTAAAGGAATCAAAGTAGATTTCCTACTATTATAGGAAATCATAAATAGAATTTGTCATCTATGGTGATTTGTTACCAAAGACCTGTTACACTTGAGTTAGAGTTTTAATCAGTACTATATGAGTGATTTGGAAGACTACAAACTGAGAAATTAAAATAAAAGGAATTGATTACAGATCACTATTATTTTGTTTTCTTCAGGAAGAAGCAACGCAAATCCATTCTGATAGACAACATTCTCAAACGAGGTTACAAAATGTTCTCAAGCTGAAGCCCTACTGAAGATTAGCTCACAAAGAAAAACCATAGTTCATGGAGGAAAAATCATTAGGGAGAGGTAACAAACAGACTAGTTAAACACCAGAAATTGACTTCTAAGAACGGGTTTTTTTTTTTTCGAGAGATTTTTGCTATAGGGTACATGTGCTCACCAGAAAGTGAGACAGAAAGTGAGAAATCACCCCTTAGGATGATGGCCACACTGCAGTCCCTTCTCCTCTATTCTCCACTCTGTATTGTGGGCACATATGCATGTGCGCCTGGCATGAGTTTCAAGCTGCCAGGTCCAGGACTCAAACTGTGATTGGCCACGTGGGAGTCCAGTGCCTTAACCACTATGTCACCTGCTGGCCACAGAACTCTAGATTTTAGATAATTTTAGATAAAATAAATAGAAAATATGACATAAGTATATTTAATGTGATTAAAGGTACAAAATAAAAAATCTACATATGAGGGTTCTTTAGAAGTTCATGAAAAATGCATATTATGAAAGAACTGGATGAATTTAAAAATTTTTTGCACCTAAATAAACTCATACTTGGGACCAGCAGTTAGCGTAATGGCTATGTTGCTGGACTCCCACGTAGTTGACCGCAGTTCGAGTCCCGGACCTGGTGGCACGTGTGTGTATGTGTAGCCTAAGATAAGCTGAGAAAATAGTCGGTGAAATGAAAAATAGACTGGGAGAAATTACTAAGTACAGAGAGAAAAATATGAAAAAAATTTAAGAGACCCCACCAAAGAACATAAGCTTTGTGAATGATAATGTAAGAACTAGGAGAAATTGTGGACCATACCTGTAACACAGTGGCTAAATGCTGTGCAAAGGACCAGATCCACACGGCTGACCAGAGTTTAGGTACTAGTCCTGATGCTTACATGCCTGGCACACACGCATGTGCCCAGGATCCTGACAGGATGAGATTGGAGAAAAATGGATTGCAGCATGGCCACGTTCCACTGAGGGTGGTTCTTCTCTCTCTCTTTCTAATTTTCAGTGTCATGGTAGAAAATCTTGATGCATGCATAGCAGAATGATATGATTTGGTTAGGTTGGATTATGGATACATAGGTGCTCATTTTATTACTTACATTTTTTTAGTCACTTGAAATATGTCAGTAATAGGAAAAATGCTTAGGCCAGATGATCTGGCTTTTTACTGTAAGCAGTGAGGGCCTCTTGAAATTTTTAGCAGAAGATCGGAGCATGTAGTCCTTTATCAGGCCATCACAGACATTGAGTTTTCTCTTTCTTCTGTTTCATGGGACAGATCTCAACACAACTCAAGTATTCCCAATGAACAGGTACAGACAAGATCAGCCTTGCTAAGCCAGCCAAGAACAAAGACGCTTTATTGAGAAACTTCCTGAAGAAATTATTATTTTTTATTTTGTTTATATGTTAAGTCACCCAAAGACAACTATACAACATTATGCAATCCTTGGGAAATAACCAATTTAAATTGGTATTGCTTGGGCCTGGAAAAGTGAAAGGGTTTTAAAGTTGTACAATTCCTTTGTGATGTATTATCAAGGCAGAAACAAAAGCAAAGTTTCTCCCAAGTGCAACTTTAAAAAGAATATATATATATATAAAGGATCATTTTACAGCTATATGTATTTATGCATTTGCTTGCCATCGCTTATACAAAACTCTTTTTAGAATTCTAACCCCATTACTTATGTTTTATGTTCTTTAGTTTTTTTGCGTAATATGTAAATAGTTCAACCCCTGCCTCTTTCTGTGTGTGCTTTATTGGCAGGCTGAAATTCAGAAGAGTTTCTTTCTGAGAACTCCAATAGGTTTAAGATAGCAATCTTCCCCACTCAGCTCATCTCTGATCTAAATAGTTCCATTTCTTGAATGTGCCCCAATGGCTTAAATAGGACAAAGCATCCAAAACATAGTGTTCCCATGAAATATTTAATCTCAAAGAGATGCAAGCTTTATTCCCTCAAGGAAAAAGAAACCTAATGCCAAATATGAATTGCTTTTTATTTTGCTGTTCTTTATTTCTTTCCAAGGCTGTCTATGTAGAAAAACAAGGAGGGCCAGGGCCATTATCTGAAATATTCAACCCTCTTACATTTGCCCAAGATTAGATGACTAAAAGAAAAGTGAGTGTTTTTCAGTGTTGAGATATGCACTGGGACCTTGACACTAGAAATATTCAGGAAATTGAGCATCTCTCATTAAGAAATGGGAAATTATGCCAACTGCTGGCCCCAAGAAATGGGAAATTAAAAGTAGGATGTTTTGTGGTTTTGTCAACTGTGTTGGGGAGAGATGTTCACCTGTTGAAATATCCATTTTGTAAGACAAATAATAATGTGATTGAATATATAAAAGAAAATGAAATGAAAAATTAATTAATTAATTTTTTAAAAAGTAGACAGTAAAACTAGAGGAAAAGAAAGGAATGACTTGATTATGTTTCAGGTACTTTAGGCAAATTATCTGAATTAAATTTTGCATTTATCTACATGGATTATTTTTGTGCTCACAGATGACAAGGATACTAACAATGAGACCAAGTGATGGGCATGGAGTCACATTGCTGGGCTCAGAGCTCCATATAAGAAAGTCTGCTGCAGGCAGCATCGATCCTGCTGCTGCTGCTACATAATTCAGATCTACCTTTGCCTTCACACCAAGGCCACGTTTCACCTGCACTGCCCCTGAACAATGACTGAGCAAAGCAGTGGTACCTGCCCAAGCAAGGTTCCTCTAAATCTGCTCTGAGACTGCAATGACCTGACTAGGGCTTTCTCAGAACTGCAGCTCCTATCTCAGCCACTTTCATTCTTACTCGGATTTCACAGGTGTCTGTGCCATACAACCTGCCCTCTCCTGTGCCTTCCATCTTTATCCTTCATAAAACACCCCCCCACCCCCGCTGCCCTGCATCAGTGTCTTGCAGATCTAATCCTGTCATGGCTACTGCTTCTTAAAGGATCTTACCTGACACAGTCCATATAACTAGAGCTTTCAGCTAATAAGATAAGTAAGTCTTGGAGATCTGTTGTAAAGCATGATGATTACAGTTAATAATAATGTATTGTGGGGCCAACAGGTGTCATAGTGGTTAAGGTGCTGGACTCCCGTATGGTTGAATGAGGTTCAAGTCCCATACTTGGCAGCTTGAAACTCATGCCAGGTGCATGTTCATACATGCTCAAAATACCAAGAAGAGAACGGAGGAGAAGGGATTTTGGTGTGGTCAACCTCATCCCTGGGGGAGTGGATCTCTCATATTCTGTCTCTGACAAGTTCACACACCCTATTACAAAAATCTCTAAATAATAATAATAATAATGTATTGTAACCTTGAAATTGCTAAGAAAGTAGATCTTATGTGTTCTCACTACACACCCCCAAAATGGTAGCTGTATGAGGTGATGGGTTTGTTAATTAGCTTGATTGTGGAAATCATTACACAATGTATAACATATCAAAACACCACATTGTGTACCATATGTGTATGTGTGTGTGTGTGTGTGTGTATGTAGTTAGAAAAGTCATAATGCATTTTTTGTATAGAAAAACATGTCATGACTTTGCTGATGACAATATAAATATACATATATACACATACATATATATATATATTTTTTAATTTGTTAGTCATACTTTAGTAAAGATAGGAGACAGGGAGACTAGTAGTGGCACAGCAGTAACACAGGGGCCCTACATGGGAAAGGTCCTGGGTTTGTATCCCATTGCATTCTAGCACATGCACCTGTGCCCATGATCCAGGTCAGCTGAGATTGGGGGAAGACTGGCATGAGGACACTTGAGGGTACCTGTCGCTCTGCCTCTCTTTCTGCTTCTGTCTCTCTCTCATAAAATAAATAAGTAAATAAAGTTTAAATATGGGAGAAAAACTAAGAGCTGTCATAATTAAAAGTCATATGTATTCATGTTAAAGGCATTTCTCTTTCAATATTAACATTAAGACTACTAATAGGAGTAATATTGATAGTCACACTAACAATTAACATATGCCCTTTGTGGAGTGTTTCCTACTAGCTGGGTGTTGTGCTTAGACCTACGCATGTTATCTCATTCGGTTGCCATTACAACTCTACACGACTGAGGCCACTTAGTGGTGCAGCAGTAATATAATGTTCTGCAAAGCTAGACTCACATGGGACAGCCCCCATGTGCATCCCAGGGCCTCTCTGCACATGCTATGTGCACATGTGCCTGCTGTCTATTCCGTGTGCATGCCCACGTGCCTGCTATCTGTGCTGTGTGTGTTCCCACAGGCCTGCTGTCTGTGCCGTGTGTGTGCACATGTGCCTGTTGAGGCTCAGGGTGGACTGTGGTGTGAGGACCTTGTTGGGGGCCCCTGTCTCTCTCTTTCTCTGTCTCTATATCTAATGGGTGAAATTAATAAACATTAATTTTTTTAAGAAACAAACCCTACAAGATAGATATTCATACATTTTATAGATGAGGACACAAAGATGTAGAACCACCATTTAACTCACCAGGTAACAATTATTTGGTAGCATAGCCAGGATTTACATCTGAATCTATCTGGCTCTAAAATCTCTCTGTGTTTTTATACTTTCATTGCTTTTTATGTTTTAGGACTATGATTTGATGGGAATTTTTCCACTTAAAGTGACAATAAGCAACAGATATGTGTAAAGCATTAACTCGGTGCCCAGGTGATTGGCTATATCTTGAGGATCCAATAGAAGACAAGGCCCAGTTTCTGTCCTCAAGGAAATCATTGTTAATGTACGAGGTTATTAACAATTTAAATGAAATTACTGGAACCTCTGAAACAAAGAGCCATTGAAGAAGTTAAACAATCAAATGGTTGTTAATAAGTGGTGTCAGGTACTCTTCTGAACAAAGTAATATAAAAATAAGCAAACTCCAAAGGCTGTGCAATTTCAAAATAGCAAGGAATATCTAGTAGCTGAAAAGGGTAAGTAGGTCTTGTTTTTTCTTTTCTTTTCTTTCTTTTCTTTTTTTTTTTTTTTTTTTTTGTTGTTGTTAAGAGGCTTTTGCTATAGGGCATGTGTGCTTGCCAGGAAGACAGAGAGACAGAAAGCAAGAAATCACCCCTCAGGGGTATAGCCATGCCACAATCCCTTCTCCTCCATTCTCTTCCTGGGATCCTGGGCACACAGGCACATGCTTCTGGCATGAGTTTAAGCCACTGGGTCCAGGATTTGAACTGCAGTCCACTACATGGGAGTCCAGCTACATAGCCATTATGCCAACTGCTGGTCCCCCAAGGGCAAGTAGGTCTTGACAAGTCTAGATTTGGAGTTGTAGAAAATGTGGGATATCAATGTAAAGATGAACAATTAATGACAATTCTATAACTGTATAACTGGAGAGAAAAATATCCTGAAAATAATGGCAGGAGAAATGTAATTAGTCATTTTCTGCTTGGTGTCACTTAAAACATTTTCTTCTAAAGAACATAATAGAACGTAATAGTGTGTAATGCAAATGGTATGCACTTGACAGACAGAACTGTAGCCCATAAGACTGTCTGTGTGAACTAGTTAAACAATAAAATCATAAGCTAAGGCAACAGAAAGAACATTTAATGATGCTGCATAGGAAATGTAATATTGTCCAGGTATCTTCCCAACAGAGGAGTCTGTTTTCATCTTGGACTCTATCCAAGAATTTGCCCTTCCTAACTCAAGAAGTTTTCAAATATTTCCTCCTGCCATACAGTAAAAGAAATAATGATTGTTTTAAAGACAGAGAAACAGAAAATCACATACTAAATACTAAATGGATTTTCTTTTTTTTTTTTTTTTTTTTTTTTTTTTTTTGTTGTTGTTAAGAGGCTTTTGCTATAGGGCATGTGTGCTTGCCAGGAAGACAGAGAGACAGAAAGCAAGAAATCACCCCTCAGGGGTATAGCCATGCCACAATCCCTTCTCCTCCATTCTCTTCCTGGGATCCTGGGCACACAGGCACATGCTTCTGGCATGAGTTTAAGCCACTGGGTCCAGGATTTGAACTGCAGTCCACTACATGGGAGTCCAGCTACATAGCCATTATGCCAACTGCTGGTCCCCCAAGGGCAAGTAGGTCTTGACAAGTCTAGATTTGGAGTTGTAGAAAATGTGGGATATCAATGTAAAGATGAACAATTAATGACAATTCTATAACTGTATAACTGGAGAGAAAAATATCCTGAAAATAATGGCAGGAGAAATGTAATTAGTCATTTTCTGCTTGGTGTCACTTAAAACATTTTCTTCTAAAGAACATAATAGAACGTAATAGTGTGTAATGCAAATGGTATGCACTTGACAGACAGAACTGTAGCCCATAAGACTGTCTGTGTGAACTAGTTAAACAATAAAATCATAAGCTAAGGCAACAGAAAGAACATTTAATGATGCTGCATAGGAAATGTAATATTGTCCAGGTATCTTCCCAACAGAGGAGTCTGTTTTCATCTTGGACTCTATCCAAGAATTTGCCCTTCCTAACTCAAGAAGTTTTCAAATATTTCCTCCTGCCATACAGTAAAAGAAATAATGATTGTTTTAAAGACAGAGAAACATAAAATCACATACTAAATACTAAATGGAAAATGAAGGGGCAGTTGGCCTAAGTACATAGACCACCGAAAGCTGTTAGCTCCTATAGCACAAATAAAAATCTAGACTTGCTAATCAGTAAATTCCTACGTCACCTGTTGGTATCTTGGGAGTAAGCAAAGCTTCCCTTTCAATTCTCCATATTTGAAGCAGATAATCAAAATAAAAGCATGAAATTATTATTATTATTTATTTAAATTTGAGCAGGAAGAGACAGAGAGAGAGAGGGAAAGCAAGAAAGCAAGCTGCCAGATCTGGGACTCAAACCCTTGTCAGCCATGTGGGAGTCCAGCACTTTAACCATTACACCACCTGCCAGCCCCAAAAGCATGAAAAGTTTAAGAATTTACTGTAAAATGGTATGGAAAGTTCTGTTACAAATAATCAAGACCCCAGAACAAAGATGTCCTAAGTCCATAATGGGAAACGACTCAGAAGACATTAGAAGAATTAGGAAGATGTACTAATGGGGAAACGATTCAGAAAAGTCATGATGCATTTTTACATAGAAAACCAGAAAAATATATCATGGCTTTTCTTACCACACAATAGATCAAAACAGAAGTTGCTCCCCTAGTCTTTCCTAGCTAAGGCCTTCCTCCTTAAGGAGAAGGAACTGGATGTTCTTTTTTAAACTATCACAAACCTGGTGCATACCATTTGTTCTTTTGTTTAATTGTGCTTTACCCAACTGTAGCACAAGGTGTATATTTCACAAAATCTTCCAGATTGAGCCATCATCAAGTGCCCACATTGGTATTTTTTTTCCCCAGTGAGGCATTTTATTAGTATGTGTGTATAAATCCCTAGAAAAAGAATCCCAGGATTTTCCCTCCCATATGGTTCCATCTTGCTTCTTCATGGTCCATGATGCCAGCTGAGGTTGTCCGTACAATGAAACCAAACTGATGCAATGGGAGCAGATTATTCTGCCATTTCCCTAGATCTTTGAGTTGCACAGCAAATATGGAGCTGATCACTCTACATATGTTTAACTTGCTGGTGAGGTTCACAATCTTTCCAGCTCTGTGGTCATCAATGATTTCAAATTCGCCAATGGAACCATGCTTCATCATCACAGTTAGAAACCGTACAATGACTTTGGGTACAGCCTAATAAGTAAGAACCTGGTGTTTGCCTCTCTTTTCAGCACTGTTGATGCTCTTGAGGGCATCAGCCAGGACATTCACATGCACCATTATGGTGGCACAGAAAGATGGCGGGAAGCCCTACATTGATAAATTAAGTGACTTTATTTGAATGGACTTCTGAGGAGGCAAAGTGAGGAGACCTGGGTGAGTTCAAAGATATAATCTTTGTTATTCTTCACTTAAACTTGTAATTGTAATAAGAAGCAACAAACTGAAAGATGAGCAGGGTGGCTAAAATAAGAAAAGTGATTTAGTTAAGTGGTTAAGCATTGGAAGGGTGTGATTAGAAAGGCTGGAAGGGACCAAGTCATAAAGGGTCCTGTAAGATATTGGGTTATTGGAAAAGTCACGGAGCATTTTTTTTGCATAGAAAAACTACATCATGACTTTTCCAATAACCTAATATATTAAATAGTAAGGTCACATGCTACGAACATGTTATTCTAGAAAGGAAATTTTAAAAATTTGCATTTTCTGAAGAAAATTCAGATTGCAGTGTGTAAGAATGAATCAGGGTAATACACTGGATATCGAAGTATCAGTTAGAAAGTTATAACTATAATCCAGACAAAAAGCAACGGTAACTTAGAGTGTATTGGTGATGGCATAAGTGGAAAGGGAAATAAGTTATTCAACACAAAACGAGAAGATAAGATTGAAAGAATGTAGAGGGTGGGCAGGATGTGAGAGTGAAAGAGTGAAGTGTCAGGATAAAACTAGAGTTTCTGGTTGGGATAATAGGACAGACGGTAGTGCTCTCACTGAGCTGGGTATTACTAGAAGAGGATGAAATTGCAGGAAAAGGCACAGATTTGCTTTTGAGTATGTTAACTTTCAAGTACTTTGAAACATAAGGAACTTGGAAGACGGATATTGAACTAGAGGTCAGAGGGGTGAGAGATGTGATACGTGCTTATACAGGTTAGGTGTCTTCACTAAGACTGAATGATAAAATGGAGTTTGCCAAAAATCAAGAAATGAAAGGATATTCCAGGCAGAGGGAACAGAATTTGTAAGTGACATGAAAGTGGAGACACCCTAACTACTTTTTTTAATGTCAATTATTGTCAAACTTTAATATTTTGTTTAACCCTGTCCAGGTGAGAAAGAAATGAGAACGAGGAGCATAGGCGAGTAAAAAAATGTGAGATGCAGACTTGTTTATATTATGTGAATTTGTTTCTTATACTATACCTCCCTTCTCAGTAATTTAAAACATAATGTTGCTCAATAATTAGTTCTTAAAGAAGCTAATAAATTGGAGGGGCACATGCAGGAAGAGAAAATGTCTGCTTGGTATAATTCAGGGATTCCTCATACAGCCATGTAGGTTGTACATACATTTGCCAACATTAGGGGGCGCCATTTATGAAGATGATTATGTGTGGTGTGAAACCTAATGGTTGTACTTGGTGGTCTTAATTACAGTTATCTTAGATACAGATGACTCTGAAGTTAACTAAATAAATCATTGAAAGACTATAAGTCTTTCCTAGAAGAGGTAATATCTAAATTTAACATCAAAGAAAATGGGGCAACAGTCAATTGAAGGGAGTGTGGAGTTGAGGAAGGTAGAGGGATAGTTACAGTAGAGGGGACAAAGGACCTGCAGATTTGTCATGGCAATATTTTTCCTTCTGCTAAAAATTTCAGTTAATGGGAAATATTGATTTTTTTAATACTTCATCTATTCTAAACCCTTTCTGAAAACAGATGACAGCTTAAACTCATGACTATATATTTAATGTACAAAATTCCCTTTCTTGTGATTTGATTTAGTCCTTTAAAAAGATGTATTGTTTCATTAATACCCAGGTTCTAGCAGAAGTAAGTGTTCATAGAAGGTCTTAGAAAAAGAACCATGGATACAGTTATCTCAAAATCAATTCAGTTCTTTTCTCCTTGATCTTTTACCAAGTGCTCTAAGTTTTAGTACAAGGTAATATAATTATTTTCCTCTTTTCCTCTCACCTCAGACTCTTAAGCTAGCTGAGCATAGATCTCTTTTACCTATTTAAGTGTATAGTTTCTAGGACAGTGTTTAGTAGAGTGGTTGAAAATGATTAATGAATGAGTGAATGAGTGAGTGAATGAATGGGGAGTATAAGAATAGAATAAAAAAGGATTGTGAGCCAAGAAATCTGGTTTCAAGTCTTTAGTCTTTTAGCTTTTTTATGGTTAAGTTTGTGTGTGTATGTAGAGTTTTTGTTTGTTTTTTGTATTTTTTTGTTTGTTTGTTTGTTTGTTTGGTCACTAGGCACAAGCACTTGTCAGAGGGGGAAAGACAGAGAAATTACCTCCCATAGAGTATGGTCACACTACAACCCCTTCTCCAGTTCTTCCTTTCTGGATTTTGGGGCTTGCATACACAGGTGCTTGCATGTTTTTCAAGCTGCCCAAGACTCAAACCACACAGTAGATCATAAAGGATCCAGCTGCCTAACCACCATGCCACCAGCTGACCCTACAGTTTAGTTTTTTAATCTGTCTTACTTTTCCGTTTGACAGGACACAGGTCTATAGCATGTGCTTAGTTAATGATAAGGCATTATTCTCCTGACTTAATGTGGCAAAGGGGTCTAGCATCTGTTGAAGGCCTAGTGTGTGTTACCACCATGATACTGCATGTGTGTACATGTGTGCATGCACACACACACTTCCAGTGTTAATCTTCATAACACTGCATGGAGATCGGTATTGTCATTACTTTTATAAGTGAAAAATCGACACTCATATAGTTTAATAAAGCTATCAGTTTCACACAGAACAAGTAACTAAGACATAATCGGAGGCTGTCACAGACCTAAACCTTTCAATCTCACCATGCTGCCACTTGTTCGAGAAAGTGAAAAACAGTATGCACACACAAAGCACTGCCATTGTTTCAGATCTTAGCCCAAAGGCACATAGATGAGTGTTTGTTTCTGTATAAAATAGCCAAGCTCGTTCTCATACCAACTTACACAGGATGTGAGGCAACAACAGATAGACTCAAATATTTATTAAGTGGGAGGGTAAAAAGTCCAGATTTCACAGAAGACTGTTTTGTTTTGCCTTTTCCTTGCGACCAGGCAACTTATAGTAAGTGAACAACATGAAATGTTGGCAGACAACTTGGCTAATGTACCAGACTTCTTTGTCATCCAGTCAGACGCTAGGGATGAAAAAAATCTGCCTGGTTATCTTTGTCTGGTCTCTCCTGACTGAAAAATAGGATACTCTTCAGAGGTAAAGGGGCTGGTCTGTTCCTTATAGTGAAAAGAACCTACATAAAAAGTTTACTCTGAGTGAAAAGGAAAACAACAATTACATATTTTAAAATCTGTTGTTGTTGGTTTTATTTTTATTTTTAGTGATTTTTGCTATAGGATATGTGCACTTGCCAGAAAGACAGAAGGTAGCCCCGCAGAGGGAATGGCTATGTCACAGTCCCTTCTCCTCTTCATGGGCGCACACACACACACACACACACACACACACACTCAATGTGAGTTTTAAGCCGCCATGTCCGGAACTCCAACCATGGTCGACTTCACAGGAGTCCAGCGACATAACCATTACACTATCTGCTGGTCTCTCAAAAATCTGTTTTTTGAAAATAAGAGTGATATTTGGGTGTGAAAAAGAATAAATAATGAGCATGTAGGAGATTATTTAGATTCAAATGTATCTTGTTATACACTAACAGCCCATTTGTAACTACAAAGAATGTCTGTAAATGTATACATCCAGGATAAATACATTAGTGAATTAGATACAGCCATGTATTTAATTTTCATCAGAAATTAGTGCTCCTTTTTTCTCCGACACCTTCCTTTCTCTTCCCTTTTCCTTGGCTGTCAGGAATCTGAGAACCCCTGACAGTCCATGCCTGATGATAATAGTATCCTTTGCCTTGGGATTTCTATCATAAGTGGTCTCTTAGAGTCTGGCCTTTTAGCCAGGGGGGCTAATAGGCCCCTTTTATGTCTATAGTTATAAGCTACTGTAAATCTTTGTTGGAAGTATGAAGTAGATTCTCCTGAAAGCCTTGATTTTTCGTCAGTGACTGCTCATATATGATGCTGTGGGCTCGCCATGGGTGGAATAGATTTCTCTGCCCCTTGACTAGACACTTGACCATGTAACTTGATGGGAGCGGTGAAAGTAAAAAGGAGATTGTACTGGTGCTGAGTCTAGGTTTTAAGAAGCCTTCGGTGTTTCTGCTTGCCCTCTCGCACATCTGCTACCCACATGAGGACATGCTCAGGTTACCCACTGGTCACAGAAGGAGGATGAGAAGCCTGTGGAGCAGAGCTGCCCTAGCAGAGCCCCACCTAGGTCACTGCCAGCTATCTCTGGTGAGAGCACACACATAGCAGTAGTAAATCACTTGTTTTAAGCTGCTGAGCTGTGGGGTAATAATTTATGCAGCAAGTTAACCAGGACAAGGTATATGGATGATATATTTTAAATATACATATGTGTATTTATGGTTAGTGGCAAAGTTTTAATGCATGTGTAGAAAGTCAGATTTTCAGAAATAGTGCATCATTTAATAATTCAATACTTTTGGCTGTATTGTCCTTTTTTACCTCATCTGCTCGATGGACTTTATTCTTTCAAATTTTGTTACCATGTCAGCATTCTCTGTGATGCCTTACCTGATGTCTCTTGAAAAACAAATTATTTCCTATTGTGCTAAATGCATATCTTGAACATATTTCTTTTTTTTTCAATCTCTCAATACATTTTTGTGATACTCAAGTTTAGGGACAATGTTTTATGTATTTTTGTAGGATATTTCATTGATATATTAGAGATTCAAATATATATGTATGACTAACTATGCCCTGTGATAGATTTCTAATTAATTCACTTTTTAAGAACATATATTCAAGAAGATACTCCTGTAAAGATATCTGGATATGTTACTTTTGTTTTTGATTTTAAGTTTTTGTCATAGGGTACATGTGTTTGCTGGAGAGAAAGAGAGAGACAGAGAGGAACAGTGAGAAATCACCCCCCACTCCCCAGGAATGGGAGGATGGCCATGTCACAATCCTTTTTCCTCCAATTTCCTCCTAGGACTTCGGGCATTCACACACACATGCCCAGCATGAGTTTCAAGACACTGGATCTGGGAGTGCAGCACTTCAACCACTATGCCACCTGCTGGCCCTGGGATATGGTACCTTTGAAAAACACAAAGCCCTGGTGTTGCTAAGGAAACAAAGCACAGTCTAGTACATAAAGTCTCGTGTAGTAAAATGTTCAGTCAATACTAATACACCCTCAAGCTCACACTTGCTCTCAGGCGTCATGAGGAGAGCTGATAGACACATCACAACGATCCCGGCACCTCATAACAATGAGGAAGGCAGAGTCATGATAATTATTTCCATTGATTTTCAGAAGGCCTCAGTTACTTCATTGTTCCTAATGACAGAGAATAAAATAATGTGATTAATGGAATCAGACAAGGTATTTCCAGTAGCATCAAACAAAATCCGGGTGTGGGGGGAATATATGTAGCTCAGAGTAGTGATGAATGTGGGAAGACAGTTTTATTTATGTATGAATGGAAAGTAATTATTTTATAGTTTAATGTGACTGTTGTAACTCAGAGCATGAACTAGGAAATAAATGCGTTGCCTGTAATGGGCATTAGTGCTGCAGTTGTGAAATTTGTTACATTGTCTAGAGAAATTATGGCAAAGTGGCCCTAGTTCCTGGCCTTAATATTCATAAAACTGGTAACAGGGGAAGACATGGATTACTCTGGATTTACATCTTATTCTAAATCATTTGTAAGTAGGGAAATGACAGTGATTCATAATATTTGACGAGGACTCCATACCTGCAACAAAAATAGCTCAACAAATGAAGGAATGCAACGCAGTACAGTTCTTTGTTTTTCTTTTCTCTTTTCCTTTTTTTTTAACTTTCCATCATTGTACATCTTGAAAGCATACAAAATGGATTTTCCCAGCATGAATACATTGTGTATCTGTCCAAAGATATTACCATATACATTGTCATCAACAGATAACTAAGAGCTCACATCTCCGAAGCTAGAGCTGCTCTCAGCATTTTACCTGAATTAATGCATAAATCTCACAGAATCTATGAAATAGTATCCTCATTTTACAGATAAGAATTTAGTTAATACTTCATCACAGTTTCCTTCTTGCCAATTTCTGAATTCCCAATCAGAAATGAAACAAGCAGAATTTGACACTAGTGTTAAATCGTGAGAACTGGTAGCTCCGCCATGGATGGCGAGACTCCGACTTCCTATCATGTACCTCCAAGTTCAAATGCATATTCAAAGAAAATATGACAGATAAATAAATCCTGCAGATTAAAAAAATATTCATATTGCTATCATTCTCCACTGATACGGCATAAGACCACAGATGGCATGTATATGGGTCTCATCAATTATTGGATCGTCTTCTGAACTTTCTAGTTTGTTTCATTGCTCTGCTTGTCTATTCCTGGGTCTGTCCCAAACTGTTTTAATGTCTATTGCTTTTAAATACGTTATAATAACTGGTAACACAAGTGCAATTGTATTCCCAAATTAATTCTTCAAATTATCTTGGCTGTTCTTTGTTAGTCATTCGTATGAACTGTATGATCATCAAAAGTTTCAAATTTCAAAAAGATTTTTAATTTTTTAATCAGTATCATAATAAATTTATAGATTAATTTTGAGGGAATTGCCAACTTTACGCTATTTCTCCAATAATTCAGGACTTTTTTTGAGTCCATTTTTTTTTTCCAGAAAAGGTCTTGCTAATCTTTTGTTATACTATTTTGTTAGAGTATACTATTCCTAGGGTAAATCCATTTTTCTTGCTGATATATACTCTTAAAATTTCATACTTTTAGTAAGGTTCTTGCTCTTTGTGTACCTGAAATTATGTCCCCCCTCTTACTTTTTGAATAGTGGTTTAGCATAATATATTACTTTTAAGAGACTGTTGTGTTTTCCAGCACATTAAAGATGTTACTCTGTTGTCAAAAAATAATTGCCATTTTTGTAGGTGATCTTTTTACTATATTGCTTTAAAGACATTTTAAAAATGCATATGTGATTTTAAAAATGTGTGTGTGTGTGTGTGTGTGTGTATATGTTTATATTTATATATATGAGTGTGTATATATATACTGTGGATTCATTTCTATTCATTTTTTTAGATCATAGGGAACATTATGATATATTTTTCTATGTTTTTCTATACAAAATGCATCATGACTTTCCCAACAACCCATTATAAGCATTGGTGCTCACTTTAATTATGAGACATATCTTGATGAAAAATTCTTATCCAATGTATCTTTTTTCTGATTTTTAAAACATTTTATTTAAATTTATTTTATATATTCAATCACTATGCATCACTTAGCTTGTGGAGTGAACATACCCAACATGAATACGCCTATCAGTCCCATTGAGGATACTATACACATTATCATCAACAGACAAAAATTTATTTCTGTGTCCCATAAACATCTTGCCTCTCTATTTTTCTCAATTTCTTTCCTCACACTCTCTCCACTCTCCCTCTCTCTTTCCACACTGTCTCCAGTATTCATAATCATTTTCCATGCTTCTATATCCTCTAACCTTTCAGTTTATGCCATAGAGTATGGACGGTCAGTATATATGAAGTGGAAACATACGATGTCTCTCGCTTCACTTTGCAGTAGTAAATCTTCCATATTCATCCGCTTTCTCTCGAATGCCAGGATCTTGTTATTTTATGGCTGAGTAGTATTCCACAGAGTGTATGTGTCACACTTTTCCAATCCATTCATCTGTTTGTGGACATTTGAGTTGGTTCCATGTCTTAGCAATTGTGAATAATGTCATATAAACATAGATATGTAAACACTTTTCTGACTGAGCATTCTCTTACCCTTTGGGAAGATACTCAGGAGTGGAATTGCTGAGTCATATGGTATTTCTATTTGTAGATCTTTGAGGAACCTCCATATTGTTCTCCACATTAGCTGGGCCAATTTACATTCCCACCAGTGAAGGAGAGTTACTCTTTCATCACAGCCCTGCCAGCACTTATCATTTTTTTAATTTAATCTTCGCCATTCTGACAAGGGTTAGGTGGCATCTCATTGTGGTTCATGATGAGGGAGATTGAGCATTTTTTCATATGCTTTTTGGCCATTCATATGTCTTCATTAGAGAGATATTTGTTTAGCTCATTTTTCCATCTTTTAATTGGGTTGATCATTTTTTTTTTAGGGTAAGCCATTTGAGTTCCCTGTATTTTCTGGTTACCATTCCCTTATGTAAGTCATAGTTTATGAAAGTATTCTCCCATTCCGATGGTTGTTGATTCACACTGATTACTGTGTCTTTTGCTGTGTAGAAAAATTCTTAATCTTATGTAATCCTACTTATCTATTTTTGGGATTATTGCCTGTGCTTTGAGGGTCTTATTCAAGAAGTCTTTGCCCACTCCAGTGTCTCCCAGAGTTTCCCTGGTGTCTTCCACCAGTAGTTTTATAATTTGAGGTCTCAGGTTTAGATCTTTGCATAGAAAAAGATCTTTTTTACAGTATTTGTTTTATAGGATCCTTCAGGGACTCTTATGGGACATGTATACTCCTAAAGGGCATATATAGGACCTTTTAAATCCTTCCCAATATATCAAATGAGGTTTCTAAGTTTCTCACACACATACATACACAGGCACACACACACATACACATATTTCTTTTTCTGAACTATATCCTTGAATTGTCCTCATTTCTATATTTGGTGTTGTTCAAAGAATTTTATCCAGCTGATAAGGACTTAAAAGCAGTATCAATAGCTATATTTTCTATGTTGAAATTTTAAAATTATTTACATTATGTATCCTTATATATGCATCATTTATATCTTCCTATTTTTCTTTGCATAATTTCTTATCCTTTTTATGAATATCATTTATTTACTTACCTCTTTCAAGATCACATTAACCTCTTTGAAGTTTTTTGTTTGTTTGTTTTTTATGCCATTCCTTTTATTTAAACCAAAGTGGGACCAGCAATAGTAGTGCAGTGGCAACATAATGCTCTGTGATGCTGGGCCAAGAGGGAGTTCCTGGACTCACAGTCTGAGTCTCCTGGTATATGTGCACCCTTGTTGGGTGTACATGCCTGTGAGCTGTGCTGAGACTGAGCATGAAGAATGTGTTGGGGGTGCTTACGTATGTATGTGTCTCTCTCTCATGAAAGAAATAAGTAAAAAAAGCCTTTAAAAAAGTAAATTATCACTTACCTGCTGATTTTGTTGGCTGACTTTTTGTCATTTTCTTCATAGACTTTTGACATACAAGTTCATCTTGAGTAGTAAAATTTACCATTATAAAAATCAATAGTCAAATATTGAAGAATCAACACAATAGAAGCCTCTTTCTCAAGTAAACATTTAATAAGAATTAGGGGAACAGCAGGTGGTATGGTGGTTAAGGTGCTGGATCCCCACGTGGCTGAATGCGTGATTTGAGTCCCAGACCTGAGCTTGAAAATCATACAGTGCATGTGCATGTGTGCCCAAACTCTAAGAGAATGAAGGAGAAGGGATTGCATCATGGCCATCTCCCCTGGGGACTGATTTCTTTCTTTCCTTCTATCTCTCTCCAGCAAGTACACATGCCCTATGGCAAAAAAAATAAAATAAAATAAAATAAAATAATAAAATAAATAAATAAATAAATGGCAGGGCTCCATATGGTGATTTAGAGAACCTGGCCTCCTCTGATTTAAACTGAAGTAGTAATAGTACCAGCATCACAGTTATAAACACTAAACGTGACACAGTACTCAATAATTTGTTATTAATACTAACAATGATAAGTCTTTACATAATGGGAGTCACTGAAATTTTAGGCAGAAGAAAGACATGGCATTTTCAAATTCAACAATTATTTGAATGCCTACTGATGCTGTATGTTTGTATGTGCTAAGGATAGAGTAGAAAACAAGATGCAAAATTTCACAGAGCTTATATTTAAATTACAGAAACATAATAAATAAGGAAAAGAATCATATTTTGGGGAAGTCACTGGGGTGGCAAATTCTCCCCTTCTACTAGTCCAGGCCTAGGGATAGCAATGAATCCCGTTATTCCTTTCTCCAGGTTTCTACACTAATTACTTGTGGATTCCTTACAACTAAGTATGATTCTGTATTTCATTCCCATATGAGATTCTTTTCTACTTACTCAATTTATATGTGCCATGCATTTCCTGCCAAGACCCTTGTCAATTGGTAGTTATAAAATTATCATTGAACATACAACTTATAAATTAATATACCAATAGTTAATAAATCAAAACGTGATCAAATGAATCTTGGTTAGCTATCTGTGTGATAATAAAAGTCATTAGATGCTTGAGGAGTTGGTGCAGGGTTCAGGGATAAGAAGTTATTATCTGACTGAAAGCGGGAAAGAACTTGGTTTACTTCCACTTGGTGGAAGGAAATTCCAAGGTGCTGTGGACAATACTGGCAAGATGTGTTATTAAGTTATTTAGGAATTTCCCCTCACCTAGTTAGAAAATATATTGCTCCTCAGAGATGGGGGTGAGGGTGAACTAGGAGGAGAATCAAAGGTGGAATTAAGGAAGTTAAAAATAACCCACCTACATTTCTTAATTAGCTTCAAGGGGGAAATTACTGCCAAGTGTAATGAGGCAGAAGTTGGAATATCTTTTTTCCTTGGGGAGAAAAGGGGCCCTATTTTGCCACATTTTTTTTCATCTGATTTCATTGACTTTTACTTGTCTGTTAGAAACTTAGGTAATTTCAAGCCAAATAGCACATTTTCCTTCTACCAGGACTAGAATTAACTGCAGAAGACTGGATGTACATACATCAAATAATCTTAGCAAGAAATATTTGCCACATATCACACAAGTCACTTTCCCTGTCTGCTCACAACTGCAAGTCACACCTATCAAAATGCAATGAAATTTTCAGAATAGTTTAACTTGGCCCTAAAAATACTCTTCCAAGTACTCCTAAAGTAAGCAGAAGAGGAAGAAAACCCTCCATAGCAGTGATGTGGAATTATAACCAGGTTTTTTCCAGGAATGGAGAACAAATGTCACTGCCTTTAGGCCACACACCACCAGCTTCACCCCACATTTTTTTTTCTTTTTTCTTTTTGGAGAGGTTTTCACTATAGGGCGCATGTGCTCACCAGACAGACAGAGAGAGAGACATAGAGACAGAAAGCGAGAAATCACCCCCCAGGGGGATGGCCACGCTGCAATCCCTTCTCCTCCATTCTCCTCTTGGGATCTTGGGCACGCACGCACATGCGCCCGGCAACTTCACCCCACTTTTAAAACAGCACCTAGGTGATGCAATTAGTAACATGAAAGTACACTATAGTAGAAAATTTGGGGAGGTTATCAATATTTCACTGTTTTGAATATGGAATGGTCCCATAGTATATAAATATGCCAAAATTTATCAATTTGTTTATTTTAAATACATGCTATATAAACTGTACCTCACTAAGATTGTTCAAAACAAAACAGAACACTATAAAAATGGAAGAATGCTTCTAGTAAGGAACTGAGGGTTGAGAATATATGTAATCTCTTGGATAGACCCAGAATTTACATAGCTTCCAGTCATATACTCCACGTTAAAGCTAGAGTGGTCCTTTAAAAATTCAAGTCAGATTGGATTAACAGTGTTTTGTGTGCGTGTGTGTGTGTTTGGTGGGGGTGGATGGAGTGAGCGGTTTGATTTCTTATATATTCTGGTTGTCAATTCCTTCTCTGAAGTAGTTTGCAAATATTTTCTCCCATTCTATGGGTTGTCTATTTATTGTTTCTTTTGTTGTGCAAAGGTTTTTGTTTGTTTGTTTTTTAATCTTGATGTAACCTTATTTGTGTGTGTGTTTTTTTTTGGGGGGGGGATGTTATTGCCTTTGCTTTAGGGGTTTTATTTAAGAAATCTTAGCCTACTTTAATCAAACAATGGGCAACCACCCTGAACAGACATTCTCAAAGGAAGACATGCAAGTGGGTAAAAAGCATATAAAAAAGTGTTCAACATCTCTTAGCATAAGGGAAATGCAATTCACCTAATTCCAATCAGGATGACTATGATCAAAAATAAAATAAAGAATAACAAGTGCTGGTAAAGTTTCAGAGAAAAGGGACCCCTCATGCACTGTTGGCGGAACTGTAGATTAGCATAGCCATTATGGAAAACAATATGGAGGTTCTTCAAAAATCTGAAAATAAAACTTCTATAGGACCCAACAATCCCACTATTGAATATATACACAAAGTACAGGAAATCATTCAATCAGGGAGACATTTGCATAACCATATTTATTTCAGCATTATTTACAACAGCTAAGTCTTAGAATCAAAGTAAAAATCTCTCTCGATTGATAAATGGACTGGGAAAATATGATACATATATACAATGGAATACTACTCCTCATAACAAACAGTAAAATCCATAATTTGACACAAAAAGGATAAATTTAGAAGATATAATGCTAAGTGAAATAAGACACTAAAATATAAATTTGTATACGCTCACTTAACATATACTGAATATTCAGATTCTATGGTGGAAATTGAAGGACTTGATGGCATAGAATAGAGAGAGTGATGGTAGTAGATAACAGAAGCTGCTTGATGTTGGTGGTGTTGGGGGTTTCTCATGGGAAAATTTTTAATGGATACAAGAATGCATGTACACAAGAGGAAGAGCCTATGGTACAGTATACCACAACAGAGTGAAAAATATGGACAATTTAATACTTCAAAAACAAAGAAACAAAAAATCACTAGTACAGGGGCCAGCAGGTGACATGGTGGTTAAGGCACTGTGTCCCACATGACTAGCGGTGCCGTCTGAGTCCCAGAGCCAGTATCTTGAAAAAAATACCAGATATGAGTATATGCATGCTTCACATCGTGTGAGAATGGAGGAGAAGGGATTGTGGTATGGCCATTCTCCCTTGGAGTGATTTCTTACTATCCATCTCTTTTTGTCTCTCTCCCACAAGCACAGGCATCCTAAAGAAAAAGGGGGGGAGGTGGTAGAACTATTAACAAATGTGCACAACATAATCCAATGTTGGAAAAGATGAATATGTATATATCCTTGATCTGATTATTATTTATCATATGCATGCATTTACTTTTAAAGAAAAATATATTGTATCCCACAAAGGTATACACCAAATACATGTAAACTAGATATCTTAATTAAAAAATAAATTTAAAAAATTTAAAAATAATAAAAATAAAGATGTAAGTCAGGTCATATCTTTCTCTGCTCAAGACACTGGATGGCTCCCATTTCTCTTTGAGTCAAAGTTAAAACCCTCATATGACACAATGAAGCCCTACACCGTCAAGCCTCTGTGACTACCTGGCTTTGGTGTTTATTACTGTCCCCTCTTTAGCCATATTGACTTCCTTGTTATTCTTGACCAATCACAGCAAATTTACTTCAATTTACTTGCTATTTTCTCTGACTGAAATGTTTCTTCTGGTCCCGAATATGTGCATAGCTTGTTCTGGTTCCCATACTTTTTATTTTGTATTGAAATTTTGCCTCCTTAATGAAGATTTTCTAGCCCTCTCTATTTAAAATGGCGTTCTTTTGCCCCACTTTCACCCAGTGGCTCCTGTCTTCTTCCCTACTTTATGGCTCTTTATTATCATCTGATATTCTCTATAATTTACATAGTTATTGATAACTGTCTCTCTTCCCACCTTCCCACTGTGATGTAAACTCCCCAAAGACAGAGACAGTCATTGGTT
Source organism: Tupaia belangeri chinensis (assembly GCF_000334495.1). Lineage (NCBI taxonomy): Eukaryota > Metazoa > Chordata > Mammalia > Scandentia > Tupaiidae > Tupaia > Tupaia belangeri. Next base: position 1,815,183 of record NW_006159640.1, read on the forward strand.
TTGTTACAATAGCGCCTATATATAGGCACTCAATAAAAAATTTAGAGAATAATTTATACAGTCAAAACAAAAATTATCCATAATATGGGTATATGTGCAATGATAAATACATTTGTATTTATTTTAAGGAGATTAGCTTGGCTTTCATTGGAATCATGCTAAAATTATTTTTACTTCTTCTAAAATTCTCAACTAATATTTTCCATTCATAGGTTCATGAAGTATAAAATATAGAGAAATATTACAATTTATCTAATTCAGGGCCTGCAGTTGGCATAGCGGTTAATGCACTGGACTCCCACATGGCTGACTGCAGTCTGAATCCTGGACCCAGTGGCTTGAAACTTATACCAGGTATGTGTACTTGTGTGCCCAAAATCCTGTGAGGATAATGGAAGAGATGGGATTGTAGCATGGCTATTCCCCCTGTCTGTCTCTATCTCGCCTGCGAGCACACATACCCTATATCAAAACTCTCTCACACACACACACACACACACAAAAATTATCTACTATAATTCAATTAGATACTTGAATGGTATTTAAAATGACTTAGTCCATCTTAACATGAATTTCTAAAGTATTTATAGCTACAGTGATGATTATTTGTATTTTATTATTTATGATAGAGCACACACATGTGTGCACACATGAGAGAGACAAATGAACACACTACAATCCCCAAACCCTTTCCTCCAGCCCATAAGATTTTAGGTGCTCATGTGTGCCTGGCATGTTTTAGGCTAACTGGCCAGGAATTCTAACTGTGGTTGCCCTATAAGATCTGGCTTCCCTTGAACAGTACATTACTGCTGTGCCACAGAGCCAGCCTGAGGGGTAATTTTAATGTGTCAACATGGGTGGCTGTGATGCCAGATGACTGGTGAAATAATATCTGAATATTTGCTGTAAAGGTATTTTTTAAAATATGAATAATAGGGACCAGCAGATGGCATGATAGTTAAGGTGCTAGACTCCCACATGGACAATCAAAGTTTGAGTCCCAGACCTGGTGGCTTGAAAATCACACCAGGCATATGTTTGTGCATGCCCCAAATCTTAGAAGGAGAATGAAGAGGAGGGACTGTGGTGTAGTCATTTTTCCTGGAGGGTGATTTCTCATTTACCCACTCGCTGTCCCTCTCTGGAAAGCGCACGTACCCTCTGGCAAAAATCTTAAGAAAAAGGAAGGAAGGAAGGAAGGAAGGAAGGAAGGAAGGAGGGAAAAAAGGAAGGAAGAGAGAGAGAGAAAGAACGAGAATAATATTCAAATCAGTGAGCTTTGGGTAAAACAGATTACCCAAATATTGTGAGTGGGCCTCATTCAATCATTTGAAGGGCTTAGAGAAAAGACGGAGATCCTCCAAGGAAGAAAGAATTCTGCCTCCAATCTGCCTTTGAATCTGGACTACAGTATAAATTTTCCTGGGTCTCTAGTCTGCCCACCTCCCTGCAGATTTTGGACTACTCTGCCTCCCACAATTGTATAACTGTATGAGGCAATCCTTACAGTATTTCTTACTCTCTCTCTCTCTCTCTCTGTCTCTCTCTCTCTCTCTCTGTGCTTGCATGCACACACATTCAGCGACTTTAAAGAATTTAAGGAAAATGCATATTATGAAAAAATTATTACTCGTGGATTTCAAAACTTTTTTGCACCAAAATAATTTTGTACTTTAATTATGTTTTCCATAATTTTTTTTAATTTGGAGAGATTTTTTTCTATAGGGCATGTATGCTCACCAGAAAGACAGAGAGACAAAAAGTGAGAAATCACCCCCCAGGGGTTTATGAAAAACTCTAATGGAGACCACTAGCCTAGATCAAAGAAAGTCTCACTTTCTGTGAGAAATCACCCTGCAGGGGAAGATAGCCAGGCTGTAATCCCTTCTCCTCATTCTTCTCTTAGAATTTCAGGCATGTATGCACATGTAACCAGCCTGACTTTCAAGACACTGGGTCTGCAACTTGAACCATGGTCAGCCATGTGGGAGTCCAGTGCTTTAACCACATGGCTCCCATTGACCCCCTATAAAAAGATTTCAGAAAAAAAAATACATCAAATTACCTACAAAGAACCTGGTGATTGTAAGAGGAAAGGGGAGAGGGAAGTTTTGGGCCCTGCTAAGTCATCTTACTCGACCATGGTCAGGCTCCTACAGAAGGCGTGTTGCATAATTCTAAAAGTGGAGTTTTAATATTGTACAGTTTATTATCCATGTGACTTTGAAGAAGCTACCTAATATTTCTAAGTCCCAATTTCCTCATCTATAAAATGTGATAAGAAACAATATATAATTCATGGGGTTATGAGAATAAATGGAATATTTTAAGAAAAATGTTGAGGATGGCTTCAGATATACTAAGTGTGATCCATAAAATCTGAACACATTGTTACCTTTTAAAAACTGAGTTAAAGGGACCAGCAGTTAGCGTAATGGCTGTGTCAC
>NW_006159640.1:1818000-1819273 GCF_000334495.1 Tupaia belangeri chinensis
AGGGCATGTATGCTCACCAGAAAGACAGAGAGACAAAAAGTGAGAAATCACCCCCTAGGGGTTTATGAAAAACTCTAATGGAGACCACTAGCCTAGATCAAAGAAAGTCTCACTTTCTGTGAGAAATCACCCTGCAGGGGAAGATAGCCAGGCTGTAATCCCTTCTCCTCATTCTTCTCTTAGAATTTCAGGCATGTATGCACATGTAACCAGCCTGACTTTCAAGACACTGGGTCTGCAACTTGAACCATGGTCAGCCATGTGGGAGTCCAGTGCTTTAACCACATGCCTCCCATTGACCCCCTATAAAAAGATTTCAGAAAAAAAAATACATCAAATTACCTACAAAGAACCTGGTGATTGTAAGAGGAAAGGGGAGAGGGAAGTTTTGGGCCCTGCTAAGTCATCTTACTCGACCATGGTCAGGCTCCTACAGAAGGCGTGTTGCATAATTCTAAAAGTGGAGTTTTAATATTGTACAGTTTATTATCCATGTGACTTTGAAGAAGCTACCTAATATTTCTAAGTCCCAATTTCCTCATCTATAAAATGTGATAAGAAACAATATATAATTCATGGGGTTATGAGAATAAATGGAATATTTTAAGAAAAATGTTGAGGATGGCTTCAGATATACTAAGTGTGATCCATAAAATCTGAACACATTGTTACCTTTTAAAAACTGAGTTAAAGGGATCAGCAGTTAGCGTAATGGCTGTGTCACTGGACTCCCATGTAGTCGACCGTGGTTTGCGTCCCAGACCCAGTGGCTTAAAACTCACGCTGGGCGCGTGAGCGTGCGTGCCCAAGATCCCGAGAGAACAGAGGAGAAGGGATTGCAGTGTGGCCATCTCCCCTGGGGGGTGATTTCTTGCTGTCTGTCTCTCTGTCTCTCTCTCTGTCTGGCGAGCACACGTGCCCTATAGCAAAAAATTCTCTCCAAAAAAAAAAAAAACTGAGTTAAAATCCCTATTTCTGTAGTTTTTATCTGTTGGTTAATTTTCTGTCCACTAGAACTTTACAGAACTCATCCACACTTTCTTCTACTTGATAGCCCTTCCTGTAGTTAAGGCAGTGGTCACATTCCTGGCCCCAGACTCTGTTCCTGATTTTTCTTCTTGGCCAATTTTACCCAGTTCATCTCCTTACTTCTACTAAATAGCCTCCAACTTCTAACCATCTTGGGTACTCTCCTCTGAATACAGCCTGGGAGTCTCTGCTTCCACCAGCTTGTTTCCCAGAATGTACCTGAATGCAAGTGTGCTGGCGTCAG
>NW_006159640.1:1819304-1853359 GCF_000334495.1 Tupaia belangeri chinensis
AGGAAGTGACAAGGGACTGCCACGCCACCTCCTTGCTCTTGGTCCTTCACCTCTCTCTGCACAGCCTCACCAGGCCATCATGAAACCCAAATCTTCGGCTAAATAAACTCTCAAGGTGATGGGTACACCTTCTGTCTTGTCTCTATGAAGACCCACATATGTTTTTATCTCCCACTCTAGAAAAATAACTATTTTCTTTGTTTACCTATTTTGTTTATTTGTTTATTATGGCTTCATATTTTCTGAAACATCAAAAGTTTGATCATATTATTACCAGCCTCAGTATCACTATAGATATTTTTGCATGCCTAAATTATGAGGTGCAACTCTTCTAATAATAATGTCTAACACAAAGATCAAGTCTACGATGTGTAAAACAGAATTCTTAAGCATTTTACACATATTTCACTTGCTCTTCAGTACCTGATGAGAGAGATCCTCTAAACATTTTCTTTTTAATGAAGAGGGAAATAAGGCCCAGAGAATGAATAACTTTCCAAGGCCACTCAACTAGTGAGTAGGAGAATCAGAACTCATACCCATTCCCTCTGGTTCCAGAATCAGTGCTATGGATCCCCTATAAGATGTCACCCATCCAGATGCCACTCACAACCCTTCACTGTCAGCTCCAACCAGACTGTCATCATCGGTCAACTGGTACAAGCCCCTGCTCCCTACTGCTAGGCCATACCCATGAGCTCCCATGCACACATAAGTTGGTACATGTGATGCACACTTGACCTACTCATGCCAATTACAGAACTTCTTGTTACTGCTTGTATTTTATACTTCCTAACATGCTTATGAGCTACTGTTCTCCTGGTTCTTTGGGTATGGAATATAGTAATTCTCCCTTGAGACTTTTCATATATATAGTAATTTCACGTATCTTGAACTATGCTAAGCACTTTCCATTAACTCCTTTAATTTCACAACAAACAATCCTATAAGGTAGACACTTGAAATTGTTTCAAATAATCTTATCCTTTTCCAAATGAGGAAATTAAGACATGAAGAGATGATGAGCACACAGTTTGTAAGTGATAGAAGACTCTCCTGAGTCCCTTTTCAAATGTCCCAGAGATACTTTTTGTTTTAGCATCTTTCACTTTCAATTGTAATTATTTATGCCTCCCCCCACTCCACACCAGTATACTATACCACTTTAAGGGCAAAGCCTGTAGCATGCAACGGAGTGTCTGAATCTCAATATTTTTTTTTGCTAAACGAATGTATAAATGAAATATTGAAGTAGTAACTGAATTAAGGAGCACAGAGGGTGTCTATTAAGATTAATAGTGAAGAATGAAGAAGAGAGATTATTCTTCTTTAATCCTTTTCCAGAAAAATCAACATACAGGAACTTCCAAGAATCCAGGAAGAAAGCAAATACGAGAGACCAAAACCAAACCACAGATAAAAGAAGAAAAATCTCTTAGCTGATAAAGAACCTGGAAGAACTTTTTAAAGACTTCTTTATTGGAACTTTGGTATAATATTTCTCATTGTAATATGGAACTCTGCAACAGTTCCATTCTCACATCTGTTTTCTTACTTCATTTCCTTTCCTAATGTTTCCATGACCCCAGGTTTGTCCAACTCTTTTCCTGGTGCCATGTGTGCATTTACGGCTAACAGCCAGTGCAGAAATGCTCTGTTTTGAATATTTACACTGAATAACACTAAAGGTACTGAAGTCAGCAGTACTGTTTTTTTTTTCTTTTCAATGGGATAAATGCATGAGAACTTTGGTTATAATTTCCTGAGCCAGGAAAGCTAGCCTCCAGGGATAGAGTGAATCAGGAGTCAATAACTTACTAAGTATTCTACTTTGGCAAGTGACTTTATACAAAAGCCACTATGGGTGCAAAGGTTTTCAAAACCTAATTCTAAGAATCATCTACGGAATTTGTTTACAGTGGGGATTCCCAGGCTTCCCCCTCTAGATTCTAATTCAGTATGGCTGGGATGGGGATCAGGAATGAGAAATTTTATCAAATGCCCTAAGTGATTCTGCTACAGGTGGCTGTCAGACCACACACTGAGAAGGCCACGGTGATGGAAGGAGCTCAGAGTTGTGGATTTTTAAAAACCTGACCCCACACTGAATATCTTCTGAACTTGGTCAGCTTTCTTAAAACTTTCCAAACCTCCAATTTTTCTCCCTATTAAAAGGAGATAGAAATATGTCCCTTCACACTACTTCGACATTCAGGCCATGTTTCCATGCAATGGACATTTTAGTGATAGTCTATGTAAACATGTCCCTGAGTTTGGCAGCTCTGCTATGGAGGAAGGGTGGTGCTGAAGTCAATCTAATACCACATTCATGAACAAATATATAGAGTTTCAAACCATTGCAAAAGTACCCAAATACCTCTGACAAACATAATTTAGCATGAAGGATGGAATGATTACAAAGAATAACTTTATGCGAGTACATTTACAAACTTAGTTGAAATGAGTATGTTTGAGTAAAAAATATAAATTATCAGGGGTGACTCAAGAAAAAGAATCTAAAATAAACCAATAGTCATTAAATTTGGAGTGCAAAAAAATGATCCCTAAATAAAACAAGTGAAAATAGGTCTAGACATAAAAATGCTAAATAAAATATTAATATATAGATTTCACCTGAGTAAAACAAGGAAAAAATTAAGACAAACAAGTAGTATTTACTCAGAAACCAAGAATGGTCCACCATCTATTATATAGTTTACTACATTATATGTTCTAAAAGGTAACCATCTCAATAGATGTAGAATAAACATTTAAAATGTTTACCACTTATTAAAGATGAACAAAATTTTTCCCTAATCAACTCAAATTATAAAGGAACTTGCTTAACATAATAAATTATCTATCAAAAACTATCATTCAAATCATATTTGATGGTGAAACAATAAAACCATTTTTGCTTCTAATAAACATTAAAAATTCTACACAATACAATTAGAAGAGAAAAAGTAGGAACAGAAACTAACAATGAGAGGTAACTCTCCTTATTTGAAGGCAATATAACTGTCTTATAACAGTTATATAAACATTCATGAAAAGATAGTTTAGAACAAAGGCAATTAGTGCTCAATTTACAAGAAATACAAAGATGTGAAAGACCATTGGAGAACTTTCAATACAGTGCTTAGAGTGAAATTTTTAGCTTTTACTACTTCATTAGAAAAAATCTTAGTCATCTGAGTTTCCACCTTATGAAACAAAGAACAATTAAATCCTGACTAACTAAAAAAAATTTAAAGTAATGAAATGAAAAAAAGAGAAATCTATAAAATATAAATCTGTTTCTTTGAAATCGACAATAAAATTGGTAAGTCTCTTGCTAGACTGAGGAAAAAGAAGGAAGACATAAATGACCAATATCAGACAGAAAAAAGGAGAAAACATTATAGATCCTACAGACATTAAGAAGACAATAAAATAACCTGATAAATAATCTATGCTAACAAATTAAACAACTTAGATAAAATGGAAAATTTCTTGAAAGATACAAATTACCATAACTGACTCAAGAAAATATAGGAAATCTGAATAGCCCTATATCTATTAAATAACTTGAATTTGTACTTAATAATCTATTCCTAAAGAATTCTGATGCCTATTTGGTCACCTTGGTAAATTCTATCCACTATCTAAGAAAGAAATACCAATCTTGTTTAAAGTTCTTCAGAAAATGAAGGAAGATTGGGACCAGCGGTTGGTATAGTGGCTATGTCCCTGGACTCCCATGCAGTGAACCATGGTTCGAGTCCTGGACCTGGTGTCTTAAACTCACTCAGGACATGTGTGTGTGTGTGTGTGTGTGTGTGTGTGTGTGTGTGTGCCCAAGATCCTGAAAGGAAAATAGAGGAGAAGGGTTTGTGGCATGGCCAACCCTCCTGTGGGGGTGACTTCTCACTTTCTGTCTCTCTGTCTCTCTCTGTCTTTCTGGTGAGTGCACACACCCCATAGCAAAAACCTTTCTGGAGAAAAGAAAGAAAGAAAACAAAGGAAGATCAAACACTTCTCAGCTAATTTTATGAGGCTAGTATTACCTTTGATATCTAAACCTGAAAAAAAGAATTCAAGAAGGAGCTGGATAGTGGTGCAGCAGTAAAACACAATACTCTGTGAGGCAATCTCAGATGGAAAGTTCTCAGTTCAAGTATGGAGATCTCCTTGAGTATTCAGGGCATATACTTATGCATGATCCAGGGCTGACTGAAAGCTATGAGGTGGATCATGGCATCACAACGTTGTTGGGGACTCTTTCTGACTCTGGCTCACTCTCTCTCACGCTCACTTCTTTTTTAATCATGAAAGAGATAAATAACAAAACTTTAAAAAGTAGTTGACAATAAAAACTATATTGTGCTAAGTGAAGGAAGTCATAAAACATGGGTATATACTGTATAACTCCACTAAACAAAATTCTAGAAAAGTCAAAATTATGTAGTGACAGAAATCCAATAAGTGATTGCCTGGGGCCAAGCTGGGAGAGAATACAGATGTCGAAGTTTCGCAGGAAATTTGGGGAGGTGATAGAATAATTTTATATTTGGATAGTTCATGTTTTTATTTACAGAGGTGTAAACATTTGTCAAAACCCACAAACCTTATCCTTGAAAATAGTATTCTTTGTTGTAAAGATGATTTTGCTTGGTTGCTTTTTGAAATGTGGCAATTCTGAGTGTTAATAGACGTGAAAAATCAAATGCTTATACACTACTGATTGTAATGATAATTGATACATATATTGAAGGGAGCTACTCGGTAATATCTTGTAAAGTTGAAGATGCATATATCCTTTGTTCAACAATTTGCACATATGAACAAGGTGACAGGTACAAGAATGTTTACTTCATCACTGTTCATAAAATGGAAACGATGAAGTAGCCTAAATTTACATCAATAAGAGAATAGAAAGTAAATTATGGCATAGTCTTATAATTCATTGGTACTCTGTAGTTGAAAATCACTGTCTAGAGTTGCATATTTTAACAAGTTCAATTTCAAAAACAACGTTAAGGATCAGCAGATTGCATAATGGTCGCTGGACTCCCACATACTCAACGGCAATTCAAGTCCCAAACCCAGCGACTTAAAACTCACACCAAGTGCATGTGTATGCATGCCCAAAATCCCAAAAGGGGAGTGGAGGAGAAGGGATTGTGGCATGACCATCTGTCCTGGGGAAGAGGGGGTGATTTCTTGCCTTACTTTTTTATTGGCAAAGTTTTCTTTTTTAATTTTTAAAAATTTTTTCATTTCATTTTCTTCCATACATTCAATCGCATTATTATTTGTCTTACAAAATGGATATTTCAACAGGTGAACATTTCTCCCTAGTACTGTTGATTTGACTGTCTGTCTGGCAAGTGCATGCATCCTAGAGCAAAAATCTCTCTTAAAAAACAAATAAAAAATGTGTCATGGGACAAAGGTAAGACAGGAAATGTCATTTGGGTGACCAATTGCAAGATGACTAGAGTTTAATCAACAAAGAGAACAGTATGTTTAAAGACTGCTGAGCATAAAGTGACATGGCATTTTGTTTACTGAGGTTAAAGAGAAGAGGTGAGAGAAGATGGTGGTAAATGATACAATTAGAAAATGTAGACTAGATTAAATAATGGGTTGGAGAGCTTAGATTTTGTCCCTTAGTTTGCTGTCAACCACAGATGGTGTTTAAAGCAAAAAAAATAAATAAATTAAAAAAAGGTGGGGGAGCGGGAAGAGGGGAAGGACAAGATTGGGTTTGTGTATTAGAAATGTAACTCTGGTAATCTTCAATAAGGACAATGAAATGGGTTTGGATTAGGGAGTAGGGAGAGGTGGACATGGATGCTGAGTGACCAGTTAGGAATCCACTTAAATAATCCAGAGCTGGGATTGTAAAGGCCTGAATTAGGTATCTAAGAATTTAAGTGATGAAGAACATTTCCTTTGAAAGTCAGTATACATGCTTTTCCAAGAACTCAACATTTACCCTTCATCAAGTTGTTTTATGGCTGTAGGTCTTAGGAACATCGTCTATAAAATAGAAACCAGCTATGACAAGGACTGTCAGGGACAGCCAAGCTTGAAGAAAAAATACTTTCTAAATAGCAGTTATTAGCACCCAAGATTTATTTACCTATTGCCTTTTCATTTATCTATACCCCACTAGAATTAAAGCTTTGTGAAAGAAGAGACCATATGTCTTACAACCAACTCTTCCTACAGTATCTAGAACTATGCACATAAAGGACACTCATTAAATACTAGTTTGTTGAGTACAGAATCTAATAAAAACTATTTCTTTTTATTAATGTCACAAGAATTACCTAATATTCTTTAACTAATAAATAATTGAGAAAAATGAAAATGATTATTTTTTGAGTACCTGGTTCACTGTTTTTCCATGCATGACATCTGAGTTCTTACCTCATAGGACCATTGGGAGGATCAAATGAGATAATAAGATGAAGAGTTGTTGAGTTTCCTGAAAATGTAAGATGCTTGATTTAGAAGTTGTCCGAAGGGGAAACAATGACTCAGTGCCTCTGGAGACTGTGACCAATTCACAAAAGACGCCATATAGTCTTTCCAAACTAAGATGCTTAGAAAAAGCCATTCTTTGTTTCTGCTCATATGACAGAACTAGCATTAAGTGCTGTCAAGAATGGGATTCAGTAGGGCTGTATGTCTTAGGAGGGAGGTAGATTGGGCAAAGGAAGAGATAGGAATCTGTCTCATTAAAAGACCAGCAATGTTCGGAAGTGCACAGTATTCCCAGCTGTTTGCCTCTGGTATATTCCTTTCTCTTTTGGCTCTCTGAGTAAACGGTTACATCCTCCTGGGTTCCTTCCACTTACAGAACTGAAGAGAGAAAGCCTATTTGTGACTGACAGAAAGAGAAGCTATCCAGTAGACAATGAGTTACTAAGAACTTAAATTTGATGTGATGGAGTGTATTCACCTGTGCATTCCTCACTCACTCATCCAGTATTTATTGAATAATAAATGAATGGGTGAATGAATATTTATTGTGAGGCACTATGCCAACCCAGATGCTGGGTATTACGCTGGGCTTGGTGATAAAGAAGTGAGATAAAGTGACATAAAGATTTGTGCTTTACCTAGGGAACTTGAAGACGAGTTGAGAAAACAGATATTAAACAAATGCAGGTGTGATGAGATCTGTCTTATTAAAGTGAACCTTGGAAAATCCCCTACCAGTGAAACGCAGGGCTAACCCATACAGAATAATTATGAAAGAGGTTTTGTTTTTTTTCTTTTTTTCTTGTCTTCCTTCTTTTGAAGTAGAAATATAGCTATAAAGTAATTTTACTTCATATTAAAATTTGAATTTTGGAACCAATTCTAAACTTGAAATGTTTTCTCTCTATATAGATAAACACATTCATAGTTGCCTAAAGGGGAAACAATGACTCAGTGTCTCTAGATACAATGACCAATTTACAAAAGACCTCATATGGACTAGAGAGAGAGAGGTGTGTATAAGCATGTGTGTGTGCGCACGTGTATGTATATGTGTTATATTTTCTTGGGAAGAACCAATCCATGAATGGTGGCCACCTCTAATTTTATTAGGTATTTTACTTGACTCCTGTTTCATAACTAATCAAATAAAAGTGAAGATCAACCCCACTGGCCTGATAAGAGGGTAGATATATGCTCATCTCTTAGAAATGGTTGAAAGCCAAAGGAAATGCATCTAGTCTTTGATGCTGCATTTTTACTCTGAGACTCAGAAGGCAAAGGGTTCACTTTCCTCTGATCAGTTAGAAATATCTCTGCTGGTCAGCAAGTGGTATGGTGGTTAAGGCACTGGACTCCTACATGGCCAGCTGTGGTTTGAATCCTGGATCTGGTGGCTTGAAAATCATGCCAGGTTTGTGTGTATGTTTGACAAAATGCCAGGAGGAGAATGGAGAAGAGATTGCTGCATGATCACACCTTGCGGGTGGTTTCTCACTATCTCTCTTCAGTCAGTGCAAGTGCCTTCTGGCAAAACCTTAATAAAAAGAGAGAGAGAAGAAGAAATATGGCTCTGTTCTGTGCAAGAGTTGTAGACATCACAGCAGTAAGTGTTGTCACAGAGGTATATCTGTTGATAGTAACATAAATGATGCTATGCTTTCTCCCCTAATGGAGTAATAGAGGTTAAGTGATGGTACTTAACTGATGGTTATCATAGTAACTGGTAAAGTAGAAATGAAAGGCAAGGGGACTTGAACCTTAAGGGATTGTGGAAATGTTTAAGACAATACTATATACCTAGGAGGGAAATAAGTGGACAGTCAATAAATGTTCATTTATTCCTCAATATCCTCAAGGGTTGATCCAGAAGCACCCTGACTCCAAATTCTGGGGATGCTCATGTCCCTTACATAAAATGGCAGTGTATTTGCATATAACCCATGCAATTCTCACACTTTAAATCATCTCTAGATTACTTATGATACAAAATACTATGCAAATGTTATGTAAATAGTTATACTGTATTATTTAGGAAATAAAGACAAGAAAAACATCTATGTGTATTCTGTGCATGTTGGCAACCAATTTTTTTCTGATTATTTTCTATTTTAGGTTGCTTGAATTTGTGGATATAGAATCCATATTTACAGAAGGCCAACTGGAATCCACACATAGCAAAATGGAAGAGAAAGGTACAGAGAGAGTTCTAATTTTTTGCCTACTACTCACACCCAAGGGCCCGGCCGTGCCCCACCACAATAGGTATATACTGAATTAATTCCCATAGTTCTTCTCTAGAGAGAATTTCAATAATTTACTTGGTTAACTGGGGTTAGGGAAAAGTCCAGGAGATATAGAAAATTATTGCAGATCTCTTATGAAAAATAGGACCATATATGGTAAATTCAATTCTGGTCAAAGATTGGCTAATGATTAATCCCACTGATAGTTATTTCCACAGTCCCTGAAATATATAAATAGGATTGACGTACTTGGCAGTTGGACTAACTCCCACATTGGGTCTGTGAGGTAAGAAACCAAGGAGAAGCCAATGGAGAAACCAAAGAAAAGCCTCTTGATACGTAAGATAGTAAATAAAAAAATAATATTATATCCCGATGGAGATGGAAGAATAGTATTTCCATTAATGAGCTCTAGGATGTAGGGGTAGTGGACCATTTCATACTGAATTCACCAATCTGGTCCCTGTGAAACCAGTGGACCCTAGAGAATGACTATAGACTACTGCAAGCTCAATTGAAAAGGAGCCCCCATGCTTCTTTTGTATGAGATGGAGTGGTTTTGGTAGAGAAGATCATAGGGTCTTAGGAAGCTTGATTTGGCAAACATGTTTTTCTATTCCAGTAAGAAAAGAGGATTTTGAAAAGTCTAGTTCAAATGAAAGACAAGATGGCAATGTTGTCCCAATTTCACGTTAATTTGTACATTGCCAATTATAATGTAGCTCAAAGAGATAGGAATAGGACTGGCCATGGAATATCACATGGGTGCATTAAGAGCATGAGCCAGAAATATCTAACACACTAGAGGCCTTAGAAAGACAAAAGTGTTGCAGAAAGTGGGAAGTAAAATGTATAATTATTCTATGGCCTGTCATTTCAGTGAAGTTCTTAGGAGTTTGGTGGTTGGAAGTATGCTTAAACATCCTTTCCAAAGTGAAAGATCAATTGTTGGATCTTGCATCTGCTACCATAAAGAAGGAACAAAAACATTGGTGGAATTCTTTGGGGGGTATATATATTATATTATTATTATTATTTTGGAGAGGTTTTTGCTATAGGGCATGTGCACTCACCAGAAAGACAGAGAGAGACAGAGAGTCAGAAAGCAAGAAATCACCCCCCCCCGGGGTGGGGGGTGGCCATGCCACAATCCCTTCTCCTCCATTCTCCTCTCAGGATCTTGGACGTACACATGCACATGCACCTGGCATGAGTTTAAGCCACCAAGTCTGGGACTCAAACTGCGGTCCATTACATGGGAGTCCAGGGACATAGCCATTACATCAACTGCTGATCCCAGGATTCTTTAGATTCTAAAGGTCTAGGAATAATGCTCTGGATATATACCAGGTAACATAAGAAGTTACTTAATCTTAACCGTAGGATGTCAAGTGATCAGATATGGGCTTTACCTTTGGGTGCTCAAAGGAAACTGAAGGCAATATTAAACATTGTAAGTGCAGTGAGTTTTAGTTTTGATCGTGTGAGTCCTGGGCAATCTCTTCTCCTCAGTGAGACTCAGGGCTACCAGCAAAAAAGATAACTATAGAAGAGGGTCTATGTCTAGGATTTCCATTAATCTTTAGATAACAACAGCCCTGGAAGTGTGACCTTGGCTAGGGAGGCTCTCTGCCCCTGAGATGATCCAGAAAGGGGTGGACAGCTGAAGACTGCTGACAGTGCCCTCAACAGCTGGGACGACAAATCCTTTCTCAAAGAGGGATTTGGGCAACACCTCACTGTTCTCCTCCTATGTACTGTGGTATAACCATTTAGAGCCAGGGCATCACAGTTAGATGAACTTACTGTTAAAATCTAGTTCCTATACTCTGTGTTCGTTCTGGAAAGTTATTTAAACTTTCAGGTTAATCATGTATAAGGTAAAGGTAATAATAGTACTCTAAGTTCAAACTGAGCCATAGAGAGTCTAAAATAGAAGACTCCACTTGAAATGCTTTATCTGTGTATTCATTTCAATACTTTAAAATAACTTTTAAAATAAAATTGCTTTCTTAAAAACTTAAAAAATAGCACTCAGATTATAGGCTATTTATTGTTATATATAAATGAGCTACTAATATGTGCAGAACTTAGGCATGTTCAAAAGTGCCAGCCAGAATTGGTATCATTATTTGTAAACTAAGACTGAAAAGTTAAAATAATGTATGTGTCAGGTATAAAAATGATGAATTATGCCCAGACTAGTTCTTTTCCCCATCCCCTTTCTAATTTCTTTCTGAATGAATAATGTTTGAAAGTCCTCATGTGGCTTTCTTTTGATGAATTGTTTGGCACTGAGGAGAGAGGTAAGATTGGTGGAGGATTAGGAAGGGAAAGTTCTTTGTTGTGTTTGCTTACTGTATCAGTAGCCCTAGCAACGCTGCTGCTACAGGTTGGCTTTGTGGACAGACACCCTGTTCAACATAGAGGTACGCTGCATGAGTTGCAGATGTGCATTCAAATGAATTCTCCAGGTTTCTTCCTATCCTAACATTCTTCTGGGGCACCTAAATATTCTGATCAAAGGCTTCCACTCGCTGGAGAAGCGGAGCATGATTTGACCAAATCTAATTTTTCCATGGATATGGGTGTGTGTTTATTTCCCCTTCTACAAAGGGGGAAAAAAAAAAAAGAAAAAGAAAATGGAGGGGGAAACAGCATATGTTATTTCTTTTCTGCCATCTGAAACAGCCAAGCTTAGAGCCAATTTATTCAGCTTAATTCATTCCAGATTTCTCATACGCTGCATGAGTTGCAGATGTGCATTCAAATGAATTCTCCAGGTTTCTTCCTATCCTAACATTCTTCTGGGGCACCTAAATATTCTGATCAAAGGCTTCCACTCGCTGGAGAAGCGGAGCATGATTTGACCAAATCTAATTTTTCCATGGATATGGGTGTGTGTTTATTTCCCCTTCTACAAAGGGGGAAAAAAAAAAGAAAAAGAAAATGGAGGGGGAAACAGCATATGTTATTTCTTTTCTGCCATCTGAAACAGCCAAGCTTAGAGCCAATTTATTCAGCTTAATTCATTCCAGATTTCTCAAGGAATAAACAGTATATTTGAAAATTTTCAGATGTACGGCCAGTAGAGATCCAGTTGCCTAGGAGAGCTGATGTCCAATATGCAGGTACCCCTCACTTAGGGTAGGAAGCACTAGGGATAGAGGTTGGACCCTGGATATTTTCTGGAAGCCCCAGTACTATGTGATGTGACAATTGCTTTGCAAACTCTAAACCTAGTCTAGGGAGAGCCCATTAGAGGCCGTGGAAGAAATATTATGTTTCATTGTCTAAAACTCAAATCAAATCTGCAGAGAGAGAAGTTTCTCAGAGAGAGAGAAACAAAATAAACTTTATTTATATTCTTTCCCCTGAGTCCTTCAAGACCCCCAAAGAGCCCTTTCTTTTCTATAAAGCCTTAAAAGAGGATTCCAGACCTGGAATCTGATAAAGAATTCCTACAGAGTTGTCCCAAATCTTATTCCTTGGATGAGGAGATAGAGACTGCTGTTCTCTGAACACCCATATTATGGACATCTTGGAATACCTAATGGATACTAAAGAAAGATGATATCCCCTGGAGGCAGGTGGTAGTGTGTTCCAGTTTTGCTTAATTTTTTTTTAATTTTATTTATTTATTATTATTTCTGAATTTTGCTATAGGGCATGGGCACTCATGAGAGAGAGAGAGAGAGAGAGAGAGAGAGAGGGAGAGAAAGAAAGAGAGAGAGACAACTGTCTGCCTGGTCCAGGACTCCAATCAAGGTCAGCCATGTGGGAGTCCAGCCCCTCAATACCACCACATGCTGGCCCAGTTTTGCTTCATTTTTCACTTGGCTCTCTAAATTTGGGCAAGCTAACTCTGAACCTGTTTTCTCATCTTAAAAATAAAGACAATAATTTCTGCATCATATATGACATATCTGACTGAAACAGTACAACTATCACTAATTGTTGGTTGTTTATTAGCATGAGCTTATTATCCTCCAGTACATCATATGCCCTTAAAGGAGTACTGAGGACCATGGTAAGGAGGTCAGTCTGTCTACTGTTTGTACTCACACCTATTTATTTCCCTTCTCTTGCTTTGCTTTGTATCAGTGGGGATGACTTAAGGCTGCATTTTTGGACTACTGGGTAGAGATTTCTGGCTGGGTTCAAGTCAGAGATGAAGCAGAGAAGAGAAAAATCCAAGGCATCCTACTCCCTTCTTGACTCGGATGGTGTCTCTGGCCCTAGCTGCAGCTCCTTGCTGGCCACTAGTCAACCTATCTGGTTCTACTGTCCTGTTAATGCCCCTGAAACCTGGGTTCTGACAACATAGCTTCTCATTTTACCCCTGCAGCCTAGAGGGTCACCATGGTTTCCTAATGTTGCTAATCTCCGAGTATCTCACTGCCCCATGTTTGACTTCTCAGGTCCTCTTTCACTAGTATAACCAGTTTTCTCTACTCAATATTGAGAGCTTCACGGTTTCATTGAGTACAGAGAAAGTACTCAATAAATACTCATTGGCAGTTTTTTGTTTGTTTGTTCTTTTTTTTTTTTAATATAGGAAATCAATGAGTCAAATGATTGCTGCTTTTTTCCCCCTAGAGTATGGGGAATCAATAAATCTAAAGTATACATAAAGTCCCAACATGTTTATTTTATAAGGAAACTGAAACCCGGAAAGAGAAATGACCTTTCCAAGGTAGAATAACCAGAAAATTTGCAGCATTCATGTTCACGTGAAAGGCGTTTCTCTGAAAACTGTAATGCAGTCAATGGAGATTGTATGTCACTTGAGGACAGAGATTCCTCTTTCCGTGTTGATAGCTTCTAGCATATATGCAGATAGAGCCTGAGTGCTCTGCCTATGTTCGTCAAGTGGAATTCATTAGCTGGTAATTAGGAGTTACCAGCTTCTAGGAGTAAGAAAACATATTAGTGTCTTTAGTACCCAACTTGTTTAAAATACTGGCATTACAATTTGACATGTAAAATTTTCTACCAGTACAATGGAAGACAAATGTTAGATCGTTTACAAAATAACTTCTCACATAAGGCATGGAACAACTTTACAGGGTTAGTAAGCCAAAGTCAGTATTATTAGGCTTCTTTTATGGTTGATGGGCCTGAAGTCTTGGGACTTCAGTGACTTGCTCCAAGTAAAGTTTTAGTCTGAACTCAGATCTATTGATTGCAAAATAAATGTTTCCATTACACTATCCTGTGCTCTCTACCTGACATTGAAATAGATACGGCATCTGGAAGCCATAATGTACTTAGCCATTATGGCAGCATTAACAGGTTAGAACCATCCTTCTCCAACTGGATACTTACAGCCCCAGCGAGTTCAGCAGAGTGCCCTAGAGTTGCTTGAAGCCAAAGAATAAACCTGATGGATATTCCTAAACACGCAATTCACTTGGAGATTTGAGTGAATGTGTAAGTACTTCAAATAAAAGATCATTTTACATTAAAACTGACATGAGTATATTACGAATACCAAATTCTCATGATTTTATTATAAAATACATGACATACATATATTTATTATAAAATACGTACAAGACCTAAGTACATGTTGGAGTTTCTTGTCCCAGCTTTGAGGAATGTCAGCATTTCTGGGACTGTGTCTTCATTTGCCACTACAGAGATATTTCATTAAGAATTTAAGAAACACGATCTTTTTTTAAAAAAAAAATCTTGTTTTTTAAAAAAGTCAAAGTAACACATGCACAAAATTAATAAATCATACAGTAGATAGGAATTATGATGAAACCCAGCTGTTCTTTTCCCTATCCCCCTTCCCTCACTTCCAATTCTATTCCCAGAAACACATAAGCACATAGTGAACCCCTGTTTTCTAATGTTTAAATATTTGTATTATTATTTCTTGATAAACTTTAAATATTATCCACAAATTTCTGCTTATAAAAATGAAAATATGCCTTGCTTAGACACCTTAAAAATGTCCCCCATTGTTACCTTTTTAGTTTTCTATTATGTGCTTGAATTACCTAATTAAGAATAACCTACCAACAGGCAATCTAATAAACATGAATGAACAACCCAGGAACACTGAGGTAAATAGTATAAAGAACTGAAATGATCCCAGCGTTTATAATCAAGTGGGTCTGGGTTCAAATCCTAGCTCCACCTAGAGATCAAGGGATCATTGTTTCTCTGAGTTCTGTAAGATGAAAATCTGTGAACAGTAATAATCATAATGCCCAACTAGCAACAGTGTTGGAAAAATTCGAACTAAGAAGCATGATGTGCCTGGCTGAGGAATAGTAGCTGATATCAGAGTTCCTCCCATTATTATTGAGTTCTTCAAGTCATTTCACACTTGGGGAAATTAATACCCATGGAGAAGATGAAATTTATTCCAAATTACATCACCAGTTTAACACAGAGTTCTTCCTTCAGGGGCAGCTTCAGGTCTTCATCTGTTTTTTAGGCTGCTGAAAATGAGGACAGTTCTCTTCAGGGCAGGGCAAAGCTTGATTAGATTAGTGGTTCAAAGTTTCAGGTGCTATAGGCTAGTGGCCCCCACGTCTTCTCTTGTTTCCCTTGTTATGAGCCAAAGAAAATCAATTAGAACAGGGAATCTTCTGGGTGGTCTGGGGCCCCACGAGTAGAACTCCTAGATAAAATGTAGGATGTAAGAGTAAATTTGAATTTCATTTAAAAATAATTTTGCAATGCAAGAATATCCTAATGGACTTAAATAGGACAAACTTACACAAAATATTCATTGATTATATGAAATTGAAAATGTAACTGAGCATTCTTTAATACACTGTGTCTAGTAACTCCACCCATGCGTGAAGGTGCCCATCACATCTTGGCATTCATTTAATAAAATAATGCCAAGCAAGTTCTTCAGAGCTAGTCTTCGAAAGCTACCCCTTCTTTGACATTTTTACCACATAAAGGTTGAGGCAGGCCTTGGAATAAATGTTGAAAAAGAAGAGGGAGAGATAGAAGTATGTGTGACTAACCCACCACCTAAAGCTGCCATCTCTTATTCTCAGCTTTCCCCTGTCGTCCTTGATGAGGCAAATGCCTTTGGAGAGTGAGACGAGAATGAGAACACAGGTGTTTTCTCCACTCCTTGCAGCTGCTCCGTTCCTCAGTGAGCATGCGCCAGCGATGCTGGTCTTGAAAAACAGAGGCTGGGCGCCTGAAGTACTGTGGAGGATCTTTGTAGCAGGGCGGTTTACTCTCTTAGTAGGCAGAACAGATTTGTAACTAGATGGCAACGGGTGGGGGAAGGAATGGGAAGAGGTTCAGGAAACAGAATTTGCTTTTATTCTGCAAGAAATTTTCTTCTAGTCCTACTTTGAGGATATGAAAGACTGTTCCGTTAACTTTTCACTTTGGCATCTACAAAAGGTCGTATTCTCATTCCTGCAGAAACAGCCCCTCGCCTTTCACCTTGTCTTTCCCCTGTACTTCCTAGCAAGGCAGTTGTCCTTATACCTGGGAGACTGCACTAGGCCTGAGAGTTACTTTCTCCTTCGTTTGTACTTCCCTTAGCCACTTTGAAGTAGAAGCTTGGTTGCAGGATCTCCTTCTAGTTCCCTGAAGAGGGACACTGAGTATTCCCCGAGTTCTACTAGGAGGACCTGTGCTTCCTGGGTAAACTATCACAGCAACTGCAGATAGTCCCGGCAATGGCAGGGAAGCCAGGCTACCTTTTTATTTAAGAAGACTGAATATAGAAACTTTGCATCTACACTTAGCTTAAATGAGGCTTGAGGTAGGGCTGAACTCCTTTACATAAGAATATTTCTAACTACAAATTGCATGGTATGTCTGCTCCCCCATACCAGGGTTTAAGGCACATTCAAGGTCAGGCTTCGGGCAGGGAGCCCCACGCTTCTCTCGGAAGCATTCCGTTCCCCTGGGTTGTTTTCCTTATATGTAGTGAGTACAAATTGGGCTGCGATGAACAGTACAGCTTTGGGACTCAACTGCACATGCATGAAATCTTGGCCAGATAGCATGCCAAGTTGAGCTAACCATCACTAAACTTCATTTGTATTCAGAAGTTAGCTGCCAAGTCCACGCTGAGTGGAAGGAAGATAAATAGACTATACCTGATGGCCGTTGCAGGGAGGGGAAAAAGTTCTAGCGTCTTAGGCAGTCTTTCTCACTTAACTTCACTAGACTTCACAAATGGAGATAAGGGAGTTAGGTGTGGTATAACTTCATCTAGATATGTAGACTAGCAGCTGAGTACGGGTTGTTTGCGTATTCTAACATCAAAACTCTTGATGCGGGGGAAACCAGCAGTTAGCATAATGGTTATGTCGCTGAACTCCCACATAGTTGACCGCGGTTCGCGTCCCTGACCTGGTGGCTTAAATCTCATGCCAGGCGCGTGTGCGTGCGTGCCCAAGATCCCGAGAGGAGAATGGAGGAGAAGGGATTGCAGTGTGACCATCCCCCCTGGGGGGTGATTTCTCGCTTGCTGTCTCTATCTCTGTCTGGCAAGCGCATGTGCCCTATAGCGAAAATCTCTCAAAAAAAAAAAAAAAAAAAAAAAAAACTCTTGGTGCCTAAGTAGACCCCTGAACATGCAGTGTTAGAATGCCTTACTAATCATTTGGTGATAGGCATGTTAATAAGGTAGCCACATATGGGCGGCTCTGTTCATCATGAAACACATATTAAGGGAGCTTTTTCAACTTACTAGGATGCTTCTTTCAGTTTCTTTTTTTTTTTTTTTTTTTTTTTTTTGAAAGTTCAAACATCTCTGTTCTCCTCACTTCATAACCAAGTACCTGTAAGTACGGGGTCTCTGAAGTTCTAGCTTGAGAGGTCAATAGCTCAGCTGAAGTCACTCAAGAGGCCTTCCCTTTAGAACTCAGGGGATGCTGCAACTCCCTTTTCACTGGAAGGGCCATTAAGTGAAACTTGAGCTGTGGCCCCCAGCAGGTATTCAAGCCTGACAAATATTTTGATTCCAGCTATCTACCCTCTGTAGCCATGTCAGGAATATTTCTGTAATTTCTGAGAAATGGTAGTTCATGAATCTAAAGTCTTTAAGACAAATGAGTATAACATTTAAAGGGGTAAAGCCTTCTCATAGTCAGGATAGCTAATGTCAGCTGCTGGGAAGGGACTGACTTTCCTGTTCTGACTTGTCTTCTCTCAAAGACTCAAGTTTCCATAGCCTGTGGTCATGAGTCTTCCAACCCAGTGATTTATTTCTGCCATGTAGTTAGGGTGACCAGCTGGTAAAACCATTTGAGAAAGACAAAATTGATTCTCATGACATGAGGTGTCGTAAGACCTACAACAAGTTTATGGACCTCTGTGGAAACCTGAGTCATTTTTCTTATCACCCGTATAAAGGTTTTAAGGCAAACAGATGAATTGTATGGAAGTAGTTATTTGGCAAAAAAGGGACATCTGGGTTATAGTCACAGCAAGTAAAACCCTTCAGGGGGTAAGGGGAGACTCGAACTTAACCACAAGAAGTTGGGAAAATGAATGTTTGGATTCAGTTTTACAATACAACCACAAATAGTCAAGGCTCTCAAATAGGCTACTTGATAGCCTGTAGGAAGTATCTTGAAGTTCCTATTCACCTATTGAGTCATCGGAAAAGTCATGACGTGTTTTTCTATATAGAAATGCATGATGACTTCTCTGACAACCCAGCTGAAGGGCTGTGTGTATCAAGTACCCAAAGCTGAATGTTCCCTGGATGCTTCTCACAAACATGTCAAGTCCTTGTTCAGGAAAGGGTTCTATGAGCTTTGCATTAGCTCTTAATTGCATGAATGTGAGAAGTGGCTTAAACTTCCTTGGAGAACAATTGAGCAGCAAATTGAGTTGTGGAAGCTGGATGAAAACTACCAGGATACATATTATGTGGGAAGTAAGGGTAACTATGATGTGTAGTAAGGTTGGAGTGTAGCAAGCAACTTGGCCTTCATTTAAAAAAAATCTGGTGCTAAAGGCCATCTTCACTTCCTGACATCAAAGTGCTTTAATCTTTTCAAAACCCTAGGTCTGTTTTCATTGTAGTGGACTTCAGCCTCAGAATGAGCCATGTTGCCCTGAGTATGCCATAAACTCTTAAACCTGTGCCCAGACTCAAGCTGTTAGCACTGCTTGTAAAGCTTTTTCTGCCCTCTCCCACTAATATTATAACTTGGTATCTGATTCCAGTGTGGCTACCTCCTCAATCCTGTGGTCACTGAAGTAATATGGATATAACAAGCATGAGTTTTGAAGTGGATCTTAGATTTGCACCAAGTGTTAGGTGTTTGGGTAGGTTAATCTCAAATCCAGTTTCATCTATAAAATGAGAACATGACCATTTCGATGGTTGTTAGAATCCTCCAGAGAAATGGAACCACTTGCCAGGCTGAGAAGTCCTTAGATCTGTAGTTGGCAAGCTGGAGACCCAGGAGATCTGATGGTAGTTTCCCCTGAGAGGAAAGAGTTAGTGTTGTAAATTCTAGTTCAAAAGCAGTAGTCTCAAGATATAAGATGATCCAATTTCTTAGTTCCAGTCTGAAGGCAGGAGAAGGGATGTTGAGCTCAAGAGTTTCTACCGCAGTCAATATTGTTCTACATAGGCCCTCAACTGATTGCTGTCCACCGTGGTGGGTCTCATCCAATCTGAGTCACCCAGCCTACCAAATCAAATTATCTAATCCAAAAATAGTCTTGGTCACACCCAGAATAACCTTTGACCAAATATTGGTGCAGTCAAGTTCACACATAAAATATACTATCAGGGGTAGTCTTGAATGTCTGTAATGCAACTATTTTTAATTTATTTTTTTTTGTATTACATTGAATCGCATATCTTCAGTGTATTACTTTTTTTCAGCATGATTACCATAAATATTGGTCAAGACAGACATTACTATCTACATCATCATCAAATAGCTTTTCTCTAATGGCAACTATTAATGTCAGGTATAGTACCTACTAAGTCTGACATCTACTTACCAAACTGAGGTCTTTCATACCACAGAATTCCTTGCCTTTTTGCTTCTGCTTCTTCTCATCTGTTGACACTTGAAATTGGTGCTCTTCATTTCAAAGACCATGTATTCCTAACACCAAAAACGAGTTTGGGGGCCAGACGATGGTGCAGCAGTAAAATGACCTGTAAGGCTGGCTCAACATAGATTTCAGGCTCTCATCCAGAGTTTCCTGAGTACAGTGGCTATGCATGTCCCTATAATCTGGGGCTGGTTTAATATGGAGGATTAGTGTCAAGACCTGTTACAGGTACTGGCTGTCCCATGGAAGAGATGGGTAAACTTAAACACTTTTTGGGTTTAGCAGATAGAGAAACTCAAATGTTTCAGGATAATACCTGGTTATTATCTTCTAAATGCTGATGCCTGCAGAGGGCATAATGTTAGAAAGGCACAGCAGATTAATGACAATGTGGCAAATACGTTGTACCAACAGGAAAATGAATCTAGTAGCTGCCTCACTTCAAAGACTAAACAAAATGGACAAAATGTCTTCACATTCCAGAACCTTATAAACGACTAATAGTCTACCTCTGTCCTTTTCATACCAGTTGTTACTTCTCTGCCAAGCTGAATTTGGAAAAAGCAACTCAAGAACCTCTTATTTAGCTATATCAGGCAAGTGGCAAGTCCATTGAAATTAAGGACAAGACTTATTGTACCTTTAGTAGCTCTCTAGGCAAGAGGCTAAGGGCAAGATAACCTTTCATACTCCCAGTATTCTCACATGGCTTTACACCTCTTGTTGAAATAATTCTAAAGAAAAACCCAGTCTTCATGGCAGTGCTTCAGCTGACACCAAATACTATGAGGCCATTCAAATGCCAGGAAACCACTAAGTCTCTAAACTGGAGGTCCTGGCCAAATGAGTGCCTGCTTCCATTTCCTCCCTCTTCCCATTGGCTGAGCAGCTGTCTGATCATGCTGCTATGCCTCAGAGAATCTCAGGAGAGCCATTTTTCTACAGGTGATTAAACACAATTTACCTGTGCTAAATCAAAAGGACATTGCCAATAGCCCTGCACAGGGAATGCATTTGGCAACTTCTTATTGTTAAATGCCATGTAATAGTCTCCTTCCCTTTGAGAAGCCACAATTATGGCCAGTGCTACTGGAATGTGATTTTTCTCACTGTTATAATTTATAGTCTCTTAGGGTATGGAGGAAAATATTTTCCTTCTAACCAAGGATATCCTACTAAGTAGGAAGATGTCTGCTCAAAATCAGAAATTTAAGGTGAGCAGATGCTTTATTGAACTTTTCCTTAGTTCCAGAAGGAGAAATAGGCTGATCTTGTACCGAAGGTTTTATAACACTACCCATCTTGGTCTAAGATGAACGTTTTGTTTTATTCTTTTTAAATTCTGTCAAGTCTGACTTATGGATAAATTGCACTTCCTCCTGAATGGAAGAACTGTCCAGACGTTTGGGTGATATGGGGCTTATTTGGCACCCAGTATGTAGAGAGCTAAGAACTTATTACGCCCATCTACATAACTCGAATAATCAAATTCTAAACTCTTCCTGGATCCATCAGAATTGGTCACTAGGCAAATCTACCATCTCCCAAACTGGAAGTCATACAAGCAGATAAAGAGAGTAACAACTTAGAGCAAATCTTCAGAAGACCCAGTGCCATGGTGGGAAAACCGACAGACTGCTGAAGGTTCACTTTGGACAAGTCAGAGTTAAGCTGCAGGGGTCCTAGTATTTGTGTTTGAAGGGCCACACTTCCATGAATCTTACCCCCTAGGAACTCGACTAGATTCTCTCAGTGAAGAGAGGAAGAAAGATCCTTTGTGCTTCTGGCAGGGGGAGGGGGGAAAGGCACAGCTGATACATGTCAGAACATTCTGTTAACAAGGCCTGCCTTCTGGAGAAATAATTTTACCAAAGCCTGAACTACTAAGGTTTTATCAGAGCCTAACCAGATTAGAGAAAAGAAAGCACCTAACCAGCCTGCTCTAACCTTCCTGTCTCACCTAAGTGGGAGGGGAAAAAAAATACTAGAGGTACTTATAAAGGTGACAGTCAAGTTTGGATTCACAGAAGAGATTGAGACCTGACAAAAAGGACTCAACCTCAGTTTTTCTCCCTTCATGTCACTCCCATGTCACTGTCTTCTGTATAGTGGAGAAAATATACACTTTATATCTTATTTAAGGACAAGTCTCTAGGGAACCCCAAAGACAACAGGAGGACAGACACCAGAAGTCTAACCTGTCCCATAAGCTAGTTAGCAAACTCACCCTAGCCATTACCCAGTTAACTCAAAACCTCACACCAAAGATCTATTCCACTATCATTCTTTTTTCAAAATCCCAAAGTATATACCGAAAGAAAGTTTGAAGAGAACACATCAGAACTAGATTGCAGATATGGAAAACATATTGGAATTAACAGGCTAGGAATGGAATCTAAAACCATGCCCATAGAGGGGAAAGAATAAGTTACACTGGGCTTTCTAAAAAACCATGCAAGCACAAGCAGGATAAAATAAAGCGTTGAAGGGAGGGGGGATCTGCAAACCCAGAATTCAGTATCTAGTGAAAATTATCGCTCAAACGTGGAGAAATAGACTTCCTTAGGCAAGCATTAAGGTTGCCAGTAGACCCAACTTGCAAGAGGTGTTACCTCTTGGGGCTAGAAGAAGGAATATTGGCATGAAAGGTAATGGAAAGTCTCTAAAAAGTCTAATCCCATTTGCACCTTGAATCTTTGGTTCATCCATTGAAAAGGATGTAAAATATTACCCACTGTTTTTATGCTCAGAAGGTGGATTATCCTGAGATACCAAATTCTTGAAATTCCCAAAATGGTGATGGAAGGGCCCTAACAGGGTATGAGACATTGCCTGACATGCAGTTCATGTAAAGATGAACAGAGCAGCTGACTAATCAGTTGTTCACTTTCAAATTGTCCCCCTGGGACTGACAGTGATCGCAGTTGGCGTTCTTACAGTTCTAGGAAACAGAAGACCATGGACATTTCTCCTCAAACATTTATACCACAATAGAAATACCAGTCAAATATTGTAGACCATAAAAGATAATGTAAAACAGATGCCTCTACCTTTTGGAAGTTTAACTTGGTTTTGATCAATGATGAGATTAATGGAAATGACATGCAAATGTTTAGGCTTTTCATGACTACCAAAACCATTAAAAAAAGTGTTACCAAGTCAAAACAAAGTAAATCTTAGAGATAACCTTAAGAATACAAAGTAAGGGAACTTATAAAGAACCGTGAAAATATGCTTAGAGCAATGAACACTTATATATCTCCCTTTTGATAACTGCATTTCTGAATTTTAGCAAGAGATCGATAAATTTAGTTCTTGAGAAACAAATCCTGAGATCAGAAGGACTTGAGTTCTCTGTGGCAAGTTATTGGATAACATCTGTATCTCCCTAACCCTCGTAACTTATGAACTCTATTTTGGCAATACCAGCCTAGAGAAGAACAAGTAATTAGAAGATGATAATCGTGTTCTTTGTGGCAAGAACTGTTAGATGCTTTGTAGAAATCCTTGCAAACTCATTTGATATTTGCTATTAGCACATGCACTTGACAGATGGGTAAGTTGAACAGTGAGCAAATAGCTTAGTCTCAAACTTCTGAGACTTTAACCTATGCAATCTGGCTTCAAAGTAATTTCTAATGACTGATCTATGTCAATGGAATATCAGACTTTTGAAGCTAATGAGTTATATAAATTAATCATAAATTATATATTTGTATATTTTGACTACAGGTTGGTAGTGAAGAGCTTCCTAATACTGTAAACTGACTCAAATTTCAGTCTCCAATTGTGGACCATGAAATCAGAATCTCAAAGGTGGTAGATGATCTTATTCAAAGACATACAAAAGCAATGGCATCATCCCTTTCTCTTGCCCTCCCTAAGGTATTTAGAATACTCCATCTCTAACTGTTGATAGGTTAACACAATACACTAACTTATGACCCTGGAAAGTAGTTTTCAGGTGTACGTAACAGTTGGCCTCTTTCATAGGATAGAAGTATCCAAGGACTCTTCTCCGTGAAAAATTTGAAATTCAGTTCCTTCAGATGTATCTACACCATTTTGATGTGTCAGGAAATAGTATAGTATTCTTACAGAAAATGACTGGCATTTGGGACCAGCAGGTGGCATGGTGGTTAAGGCGCTGGACACTCCCACATGGCCGACCAGGGTTCGAGTCCTGAATCTGGTGGCTTGCTTTCTCACTTCCTTTCTCTCTCACTCTCGCCCTCTGTCTCCAGGTAGATAGGTAAGAGAAGTGCGATTTTTAGCATGAAGGGACTCCAAAAAATTCACCAAAAAAAGTAATTAATATATCAGTTTATTCTGGTGCAAAATATTTTGAAACATGCACAGGTTTTATTTTTGTAATACCTAGTTTCAATAAACTTTTTGAGGACCACTTGTATGAAAATATATTCCCTAACAAAACCTATACTGTTACCCTTAACTATTCCTTAGGATAAATGAACAGACATGGAATTGCTGGATCAAACATCTTAAAAGTTTGGATGCATACAGCCAAACTGCTCTGCAGAACGTCAGACTGATGTTCATCCCTGCCTCCCTGGGCAGTGTACATGAGTACCCGCTGTCCTGTAATAAAAGGCCAGACGGCTGAGATGACCCAGGGATGGGGGGTGGGGGTGGGGGTAAATAAATTACTAGCCCTGGCAGCAGCAGGACATTTTGAACCTAATTCCTAGCAACACGCAGGGAAAAAAATCTGTCTGCTGCATCAATCAAAGAGAATGCATCTCATGAATAAATAAAAAAATAAAATAAATAATTATTGACTGGCATTTGGGACCAGCAGGTGGCATGGTGGTTAAGGCGCTGGACACTCCCACATGGCCGACCAGGGTTCGAGTCCTGAATCTGGTGGCTTGCTTTCTCACTTCCTTTCTCTCTCACTCTCGCCCTCTGTCTCTCTCTGATCAAATTAAGAAATAAATGAATGAGTAAATTAAAAATAATTATAAACAAAAGAAAATGACTGGCATTAGACAGGTTCAAAGCCCAACTATGCTGCTTACTAGCTATATGGATCAGAATTTGCTCAGTCCCTGGGCCTTGACTTCATAAAATGGGAATAACCTAAAGATGTGTATGCATCCACTATACAATGCTTGGCTCAAGTGAGTAATAGGTTAGGGTTAGGCATTAACCTCACTGTTAGAATATAGCAATAAAGTAACAGTATCTTTTAGATACTCAATCACAACCTATAGTCATAAGTACCTTAAGCTGACTTAAACATGAACCTGTTTGAAACCAGCTTAATAAAAACATCTTGTGCTTACCATGAATGACACTAAACTTTTGTGCCATTAAGGGCTAAACATGACCTGTGTAACTTGATTTCATTAAGTTCTCAGGAGCCACAATTAGGCAGAAATTTGGAGTGAAGAGTCTTCAAGTGTGAGCAACATGAGCATCTTTCATGGGTTCTTACAAATCCTTGGCAAGATCTAATTCCGTAATTCTAGGGCCAGCAAACTTCTGATAGTATATATCTTTGGGCTTTAGAAGTCATAAAAGATTTCTCTTGTTCCTCTCCTAGTTACTTTACAAGGCTTTCATACTCTAAAGATGATTCTTAACTTGCTGAGCTGTACAAAAACAGACTTCACACCAGCTCTGGCCTCTACAGGTCTTAGTTTTCTGATCCCCAATGTAATCCAACATTCTTCCAACAGGAGAAGGTCATAGTTTCTTTTTGAGACAAGGGGAGGGTCCCTAAGGCTATTGTAGGAACTACTTCCTTGGAGCATGTACAGAAAACATCTCCAAATCATCTAATGGTAATCTTAAATATTCCCCCTCATAAGAATTGAACAAGTCTTAATTTTAAGAATATATAAAAACCTAATTTACAATAGAATCAATGTTCCTTTTGAATATCATTACTATCAGCACCGTAAGGATTCTTTTTACCCAAGTCAGGCTAATAACTGACAATAGGAGTTGGAGGCTTAGGTATATTATCCATGATTCTCACTCTGTTGGTAATGGTGTACTATCTAATGTATCAGTTATGGTTCTTCCAGAAGTTAGACGTAAAGTGCAATGAAATGATCAAGAAACTTACTGGGAAAACATCCCTGATAGGTGGGTGGGGAAAATGGGATGAAAATGGGCAGAACTATCTATCATTCAGATCTGACTTTTGTAAAATGAGGGCTAGGTATAAAGTCTCCTACTGCAGCCCAGTTCTGAGATACATGACTCTGCAGTAAACTTCCTTACTATTCTTTGAGATAAGTCTCTGAATTAGAATTTCTAAAGCAAACTAAGATGAAAAGTCTACCTTTGCTGTATAAATGAAACTTACTACATCATCAAAGGATTCCATGATTAATCTAGTGAGAACTCCATAAACAAGCACCACTTCTCTCCACTAAGAACATTCCCTTAGATTTTTACCTAGTCATCTTGTTTTTAATAAGTGACTACTTCAGATATAAGGGCCTGTGTCTTCTAGGACCACTGCGTTATATTAGTGAGAATATATTCTCACTGATCCTGACTGTACCCTTAAATATCACAACTTCCCAGATTGTATGAGTTTATGCTCTGAAAAGGAAGATGTTTAATGTTCTTTTTGACTAAAGTATTTTCAGCTATAAAAGCATTAGAAGGATACCTATCATAATTCATACCTCTACAGTTCTAAATAAGATCTGATTAGAAGATAACTTTCTAATTCTATTCTAATTATCATCATGATCAAACTAATTGAAGCTCAAGTATCAGTGGCCAAGTTGTTGACAAGTAGTTCTAGAATATCTCAAATATAATCTATAATCCAGAAGGAAACTTTTTTAAACAAGGGGCACTGTTCTTTAATGGTAATTTCATAAACTAGTAACTCTTGAGATGGCCTCTGGACTGATTGCAATCTGACATTACATTTGTTTGATTTTGGTGCGGTTACATTAGAAGTCTGATTAAACAACTGACTCCAGATTCTACATGTACTGCTGCTAATCCTAGAACTGAGTCGACCTCTTAAATTAGATTGTATGGCTTGAACCAGGGCCGGTGAAAGCCTAACTTTACCTACCTCAGTTCCTTTCACTGACATCCATTTGTGGAAGGAAATGGAACACAGCATTAAGTTCAGTGGGTACTTTCCTCCAACATCATTAGGGGCAGCAGTGCCCAAGGGACTCCCTCTTTTGTGCTTTTAATGCTGCCCAAGATGGGATGGTTTTGTGTTCAACAAGCTTGATGACTTAATGTCTAACAAGTATCTCAGATGAATCATACCAGGCAAACTTAGGAAATACCAAAATAGAGGAACAGATTCATGATGATCATTATTCTACATTCAATAGTAGATTCCAGTGGTGGTCAGCCTTAACACCTCATGCCTGAAACTTATGAGCTCAGCCATGTGATGGATCATAGCTTCACTGAACATACCTAAGGCCCAGAAAAGATTTCTTCTTGGCATCAGAGCACATAATTCCAGCCCTAAGGTACTGTCTTCACTCCAGTGCCACTTGGACTAGAATGTCCTTAATGCGACTTGTGGTTAGGCCAAGGTCTTGCCCCTACATGCAGTTTGGAATTTCCTTTGATAATGGCTGTCAACCAGTGATCTCTAAAAGTAGGAGAACATGGAATTGTGCTTGTTATTTCTTATAACAAGCAGTGAAGTTTTTTTTAAGTCTAGGGGTTTTGTGCTTTGTAAGGGCATTAAGGTCTGAGCATATTGTGTTTCACAACAATGAAGGTTGGGAAGTCATTTATCTCAACCTTTTGTGGGTTAAAAAGCACTAAAATCTTGAGGGAACCATCAACATGTCTGAGAGATCTCCCAGATCAACCTGTACACATCAACATACATGTGTGGTCTCAAATGCCTCTCCTCTGACTGGAAGAATTTTGATAGCTTTTTAATATTAATGAGGATTTCACCTTATACAAACATAAACGTCCCATAGTCCACATGCTCATCACCACTTAGTTCTGTTTGATTTTTGCCAGTATGGGTATAAATGGTATCACTGCTTAAATGTCCAGTTTCCTAATATATCAGAGGTATAATCACTGAGTTTGAAGGCCATAAAATGCAGACTAATATGGGCATATTGCAGTGGGGACTGAAAACCCATGGTGGTCTTCACATTGGTGATTGATTTAACTCTGAGGACATTTCCAACAGAGCAACGCACAACCTTCAATTTATACAACCATTGCATTCCTGGAAAATTCAACATATCAAAACCATGCCAAAGACACTATGCAAGATGAAGTTAGATTTTTAGGCTTACTTACCTTCTCTCTTCTTGAAGGCCCATAAGAAATCTGAAAAATATATAGGGTGCAGGAAAACTCCTGTTGTCTGGGACATTATTAATGCTCATTGCAGAATGAATGTCTAATATCCCTGTGTCCCCTACTATTTGTGGAATCCCCCCATCATTATAACACACATGCCAGAGTACTTCCAAAACTTCTAGTATAGATTTACATACCTCATTGGAAACCATGCTCTAAAGTATGTATGTTGGTGTAAGTATACAATTGATGTGAGTATAAACTTGAAGTTATTGTGCTCTTTGCAAATGTACTTGATTAGAATAGCCTTTTTTTCTGAAGATATACCTCCAATACTTTTTTTCTTGTAATATCTAGTTTGACCTTTTTTTTTTTTCTTACCACGCTGGTTCTAAGATGTGTTTTTGTTTTCTCAATTTACTTTAAAACTTTATCTATAGGGACATTTTGAGATCTGTGTCTAAAATAGGCTTCTCCAGATCATACACTGCTTTTATTAGGGATCTGGCAAATAACAAAACCCCTTCTATCTTTATTAAAAATGTTCTTTATCAAGTTCATTGAAGAACTTGATCTAGCACAATATTCAGATCACAACAAAAAGATTAGATTTCTTCAACTCTAAGTATAAAATACAACTTGGAGAAGATCTGAAAGTCCTATACCATACCATTATCTAAAAGTGGTACTATACACATTGTCATAGATGCAAACATGTAGAACAGATTGGTACAAGGAGAAGGACATTAACTTCAGCATAGTGTTCTCATCTTGGGAGGAAGTGAAGGGAGTGAGATGGCATATTTGTATGTAAGACTGTAATTCCAAAACACAAATTTAAAGGATTCCTTTAAAAATTTCTGTTAAGCTTGGGAACCAGCAGTTAGCATAATGGCTATGTCGCTGGACTCCCACGTAGTCAACAGCGGTTCGCGTCCCAGACCTGGTGGCTTAAAACTCACGCCAGGCGCGTGTGTGTGTGCGTGCCCAAGATCCCGAGAGAATGGAGGAGAAGGGATTGTGACATGACCATCCCCCCGGGGGGTGATTTCTCGCTTTCTTTCTGTCTCTGTCTGGCAAGCGCACGTGCCCTATAGTGAAAATCTCTCTCAAAAAAAAAAAAAAAAAAAAATCTGCCAGCAAACTTTCCAGAATATATGTAGATATCGTTCTCATTCCTGCCTACACTGTCCTCTCAAATTGTTTTAAACTATTCATCTCAGAAACTTCCTTCTACTTAATCGGTTTCTCTCTGGCCTTTTTTTCAGGAATGACTGTTTTCCTGTATCTCTCCTACTTTTTGCATCATCTAATTTACTGTTTACTGTTTTCTGTGAGTGCAGTTCTCAAATCCATCAGACAAAGGCTTCCAGTATGCATCCTCATAGAGTAGCTCCATTCAGATAAAATTTTCTCATTTTATTCCTAGACACTTATACCAGGAATTACATTCTTTTCAAAAAAGGCTTACCTATATTCTCGACCTGTTGGGTTTCACTGGTGTACAAGTACATCTTTTTTGGCCCAGGTTTAGACTTCACCTATAAAACTTTTCTATTCCCCAGTCCTTGTTCTTATTGTCTCAGGGTTCCATTGTTTTTTATCTCCTGGAATTACTTGCATGCATAGTGTTAAATTCCTTTCTCCCTTTCATTGCCATAAAAATAAGGATGTTTTAAACCCTTACTATAGTGGCTCATAAAAAAAAAAGTCTTGCCTCTAGTTCTGATCTTATACAGTTAATCTCAAACCATAGGCAATACTGAAAATATTTAAATGCAGGTTTCCTATTATCACACTCCCAGACTTGAGACACTCGCTTCATGTACATAATCCTTTCTATTGACTTCTTTCCCACTCCTCACTTGTTTTAGCAATATGGGACTGATGGTAATGTTCAAAATACTCAACAGTCACAACTTAAATTTGGGATTGTGAATCTGATGAAGTCTCCTTGAATCAGGATGAGAGAATCACCAGAAGTAAATACTTGAACATCTACACCTTTGCCTTAATAAGTGATTCACTGACAATAGGATATAACCTAGTCTAACAAATTGAGCCTCCATGTTTTGGATTACATATTCCATTTTCATTTCCTCCTACAAACTACCTTCAAAATCTTTCATTCAAGACCTAGTTCTGAGGACTTAAGTACCTACTTGGGCTGGAGAGGTGTCTAGAATAATCCCATTACTAGATCTATCTTGACTATACTAAATTGGCCCTCAAAGGCCACATGGGGACCACAGCCTTCTGGGCAGAGGAAAAGTACCTTAAATAGTGAGACTACTGTTAGCTTCAATGACAGATTATCCATGAACCCATGGGTATATTTTTGGTGTCACAGGATTCCTATCCAGAAAGCAGGGTCACATCTAAATGGGATATAATCTTTTAGCTGAGAGTAGGTAAAAAATAAAATATGGCAACTGGGCCAAAATGGCCAGTACCTAGAAGTGATCAAACAGGATTTGATCACTAGGTTCCATGGTCTTTGGAAGAATCCTAGAGACAAATCACATTGTCCTAAGTAATGTGAATAGACTTAGAACCTGGCTCCTCTGTGGAAAGGTCACTCAAAGCACTGGTAAAAGCCTTCATCAGGTTCTGCTACAAATGGATAGTCAATATGAAGTATTCAAATTATTTTTAATGTCAGTTTTGATCTGATACATATTCTAGAGAAGTCTTGCTAATTCATGGAAGAGAACCACAAAGTCTGAAAGCACAATTAACAAAAATGTGAAATAGAGTCCTCAAATTCAGTAGGAATTTTGAAAGAAATAACCAATGCAAGAAGAGCAGGAATTGGATATTTATAACCAGATGTCATAGGTTATGGGGTAAAATTCCTATTTTAGGCCTTTCTGTTAGGGTAGAACAAGCTTGGTATAGAGGAGATGGCTGATAATAGCATTGGTTGCTGTTCACTCTGGAACTGATGTCAAATAGAAAATGTCTTCAGAGCTATCTTTATCTTTACTCCTCTTTTCCAAGTAACACTTCGAGCAAACATCACTTTTCCTGACTGAATTTTACAAGGAATTGTATCACTTTAATTGGAATCAATAGGATCCTAGGAATTTATAGGAAGTTGGATTAAATAATCTTCACCATAGGAATGTCAGATTCAGTCTGACTAGATTTCAGGCCTACTTTTGTGAAGACACATCTTTCTCCTAGCTGTTCTTTGCTTTCTAGGAGTCCAGGAGATTTTGTGTAGTAGCCCTGGGTTTTAGTAGCCCCTGATATGGGGAGCCCCTGAAGATAGGAAATAATTGACATGATTAGTTTCAAAGACTTGCTATCTTCCAGATACCAATCTTGGGTGCGAATGGCTCAGCCACTTTTTCTACCAGTGGCATTTAATCTTGAACTAAAGGAGGATCTTATAACTATGAACCACAGTAAAGCAGACAAAAGGAGAGACAGACATTAGCCAAAATCTCCTAAGTATCCCATTGCCATGAGGCCATTGTGTGTGTGATTCTCAGTGTCAGCTAGTGAAAAGCCAAAGTCTCTGTCTTTGGAAACCTGTATTTAGTTCAGATGTTGTAAAGAACTTAGCCTCGATGTATAGTATTTGTAATTCTATCAGTTTAGGTCTGAGCTCAGGGAGTAGGGAAGCGATAGGCAGACCTACAAACAAGGTATATAATGACTTCATCTTTGAAGAACTTGTAGGGGCAGCAACTCTTCTCCAGGTACCTATTCATTGTCTCTAGACAATTTAGGATATTGGCCTGGGGACTATAGTTTGAACACTTTCCCCTATGATTCTGGGTTGAAGTCAAAGCCGTGGCTGAAAAGATACATATGTTCATGTCCTATCCTGCTTCCTGTTTCTTGATCCCATCTATAAATTCAGCAAGACTAAGGACTTTCTTGTTTAATTTATACTATCACTTTTTGTCTAAGCCAAACTTCCACTTAAATCCACATTTTCAAATGCTATTTAGACTGTGCATTTTCTATTCAGTTTTTATATAAAGGTGTT
This sequence comes from Tupaia belangeri chinensis, assembly GCF_000334495.1. Lineage (NCBI taxonomy): Eukaryota > Metazoa > Chordata > Mammalia > Scandentia > Tupaiidae > Tupaia > Tupaia belangeri. The sequence goes on from NW_006159640.1 coordinate 1,851,348, forward strand.
GCATGTAAGCACCAAAGTTTCTTGAACTTCTTTCCATACCAGGTGCCATGTTACATTTTTGTCTTGGTGTAGGGGGTTTTCAATGAGTGTGTCAATACTTGCACAGGTGGAAGAGGGGATTCTTCCCTTCCTGGTCAGGCCATCTTTTTCTTTCCTTAGCTATCAGACTCCAGATTTCTTAGATTCTGGACTCGAACTTGTACCAATTGTCTCTTGAGGAACCTCAGAGTAAGACTTCACTGTCAGCATCTCTGGTTTTGAGACTTCAGAACTTGGATGAGCCTATTACTAGTTTCTGTGGTTCTCCAGTCCACAAATGGCTGATTATGGAACTTCCTCTGTCTCTGATCATAGAAGCCAGGTCCTCTAATAATAATAAAGCTGCTGTCACATAATGTAGGCTACTGTATGTTTTCCTCCTCTGGAAAAACCTGATCAATACATATATCAAGTGCTTACAGTTTGAGTCTTAAATTATGTTAGTCATGAAACCAATGACTAATAGCAGAATTAGATCCCCAAGAGAAACTATCCTAGCTAAATGTAAGTAAAGTGGCTATTACAGAAAGTCATGTCTCACTCATAGTCACAAAAGTGGCAGTTACTAATCTTTTATAAAAGAAGAAATGGTAAAAACCCATTGGTAGTTTTCAATTATTGAATAGAAGTTCCTAGGAAGAACATGACCTCAGCTGAAGCCTGTGGTAAATCTTGAAGGAGCTGCACTGGGAGGTTAGTGTTCATGAAGCCCATGTATTGCATTGTAGGAACTGTAGGAACTTAATTTGTAGCCAATTGGTTGAAAGTGCTAAAGGGCCAGACTTACAACTGGTGTCATGAGTGGGGTCAGCTTTAAGGGACTTGAACCCTCAACTTACGGAGATCACTGTCATATCCCAAGTAGACAGCATCCACATTGGATGTACTGAGGATGCTCATCTGGTGCTTACTCCAGAATTGATTGCTTGTTGATGGGGATAAACCCTCCCTACATACCTTAGAATAAAACTGTGAAAATATTGTATGAGAAAGTTTTTTACTCCAGTATAGAGATACTTATAAGCATGACTGAATGAGACATGTTTAGGTAAAGATAATGAAGCGGCTCTCAAATAGTTACTAGAAGACTCAGGACTAAACACTTCAGCTATTCCTTACTTTGAAACTCTTAAGTCAATTCATATGACTTACATAACAAGAATTGAATGTGACTGTCTAGAATGTTCAGAATCTGTCCAAAGAACATCACCCATATAGAACTTTCCCAGGCTGCCACCTGCCCTTCTATGTCTTGAAATTCTATATTTGATCTAATTTTTCTAAAGCATCATTTGAAACTAAACTGACTTTTGTTTATGATCCTTTCAGCTATGGCCACACAAAGTGTTCTTTAAAACAATACTTCTATAGTTTGTAAAAGATGGCTTGATAAAGATTGAGTCATAATTCTGATCTTTGGAGGTTTTATGATTGAGTAGTCATAAGCAGAAAAGGTGGATCAGTTCATCTTTATGATAATTATGAGGGGATGAGTGAACAGGTATCAAGTCAAGCCCTATACTTTTCAAATATTTTCTGCCAATTGTGACTTTTTCTTATGTGTAAAAGAGCAATGAGTACTCCCTAATTGGGTTATTAATCTGTGATTTTCCTCTAGTTGCAGCTGGCCCAGGTCATAGACATATGCCCAGTGTGCTTAGGGAGGTCCTAGGACATGAAGCTAAATCTAGTCTGTGTAGTTCTAGTAGTGTTACCACCGCATCCCCACCCAGCCCTTCTAACTCCTTTTATATGCCATATTTTTTCCTAATTGCCAGGTTCTGTTATAGAAGAAATTCAATTAATAGGTTTCTACTGTCTTAGAACCATGTTCACCATTGTAGGATATAGTGATACTCTGAATGCAAGAGAAATATCCCTGTTATCAAGAAGCTTAATGTAGACTGAAAAAGGTAGATCCTCTAGAAAGTAATTATACTACAAAAATGATGAGTAAAGAGAGGTCAGGAATG
>NW_006159640.1:1853692-1904951 GCF_000334495.1 Tupaia belangeri chinensis
CCCAGGGTAGAAATATAGGTTTTTTTTTTTAATGCGTTGAATTTACTGAATGTGACTTTCAGCAGAAATTATGAAAAGCTGAAAGTAATGAGAGAGTTGTCTAGAGAAAGCACCCATGAGCCTGACTTCATTGGGCTTATTATGAAGTGCAGGCGGAGCAACTCTCCAAATTTTGCCAAAGTTGAGACAGAGTACTTATCTACCAATTTTTATGCCCAGCTAAGACTTGGCTCCCTAGGTGTTGAATATTCAGTATATTACACACAAAGATGAATTATCACAAGTCTGATAGTCTTTCTGACCCAAGTTTTATAACTATTTGCTTTGTTAGATAGAACCATGACACACAGTTGTTTTTATTGAGAAATCTACACTGAGACTGGTGGTCAAAGGGGACACTACTTAGTGACTGCTTTGGCTATTTACTCCTGGGTCAGAAAATCCTTCAGAATCTGAATCTGAGGTTCGCTAGTAAAATACTTCTTTACTTCAACTTCTCTGCTTTTCCAACTTTTTGTCTAAGAATAATTAAGTAAAACATGCAAATATCCAGCTAGCTGAATTATCAAGTAGTGCTTCTCTCTGCTGCAGTGACTTTTGGAGGCTTCTGGTGGGTTGATACATAACTACCCTCCTTGACTACCTGGATCCTGTATTTTCCTTTCAGCTCACCCAGCTGTGAGTTTGCTTTTACTAGCTGTAGAAGTTGGCTATGCTGGCCAAACAGCTAAGAACACAAATTAAGTGCTTCCTTTCTATCTCTGAACCCGAGGGATACTCTCCATGTTGATAGCAATAAGTACTTGTGTTCTGACTTGATATAAGCTCTGTGTCTACTTCAAAAGCTGGTGGTTAGGAATGTTTCATGTAGAAAACTGTTCAGCAGCTGGAGATTAGCACGTTTGAATTGATACTGTGTTTTTAAGTCCAGGGATGACTTCAGTGAAGTAGAGCCTTAGGATGACTTAATGCTTTGGTCTCCTCTACTCCTCTACACATACTTAGTTTACAGCTTTAATTTAGTGCCATGTGTGGAATAATGTTGTGTTTAATTGACCAGTTAATACTGATTTCAAAATATCTTTAAACAAAATTACACCAGGACTACCAGACTTTCCATCTCACATAGTGCTTCATTTTAGTCTGAAAATAGGGAAGGCCTGACACTTCTCTAAAGTCATCATACATGTTTGTAGTTTGGTCTCTTTGGTTTATAACTATCTAGGCTAGAAAAAAGTGAGGTTCTTCTTACTCATCTCTGAGTATGCCAAAAGTATCCAGGGTGACATACAAAAGTAGGTCTGGACTAAAGCTAGGATTGCTCTTAGACTCAGTTTCCATAATCTCTTGACCTATCCAGATAGTGAAAGGTTGTATTCTGGACAGAGGGAGATGCACTGGCCCTATTATATATAACACAGGCCGAGGAGGTAGATTTTGGCACACCCCTTTATGTCCTAAATAAACATACAAGGTTTTAGAAGGATCATGGGACACTAAAGGTGCCCAAGTAGAAGAGTAATACTATTCCTTAGCCAGTGGGAAAAGAACTACTACAGCGGGGAGGGACACATAGGAAATCCTGAAACTAGCCCTTTAATAGCCAATACACTAAGGTCAAGTATTGCCCTAAAAGAAAATGGCAAGCATTAATAACAATTAACTTAGTCATTCCTGGGGCCGCAGATGGCATGATGGTTAATGGCACGAGACTCCCACATGGCCAACTGCAGTTTGAGTCCCAGACCTGGTGTGTACTTTCTCTCTCACACTTGCGCTCACTGTTTAACTTTATTGTATTTATTTTAATTTGACCACTTAAAAAAAAAAAAAAACCCTTATCTCACAACCAAACCATCAGTCCGACCAAAAAAAGTCAGTCTGAGGAATTTGCAGGAGGAAGTGGTGAACTGTAATTTCAATTAACTGTCAGGTAAAGCATCTTTGCAATGGCAAGCATTAATAACAATTAACTTAGTCATTCCTGGGGCCGCAGATGGCATGATGGTTAATGGCACCAGACTCCCACATGGCCAACTGCAGTTTGAGTCCCAGACCTGGTGTGTACTTTCTCTCTCACACTTGCGCTCACTGTTTAACTTTATTGTATTTATTTTAATTTGACCACTTAAAAAAAAAAAAAAAACCCTTATCTCACAACCAAACCATCAGTCCGACCAAAAAAAGTCAGTCTGAGGAATTTGCAGGAGGAAGTGGTGAACTGTAATTTCAATTAACTGTCAGGTAAAGCATCTTTGCTACAACATATTAGCACAGCCTCAGATATACAATAGTACTTGTGTGTATTCTTATACCAGTTCTATGTCTCATATCTACTAGGAAAGTATCAGGGGACCTGGTCCATCTAGACACTCTATAGAACATCATATTATAACAATGAAATTACATAACTGATCCAGATAAACAAGTATCAAACATTGTAGATAGTCCAGATTGTAAGAATTAACCCCCATGAATATTCTGCGGACTTGTTTCAGTGAAATTTTTTTGAGTACAGTGACTTCTGGGCCATAAAAAAATCATACCAAGTAAAGAACATCAGCACAATGAAGGAGAAAGACCAATGGCTGATAGGCTCTTCAGATTTTGGAAGCAGCATGTTCAACTCTTGGCAATAATGTTCTGACCTATCCAATGCTACACAAGATGCTGCCAGCCTGGAATAATGCCCAGAGTTGGAAAGGGCCTTGGTGCTGGAACATACAATGTGGTAGATCCTATGGTATCAAAGGTCTCCATGATGAAAGAATGTAGGCTCAATGGCACGTTCTGATACAATCCCAATGTAGATATGTGCTGTGTCAGAGCAATGCCATGCCTTCTGTGGCAGAGATGTTGTCAATGTTTAAAAATAGCTTCCTTGGTGGATATTAGGTTAACAGGTTTGGGACCTATTGTTATGATAGGTAGCTAAAAGCCAAGTTCTCCAAACCACTATTTTTTCTGTATATTAAAATATTCAATATGCAGACAACATAAACAAATGATTTCAGACCTCAACAGCTGAGATTCATTAAAGCTTAATGTCAGAGCTAAATGGGCCTCCATCTTCTTGACTTTTGAAATGTTCCCACTCAGCTCTTCCAGTAACTAGAGACTAATGAGTGGTAATTTTCTAACACATGACTTATTCGAAATTCTGAATAATGTAGATATAAACTACTTGTATATCCCACACAATTAAATATCTACTACAATGCCTCACTGTAGTTCATGGCAACCTAGAAAGTTTCCTTCAGTCTTGAAGAATCTCAGTAGAACCATTACAGAAGGGCTTTGATGCTTTTAGGTGAATATCAAAACAAATGTCTTGTAACTATTTTTATTTCTGTAACAAATGGAATCTGAGCTTGGTGGCCAAGATAGCAAGACTAAGGTTTTAAATTTCTGATAAAAATTTTTTAAAAAATACATAGACTATATTTCTGTACTCTGAAAGCATTCTTTTCAAGAGGCTATGCTTGCCATTAAGTACTCTTGAGAGAATTAAGATCAATTATCCTGAAAATGTTGCCATCCTATCATAGACTTTATATTAGCAGGGTTCTTTAGAGTCTAGAACTTACAGAATATGTATGAAGACCTGAAAGAGTATTTGGAGAATTGGCTCACATGATTTACAGTGGCTGAGGAGTCGCACAATAGGCCACCTGCAAGCTAAACTCCTTGGATGCTGGTAGTGCGGTTCAGTCTGAGTCTGAGGACCTCAGAAGCGGGAAAGCCAACAATGTAATTCTTAGCCCAAGACTGAAAGCATAAGAACCCAGGTGGGCCACTGGTATAAATCCTAAAGTCCAAAGACAAGCTTTGAGTTCCAATGTTCAAAGCAGTGGAACCGTATCTGCCTTCCAAAAAAGACCACCTTTATATTTGTTCTCTAAGATCCCAGACGAATTAGATGCCTGTCTACACTGACAGCAGATTCCCCCCATCTAGTCCACTCAGACTTCTGGAAATACCTTCACCAACACACCCAGAATAATACTTTACCAAGTTTCTAGGCATTGCTCTATTCAATCAAGTTGACATCCATAATTAACTCTCTCTAATGGTGTTACATCATTAGAGAAGAATATTCTCAGGACTTGAAGAGTGCTAGACTCCCAAGTGGCCAACTGGTGTTAAGGCTGTCCCTTAACACCTACATTTGGCTCTTAAAGATTTTTATCTTATTTATCCTGGACTTTTCCTAGATCCTCCACCAGGGTCTTAATCTGGTGTATCCTTTCTTGAGTCACTTTTGCTTTTTTTAAATTGCTCTATGTCCATGGAACATACTCTGCTATGAATGCAAGTGATTGCACAGGAAGTGTTGGAAACAAGTCCGAGAGCAAAACTATCTTTGGCTAAATAGCTGATAGCAAGGTAACAGCTAATAATTCCTTTTCTCTTGCTCTCCCAGTGAGTCAAGGTGCTAGATATTTGTATAACTCTTGTCATTTTTCCATAAAATCCCTCCTCACCCCCCCCACACACAGATTTCCCATTCCCAAGATCAAAGACCAGGCTTTATCTCTGCTGTCCATGCCTTAAAGCCTCCTTACATATGGTCCTGCTAGAGACCCCCATTCCTCAGCATGCGATTAAATGAGCAATGAACCATTGAATTACTTGGTCATTGGCTCTGATAGGATGTTTTGATACCTTTTAAGAAGTTGTATTTCCTTTTTTTTTTTTTTTTTAAAAATGAGTGTGTGTTTTCTTTCACGAGCAGCATTCTTGACAGAGTTTATTATACTATCCCCTTTCCTCAGCCCTCCTATTCCTCAAAATCTTGGCATCTGGAAATACCTTGAACATGTCTTCACGCTGACCTGGAAATCCAAATCCATATTTAGAATGTTTTGATACCTTTTAAGAAGTTTTATTTCTTTTTTTTTTTTTTTTTAAATGATGGTCTGTGTACTTGCATGAGAGCAGCATTCTTGACAGAGTTTATTATACTATCCCCTTTCCTCAGCCCTCCTATTCCTCAAAATCTTGGCATCTGGAAATACCTTGAACATGTCTTCACGCTGACCTGGAAATCCAAATCCATATTTGAGTAATTTCTATCAATTGTAACTGCTTTTTCTTTTTTAAATATGAAATGTATAACCCCAGTAGGGTTATTATGCTGTGATATTCTCCTAGTTGCAGCTGGCCTGCGTCATGGGCATGTACCTGCTATGTCAGGAAGGCCCTGGGACACGAACCTAAATCTTTCCTGTGTAGTTCTAACAGTGTTGCCACTGCATCCCCAACCTTACTGACTCGAATGGAGGTGACAGCTGCAGGAAGATGATGGCTCTGCCTCAGAGGCATCACTTGTCCTATGAGAGTTTGCCCTGGGGTGACTTTTGTGATGTTAAAACATCTACAGAACCCTCTTTTATCACTCAATGAAGTAGGACACACAGGTGGTGAAGAGGGTGAGGGCGGAGGCAGAGGAATCCACCAAGGGTTTGGTTTCAGCCCTGGTAGTGGCTGCAGCTTGAGAGGTGTGCAGTGTCGCGCAGTGTGACGATTTGCTAGCCAACTCCGTGCACCTCATCTGGGACCTGTCATGGGGCCTTGGGGCCGTGGTCTTCTGCAGAGTCACAACTGTCATTTTGGAAGAACCCTTCCTAGTTTGCAATGAAGGTTTGCTGAAAGGCAGTACATACAACCTTTAATTCTATAGTGTCTGTGGGGATTCCCTCTTGGTTTCCATCTTTATTCTACCCATGCTTTCCTGACTGCCTTAAGTCACTTCTACCTTTATGATGACAAAATGGTTTGCTATTTCTTAAAAACAAAAAGCCATAGTAAATGTATCTGAGATGGGTATTCATGTTACACCTCTACCAGAAAAACTTACAGAGCTAAAAGAGATAATGCTAATGAATACTCCTTTAAATTTACTAATAAAAACTTGAAAGAAGCGATTACCAGCCAGTCCAAACCAGGAAACTGATGCAAAGTCAGGACTTGAGTATCAGGTTCAGTCTTTAGTGCTGTCTTCAACTACAGTGTTTGACTATTTCTTGACAAAGACTGGCTTCAAGAATGGGTGTGGAAATGCAGCTTATTATGTTTACCTCTAGGCTAATTTTCCAAATGATTTGTGAAGCTGTGTTTAGAAGCTGAGGAGCTAAAGTGACTTCTCTCTAGATTTCACAACTATTTTCTTTAAGAACTTCTTAACGTTCCATAATTCTGATCTCAAACATCTTTGACTTCCAAAGTAGGAAATAGGATGCAGTGTCCTGTGTGCCTTCTGATCTGAAGATGGATGCATGGTCGATGTGAAAGCACCTGTGTTAGTGTTTTGACCTAACATTCCTTTATGGATCAGTTATGGATCAGTTATATGAATACCGCCGAGTCACTTTTTTTCTTGCATAAAATACACATAAGGTGACCAGCAGTTAGTGTAATGGCTATGTCGCTGGACTCCCATGTAGTTGACCGTGGTTCAAGTCCTGGACCTGGCGGCTTAAACTTACACCGGGCACGTGTGCTTGCATGCCCAAGATCCCAAGAGGAGACTGGAGAAGGGATTGCGGCATGGCCATCCCCCCAGGGGGTGATTTCTCACTTTCTATCTCTCTGTCTCTGTCTTTCTGGTGAGCGCACCCACCTTATAGTGAAAAAAAATCCCCCCCCAAAAAAAATACACATAAGAGCCAGCAGGTGGCGTGGTGGTTAAGAGTGTTGGACTTCCACATGGCCGACAGTGGTTCATGTCCTGGACCTGGTGGCTTGCTTGCTTTCTCTCTGTCCCTCTGTGGTCAAATTTAAATGAACAATGTTAAAGTAATTATTTAAACACACACATTCTGTAGGTAATATTTAATAAATTGGATATTCTATAAAATAAATTAATTGAACCTTCTGTTCTAGTTTAGTCAAGTATTACAAGAAAATTACCCCATCAAAGAGTTCAGGAATCAGTGCAAATGACACATGGAGAATTCTTAGACATGGAGCTATGCTTCCATGTCTTCACATCAATTACATTTTTAACACTTTTTATTGGTGGAAAATAGAGATCCAACTAGTCAAGAAAATACATATGGAAAGGGTCTAAAAAGAAAAGCTGAAACATGTTCAGTATTCTCCAGATAGTTCTGCCCCCAAACTACTAAATGCAGTTTCTAAACATGTAGATTCTCACTTGAAGGAACATTGAAAGCTACACAGTAGCTCTAACTGGCTAGAGTAGCTGGCCATGCTATTTAGCTGAGAACCTAAAACATGTGCTTGCTTTATATCTCTGAATTAGAGAGCACATTCACTCTGAACGGGACAGTATTGGTCAACCCTCCTACCTGTTATGACTTGCCAAGTTCTGTCTATATCAAGGACTGGTTTGTGAAGATGTTTCAAGTGAGAAAACTAATAAGCCTATCATGGGATTAGCATGTTTTGATCACTGATAAGTATGTTTGTGTTTTTAAACCTTCAAGGTTTGAGATCAGTTAGAAGCTTCTATTTTACTACTTACCATTAAGGTTTACTCCTTGAATTTAGTACCTTGTTTAGCATAAGGCTACTTCCAACAATTTTATTCTAGATGATGAACTGGTTACTATAGAAGCAATTTTGAGACAAGCATTTTGCTAACAAACTGAATCACAACAGAGCTCCCAGCCTTCCCCCTTCATATCACAGGACTTACCTCGAATATTAAAATAGTGGGAAGATCCGTGATTTCTAAGATTGAAGCAGGTGCACCTCTGTCTTGTGATGCACCTCCATCTTTGTTTCATAATTAAACGTTAAAAGTCTTTCGTAGTTTTATCAGCAGTACTAGGGAGAAATGTTCACCTGTTGAAATATCCATTTTGTAAGACAAACAATGTGACTGAATGTATGGAAGAAAGTGAAATAAAAAAAGAAAAAAAAACAATAAAAAATAAAATAAAATTTCATAGACAAATGAGAAAAAAATTAAATAAAATGTTAAAGTCTTGTCCTCCTTCCTAAGAGAAAGTTCCATTACCCCAGCCTGGAACTTCCACACTTTAAAATGTCCCATGAGGATATGACAATAGTCACCAAACCCATTTGCCCTGAGCCATAAAGGTCATTAATATTTCATTGTGTTTAGGTAGGGATGGAACATACCCTTAGGAATAATTAACCTGCTTGTTTTGCTTCTGTAAACTGCTTTTGCACTGTAAGCCCCTACCCTTTCAAGCCCACCATGCTTTGGTCTTGAAGCCCATCATGCTTTGGTCTTGTAATTGCCAAGTCAACCGAGAAAATAATGTGATTTTTTGCCTTTATAAGCACCCCTCACCTTTAACGTGGGGCTCTGGGGGTTTTTGAGAGGCATGAGTGTCCCCCTCCCCCCCAAGCTGCTGGCTTAATCAATAAAACTCCAATAATTTGGCTATGTTTGGATGTCCTTATTTCTCGCTATTCAGACTATAAAATGATCTAGCCTCAGTGTTGAGCTCTCCTCAACGTCTGCCTGGAATGGTGGGAGGTAGTTATGTCAAGCCAGGCCCTCATCTTCGACAAGCTGTGGCAGCTGGTATTAAGATATAGGCAGTTTCAGGACTTGCCTTTTGAGCAGTAGTCTGGAGGGCAAAGAGACAGTGGACCCAAGAATCTGGAGAGGTATGTGAATTATTTCCATATAGTCACCCAGAGGATTTTTCAAGCTTCCAGTAATGGTACCTTCATGTACTCCTGAAATACTATAGAAATCTATCTAGCATATACAAATTCCTTTGGGTCATAAAATTAGAGTTAGCATGTGAGTACTGAAATTTCACTAACATGATAGACAAGAATTGCAAACTGTTCTTAACTAATGTGACAATTCCAGGTTTGTAGTATAAAACCTTGAGCCTAGCCCATATTGTTTGCAGAAACTTGGACATGAATTTTCATCTACACAAGGAGGTGATCAGTGTGTCGAGACTGTTAGTAAACAAACTATGCATGTCTTCAGTGAAATCCAGGTAAGGAGTGAGATCAGTCAGGTGGTCTTAAAAATAATTTCTTAAAGAGTCTAGTAGAGAAAAGCTAAGCTCCCAAAATACTCTGTCATTCAACACTAGTACCTGGCAGGAAACTTAAAAGTTTGCCTCTCAAGTTCACTTCTATGTTGATCTGCTACTGCCAGCCTAGAAAATCTTGTAGACGCACTGTAACATACCTTAAAGGATAAACCATGTTTTCCTCTGCTTTCCTGGACTTACCAGTGTGTCAGAGTTAGTCCAGATCTTCCTAAGAAGTAGCCACCAACAAGGAATTAAGGATGTATATTAGGGCCCTTCATGAGAGGGAATTTATTAAGGGAATTGGCTCATGACATTATAGCTGAAGAGAAGTCCTTTCACGGTCTGGAATCTAGAGACTGGGAAACTAGTACTATGGCTCATTTTAAGTCTAAAACCTCTGAACCAGGGAAGTTGACTTTGTAATTGTCTGAGGCCTAAGAACCTAAGGTCTACCTGAGATCTCATTGGTATAAGTCTTAGAGTTTAAAGGACTGGCATTATGATGTCAAAAGGCAAGAGAAGAGAGTCCCAGCCGTAGGAGAGAAGAAATCATCTTTGCTCTGCTTTTGTTTTCTATTATCAGAGTCCCCAGCCAAATGGATAGTACTCATTCACAGTGAAGGTATAATTTCTCATTCAGTCCACCAATTGATAGGCCAGTCTCCTGTGGAAACACTCTGACACACCAAAATGTTCAAGTTTTCTAGGCATTCCTTAATCCCATCAAGTTGATACTTAAAATTAAGCAGGTCAGGTCCACCTCTTGGCATCCATACACATCTCATCTGACCATACTTAATCTCCAAATAAGGACAGTAACAGGTAGTAGTAATACCTAACTTGATACAACTACCCTTCATATAACCCAAAGTATACTAGTCTCTTTCCAACAGAGAACAAAGTCCTTGGATGATATCTATTCCTCTAATACCTCATAAAATTTATAACTAACAAACTTAGCATACTAATATGAAGTCAATATATCTTGTTACATTTTGATTAAAGCAAATTTTTTCCATTATTCTTTTATGTGCATATACACAAATGTATTAACAAAATTAGGAAATTTTCATGACAACTGCAGTCCTAATTTCTGTAACTGCTCATATAGCTGGTATTATAGCTATCTTCTAACCATTTCATATTCTTTTCCTTCAGGAAACACTTCAACTGCATGGATCTTTACCCAGTGGGATGACCCAAACCTTTATTCCTGAAGAATCTGGGTCATTCATAGACCTGCCCAGATTGTTATAATTCTTTTTGGACCTTAATCACAGGTTAATTCTAAGAGATACCATAATAGACCTTCTGCATTACAGATGTATTCTTCCTTACATCTATTGTAGAGTAGTAGTCCAATTTCCCCTTGGTAATCCAGATGAGTCACCCCAGTCTATACCATAACTACCTTCTTAGCCTGTTGAATCAGAAGTACGAAGAGCCCGAAGTGGCTGGATGGAACTCATAAATTCCAGTCCAGTGGGAACATCGTTATGTCTCCTGGTGGCAACATTTCTCCCTCTGAAACTAATACCTGTAGTTCAGCAGAGCATGAAGTTTCAAAAAAAAAAAAAATTCTTTGCTAGTGAGTTAGGGGTAATGGTGAGTGGTGCCACTCCCATTCTCAATACCTAGGCCTAGGAATCCTGGTCATGGAAAAAACAGTACCATGCATTGGATGATGATTCAGCAGATATATAGTTTTCTAAAGAAACTTGCCCCAGACTTACAAAGTACAGTATTTTTACCTAACTGGTCCTATAACTGCAACTTCACTATCCTGTCAAGCTGGAGGCTACAGAATGATGGCAAACATAAGATAAATGAATTCCATGATCAATATCCCACTGCCACATTCATTTGACTGGTTAGAAGCAATGCACGTAATACCATGGCAATGAATAAGGTGTTCTATAAGTCTATAGATGATAGCTTTGGCAGAAGCATTGCATTTAGGCAAAGCAAATCTCTACCCAGAATAAGTGTCTATTCTAGGAAGGACAAAACTCTGCCTCTTTGATGAAAGCAGTCCAATGTAATCAACTTTCCATCAGGTAACTGATTCCCCCGTGAAGAATGCTGTCATGTCAGACTCAGTGTCGTCCCTGTTGCAGGCACACTGAGCACTCAGAAATGGCAGCCCATATGTAACCTTCATCTTTGCTACTACGGACACTTTGTTCATGAGCTCATTTAGTGATGAGATGGTTGATTCAGTAAATAGGCTGACTAGTAGCCACAGAATGGATTACTTACCCACTTAATTATTAAACACCTCTATTGAGGTAACTTTTTAGTGAGCATTGACATGGAACACAAATATGTATTCAAATCCTCTGCCCAGTCACATACTTTCCCCCCAAATTTGTCACCAATTTTCCAATCCTGTTTTTCCTTTTTACATGCCTGACTATCTGGCAAAACTATAAGCTGTCAACCATAAATCGGTATGATCACACTTATGGGCATTTCTCCTAAGGAAAGTGTACAATTAGGTATTCTGCCTGAGGTTCTGCCCATTAAGAATATTTCTCTTCACTACTGTCATTCAGGAAAGTGCTATAGCTGTCCATTTTTGGTGGTGGTGTCTGCATATCATGCATAACTATCTGTAAATCAGACCCTTCTCTTCCTTTGTCACCTGATTGTATGGTACTTCCTGTGAGGCCATAGGTGCAGGCTAGAAAAAAGTCTAGCAGAAATACATAATGAGCATTTAGATCACTGCATGTAAGTTAATTCTGCCTTCAAGACCTTCTCCAGCCTGATCATCTATACAGCACTTCCAGTTGATGTGCACACCCAGCTTTACGGCTCAGTGGGTCAGGCCACACCGAGTTCATAACAGATGGCTCAGGTTGCTAGGTAATTGGGCTATGATCTAGTGTTTAGTTTCTACTAAGGCCCAATAGCATACCAAGAACTAGCTAAAAAGAGTAGTTATCTGTGGGTGATGGTGGTCCCTTTTCCAAAGTCCTAAAAGCTTTCACTGTGATTTCACCTATAGGAGCCTGCCAGAGGCTCCAAATGTTACTAGAGGTGTAAGAGAAGAGAACAATACTACTAGATGTGCTAGATCATATTGTCCAAGTGGCAGAGTGGCTGTACAGCAATCTCGACATATTGCATAGACTTTGGTTTTTCTGGCTCACTCAGAACTAGCAACTTGTCAGGTCATTCGGCAGATGAATCAGTGAGAAAGGTGTTTCCTCCAAAATCCCAATAGGCCCACTGGGCCTTGTGCCTCTTTCTTGGTTCTAGAAGGGTCCAAATAACAATTTATCCTTCACTTTAGAATGGATATCTGGACATGTTCAACTATACACCCTGGGCCCTCAAAAGTTTCACTGACATAGAAGGCCCTAGATTTCTAGTTGGTTTTATGTCTACCCTCTGATACTCAAACATCTTGCCAGTAAGTCCAGAGTAGTTACTTCTTCTAGCTTATGAAGTCCAAAGTCATCAATGTTATAGTCTAGTGTAGTATCCTATGGAAGGGAAAGCTCTGTGACATAGGGCTGTGGAGTTGATACACCCCTACAGTATGCTACTGAAGGTGTAGTGCTAGCCTTGCAATCTGAAGGCAAACTGCTTTTGGTGAGTAGGCCTTGTGAATAAGCATGAAGATAATGGGGTTTATTGGACCTATTGGTAATTACATACCAGTTATTTAGATGTTAGTTCAAGCAATGAATCACATCTGGTATAACAGCTGAAATTGGGATCACCCCCTTGATTAATTATACAATCTATGGCTATCCTTCTAGATCCACCTGTCTTTTGCACATGCCAAATAGGTAAGACAAATGGGGCTTCGGGGGGGATTTCCCCTTCAGTATCTTTCATGTCCTTGATTGTGGTTCCAATTTCTGATCTCTTCAGTGATGCAGATTATTTACTGTTTTCCTCAGTAGAAATAGCTCATTTGACTTTTCCTATCATAATATCCTTTATTCCACTGGTTAGGGAACCAATGTGAGGATTCTGCCAGTGGCCCAGCATTTTAATTATGCTTCCTAGAACAAGAGAGATGAAAACATGATGGGTTAGGAGAGCCATTGGAGCCACTGTGAGTTGAACTTGAGTGAAAATTTCATTGATCCGTTGACCTTTCTAAGCCCTTAACTCTAAGTGGAGAGACACAGTGATGTTTGGGTCCCCTGGAATCAATGTCAGTTCAGAGCCAATGTTCAGTAGTCCCCCCAAAAGGTCCAATAACATCTTCTTCCCTAATGTAGTTACCTTATACATTGTAAAAGATGATAGGTGCCTTTGGAGAAGGGTGGAAGAAAGACAACAATATATGTTTTCAGTAGGGCACAGAGATCTTTCCTGGAAGGGACCTGACCTCTTCATTCAGAGGGCTCTGGGTCTATCAACTGACTTAAGTGTGGAAATTGAGGGGCTGTAATTGTTTTATTCAAATTATACTTTTGTTACTTGATCTGAAAAAGTCTTTAAAATTTTCATAGTACATGTGCTTATTGGAGAGAGGAAAAGTGAGAAAAACTCTAGAGGGATTACCATGTCACAATCCCTTCTCCATTGTCTTGGAATATTGGGCATGCATGCACATATACCTGGCATGTTGTTCAAGCCACTGACTCTAGGACTCCAACTGTGTATTTGACTGTGTGGAATCTAGCTTAACCACCATGGTACCTGACTGGTCTATGAAGTATTTTCTTAATTGCCAACGGATGTATATGTTTGCCAAGAGGAGATGAAGAAAAATCCACCAATGGGTGTGGTCATACTACAATTCTTCTTTCATTTTTATTCATCTTGTCATGATTTAAGGAAATCATGTATGTATGACTGGTGTGTTTTTCAAGTTTCTGGGGCTGGGATTTGAACTGTGGTAGGCTATGTGGGATTTGGTTTTCTTAACCACTAAGCTATGGGACCAGCCCTAAATGTTTCCTGTATATACAGATAAAATAAGATCTCTTGGGCTTCCTACCTATGTCACTTCTAGGAACATCATAACTATCCAGTGCGCGCTCTCTCTCATATATATAGAGAGAGAGAGAGAGAGAGAGATCTACATGAGTCAGACTATTGTGATTGTCACTTTGCCTCTGCTGTCAATTAAAGTAAATGTGTCCCCCTTGCCTTTGAGAATTGAATACTGCTGCTTGGCCTCTGCCAACTTGAGATCCAATTATTCACACTGTGTTTAAATTTTTCAACTGAGTGAAAGTTTCCACAGAAAATCCTGCTTCCAAAGAACAACCATTGAGGGATGCTGAAGTCTCTCACAAATACATTTCTCAAAGTGTTGGTCTTCTAGACCCTCCCGGTAGTTGAGTAGGTTTTAAGTGACAAATCAATTCTACCATCTTTCTAACCCTTTGAATCCCTTCTATGTAAAATCAAGGGAGATTGCACATCTCCAACTCACAGTGAGCTATCTTTTGATCCATGCTTTAGTCAACCAAGCCAACAAACTCTTAACACCTTATCTAACTCCATGAGCTACAACGTTAAATTTAGAATCTGTTTAGTAGGCTTATATTAAAAAATTCAACTTTATCCAACTTTGTTCCTTCCATTATTCCATACCCTTAATATCCATTCCCATACATGTTCCTTGGATATCTACTTGCATAAACTAGAAAAATCAAGTAGTTCCTCTGGAGTATAGTGTATTTCCTCATGGGTACACCTTGTACCTCCCTTTGGGGGTCTGTTGAGACTTAAATCTAGTTATAGGGCTAAAAGCAAAGAGTAGTATGTCTTGAAGAGAATCGGCATTGTCTTGCCTGTAATATGCCTCAGGAGGCAATTCTGGTTTCTCTAGGCAACTTTGTTTCCTCTCAAGAGGTAGAAAAGCCCATACCACTGTGATTGGTGATACACTCTCACTACTGGGGAAAAAGGCACTTCTATTGGCAAACAACACTTCAGAATGTAGAAATTCAATGTTCCCAGCCTCATCAGTCTTTGGTTTTACACAACCCCCTTATCACCTTCAAAGTCCCAATTATTTTTTACCTTCTAATACTCTCACATTAACAATAGGTACCCTGTGAAATTTAACTTTCACTGTAATTCAGCCAATTACATGATGAGGGCTTATGTTTGGTTTTCAGCAACAGTGTCCCCTTGGCTACAGGAGAGAAGATACTTTCTTAGGGCCTACTTAGAGATTCAAATTATACATGAAGAGGTAGAGCCAGATACTTGAATTTGTACGCTCATCCTTTAGTCACTTTGATTGCTTTTATAGTCACTGGACTATGTCATTATATTCCTTGATTTTCCTCAAATGGTAACTGTGCATATGACATTTCCTAAGTTTCTTAAAAGTGATTAGGACTATCAGATGTAGATATTTTGACTCTTTAAAACTGCTTACATTATGAACCATCAGCCATTTTTAGATCTAATATTACAGAGCTAATTAAACAAATTGGGTTCTAGAAAGTTCTACATAATGAACTGCAACCTGACAGTTCATAAACAAACTGAAAACCTAATTTGAGAGTCTCCCCTTGTTACAAATGAGTCACAGCCAAGCCTCAGACAATTACCAGTGGTCAACTGTTCAAAACATGATCAGAGAAGGAAAATGCTAGCTGGAATTTAGCTTTCTCTGTGCATCACTAGTTTTCTGTGTGTCCCTTTCTTTTCTCTGGCTATAAATATAACCATATATAGTGAGGCAGAGCATCAAAACCATTTTTGGTCAAAATTGTTGCCTGACTTTTGAATTTAAGATCCTGCAAAAACTAAATTTGTTGTAACTAGTATTTTAACAATTCTGGTTACTCCGGTAGGACCCAAAGCATTTGTAGGCAACTTTCAAGACCCCTGAGGAATGTAGGAAAGAAGGTGCCAAAGACCCTTCTGAGGTTCCCTGTCTTAATGGAGTCCGAAAGGTTGTGTATAAGCTCCTCTTGGGCCAGAGTCTGCTCATTTAGCATTGTATTAGACATGGTCAATATCAGATGAAAAACTCTTAATATTTATGTCTGTAAGTATGAAAGTACTTCAACATTTTGTGGCGAATGCAACTTATGACGTTGTTTTGGTGCAAAAATTTGAAATCCATATATAGTTAACAATATGGATTTTCAATGAACTCGGACTCCTCACATGATGTGTAAATATTTACTTAACCCTTATAATATCTCTAAATTGGTGAAAGCTCTATTGACTTTAAGAAAAAATAAACTTTCAGAAAATTAAGAACTGTTTTGGGTATGTTCCAAGTTTGAGACTTGGCCAGTCTTTCGTAATAAGAATATTGTATTATGACTTCAGGATTCTCAGCATTATATCTAATACACAGGCATGACCTTTCTTACCTTGATTTATTTCTGGAATAAGCCTAAGTTATCTCTATTATAAAATGTGTAGGTGGGAAGAATGATTTATGGCTATGGCTAGGTTTTAAAGTATTTTCATGAGCAATTATATCATCAGGCTTACCATTCCTATCAAGAATGGAAAGTTGGAGGTTGGATGGTGGCACAATGGTAAAATGTAAGGCTCTGCAAGGCTGACCCACATAGGGAAGTTTCCAGGTTCACATCTGGAGACCTACCTGAGTAAGCTGGACATGTAGGTACCCATGATCCAGGGCTGGCTGAAGCTGGGTGTGGATCATGGCATGAAGACTGCTCTCTTCAGAGTGCTGTGTCTCTGCCTCTGTGTCTGAAAGGACGTTGTATTTTATCAAATGCTTTTTCTGCATCCATTGATATTTTCCTGCATCTGTTGAGATGAAGTGGAATGTCCCTTTAAGTTTTTATTTTGGTATTTTTGTACACACACACACACACACACACAAATAGTATGTCAACTATTCTTCTTTAAAAACCTTTTTGTTGGGACCAACAGGTGGCATAATAGTTACATTGCTGGAATCCCACATGGCCAGCTGAGGTTCAAGTTCTGGGCCCAGTAGCTTCAACTGATGCCAGGAGTGTGTACGTGCATGCCCAAAATCCCAAGAGGGGATCACAGCATATCCTTCTCCCCTTGTGGGGGAGGGAGGATAATCTCTCTCACTTCCTCTCTTTCCCCCCTCCCCCTTCCCCCAGCAAGTGCACATACCCTATAGTAAAAATATTTTTAAAAAAATTGTTTTGGGACCAGCAGATGGCATAATGATCACATCACTGGACTCTCACATAGTTGACCATGGTTCAAGCCCTGGATCCAGTGGTTTCAAATTCACACTGTTTATGTTTATACACATGTCCAAAAATCTCAAGATGCATTGCAGTATGTTCATCATCCCCTGGGAGGTGATCTCTCACTTACTGTTTGTCTGGCAAGCACATGTGCCCTATGGCAAAAATATCTCTCTAAAAAGAAAAAAATCTTTGCTTTGTTCTTTTGCATTTTGCTTTCTGTTCTCAAGTTTATTCTGATCTTTATGCTTTTTGTTTTGATAACTTTGGGATATATTTGTCTTCTAATTCCTGAGGTGTGTCATTAAATTGTTAAATCACTTTTTCAGTGAAGGTTCTTAATACTATAAATTTCCTCCTTAGAACAGAACTATATTTAATGTATCTCATGGATTTTGGTGTTTGTTTTTTGTTTTTGTTTCCAGAAACTTAATTTCCACTTTATTTCTTCAACCCAGTGGTCATTGAGGAGCATATTACTTTTCCTCGATTTTGTATGATTTTGTATTCCTCTTGTTAAAGATTTCTATTTTTACTCCATTTTGGTCAACAAAGATACTTCATAAGATTTTAAGATTTGTTTTGTGGCTTCACACGGTCTATCCTGGAGAATGACACACGTGCTATGAATATGTATTCCTCAGTTATTGGATGTAACAGTCCATAAATGTCTGTCAGATCCATTTGGTCTATGGTGCAATTTAAGCATGAAGACTTGATTTTTCTGTCAAGATCTGTCCAGTGCTGAGAATGGAGTATTGAAGTCTCCAACTATTATTGTATTGTAGTTTATCTCTTTGGATCTAGTAATTATATAGTTTTAGGTTCTCTCATGTTGAGTGCATATATTCTACACTTATGTTTTGCTGGGTTGACATCTTTCATTTTTTTTAAGTGATAACTCTTAGCAGTTTTTGGATTGAACTCTATTTGCTATCAGTATAGCTACTCCTGATAGCTTTTGACTTCCGTTGGTATAGATATTTTTCCATCCCTTCACTTTCAACTTCTTTATAAAGGAGTTTCTTGTAGACAGTATATTGAAGATTTTTTAATGCATTTACCAGTCATTCTCTTTAAATGGAGAGCTTAACCTATTTTTAGGGTTATTATAGGCTAGAATATGTTTTTTTGTTTCATAACTCCTGGGGTTTGGGTGTATAAATTTTTCCTCTTTTGTTTGTGTGATCTGTGTATATGTATGGTGGTAGGATCTGATTCCTTTCTCTTCCTCATTTTTGTGTTATCTAGTCCTAGTCTATTTTCCTTTTTTTTAAATGATAGCAGTTACTGTCTTGAGTCCAAATGTAGAGCACTCAGAAGGAGTGTAGATAAAGCAAGATTTATTGAAAGATGATTAATTCCTTCAGTGTTTTGGGTTTTTTTGTTTGTTTTTAAATCCAGCAAAGACTATTCTTCTGAAGGATAATTTTTCTGGGTATAGTGTTCTTGATTGGCAGTTTTTTCTTTTAGTATTTTGAATGTATCATCCAGTTTTCTGTACCTGCCTAGTTTCTACTGAGAAGCCCACTTATTCTGATGGAAGTTCAATTATATGTAACTTGATTATTTCCTCTTGCTATTTCAAAATTCTGTCTCTGAGTTTTACATTTTAATTATACCGCCAGTGAGTACTTCTTTAGGTTTGAAGAGTTTGAGTTTCTATCTAAATGTCCATTTCTCTTCCAATACTTTGGAAGTTTATGAAGACCTTTTGAACTTGATTTGAAATCCCTACCACATAATTTCTTATTCTCCAAAGGATTTATTTATTAAAGTGGGATTTGTTATATAGTGACCCCAGTAATCAACAACATGGTGCAGGATTTTCCACTTATCTTTTATAGAGTTGTTATAGGGAACAAGTTATTGGAGAATCTCTAAGAGCCCCATCAGTATGAATGATTATTTTGCAGTAAATACAGCACGCCTTCAGGGGCTTTCTTTAATGGGGAAAGTCTGAGCCAAAAGTAGATTGATGGGGCCAGCAGATGGCATAGTGGTTACATCACTGGACTCCTACATTGCTGACCATGGTTTGAGTCCTAGACCCAGTGGCTTTAAAATCACTCCAGGCCACATGTGCATGTGTGCCCAAGATCCTGGGAGGAGAAGGGATTGTGGCGTAACCATCCCTTCCTGTGGGGGAAGGAGGGCGATTTCTCATTTTCCCTCATTATCTCTAGTGAGCTCACTAGTCCTAAGGCAAAAGCCTCTTAAAAAAAATAATAAATACAGCCAATCAGATGGCTAGTATAAGAGTAGACAATTTATTTTACAATGGCCTGGCTATTTACAATAAAGGCAGACATCTCCAGCATTAGTAGAACTTGGCTAGTACTGTGTCCTTATTTTTAGGCAAGTCACCAAGACCAACAGAGGAGCTAGTGGATTTTTCTCATCCTTGACAATGAAAAGGGAATGATACCAGCTAATGACCTTGAGACTAGCTACACAAGTGGTGGCATATCTTATTTACTGGGTTCCCACTCACAGCAAAAGCCCAAGAATAGTCTGGAAAAACTTTCAGAACTTGTATGTGGCAAATTCATGTAAGTGGTACATGGATTAAACTGTAGTAGATGTTGTCATCTGAATCTCACATTCTTACCCCTACTTTAGGACTATGTATTCACTCTCACGTTTCTGGAAATTCTTGCAGCTAACAGCTCTCTGATGAATCTTACTATCTTTCCCTTTGCTAACCAGATCATGCTTCCTTCCAGAGTCAGGCTTTATTTAGCAACTATTTGGCATGGGGATATAAGTACTGGGACTTTTGCACCAACTTAGGATGACTCTGAAAGGCCGTCCCAAATCAAGTTTTTGGTAGGATTGTTGAGGTCTTTGTCCTAACCGCATTACATGTCACTTTTCCCCCTTCCTAGCTCTGCTTCTTTCACTTCCCCAAAGCTATTGTACCTAAGATCATTCCACAATAAACTTTTTGCATAGGAGTGTCCATTTCAGCTTTCATCTGCAGGAAAATGGCCTGCGACAACTTTGTTATGTTCATTCTGTGCATCTGCTATGATCTACAACAAATACTTGTAGAAGGGACCAGCAGTTGGTGCAATGGTTATATCACTAGACCACCCATAGTCATTCATTGTTCAAGTCCCAGACCCAGTGGCTTAAACTCATGCTGGTGGCATGTGCATGCATGCCCAAAATCCCGAGAGGAGAACAGAGAAGGGATTGTGACATGGCTATCCCCCCTGGGGAGCAATTTCTCACTTTGTCTCCCCAGCAAGTGCACATGCCCTATAGCAAAAAATCATTCTAAAAAACAAAAACAAAACTTGTGAAATAAAAAAAAACTGTTTAAATTTACCAGTTATTAAACAAAATGAGACTATTCCAAAAAGCTCATGGAAAATAGAATTAAAGTACAAGTTTATTGGGACCAGTAGATGGCATAGTGATTATGTTGCTGGACTTGCACATGGCCAACTGTGGTTCAAGTCCCAGACCTGGTGGCTTGAAACTCATTCCAAGCATGTGTGTCTGTGTACCCAAGATCCTGGGAAGAGAATGAAGGAGAAGGAATTGTAGTATGGCCATCTCCCCTGGGGGTGATTTCTCACTTTTCTTCTGTCACGCTCTGGCAAGCTCACGTGCACTAAGGCAAAAAACCTTTACAAAAATACAAGTTCATTTTGCCCCAGTTTTTTGGAAACAATGCAGTTTTTTCATAATACATTTTCTATGAACTTTTTGGGCATGCATGCACCCATTTATATTGATGACTAAGTGACAATTACTAATACATAATCTTAGAAAAGGATACTTGAAATGGAATTTACACAGATGGTTCAAAGGTAATTATAATCTTTTTTTTAAATGGAATTATTAATAATTTTATGGAAAATCAAATGGAAAATGCAGGGTGTCCTAATGCTGAAAACCAAGACTCTCATAAGCACTTCATTTTCATTCATGTACTATATCAGGGGAGCCCTTAATTACCTTTAAAAAGCAAACATATGATGTGGTCTAGCCCAGGAAACTATTAATTCATTTTTGGTGATTTCTATCATTATTTTAAACATTATTTCTTAGAAGATTACTGAGTCTGGGGATTAAGATATAGCTTTGTTCTGCCTATTTCTGCATAAACCTTTATAGACACCTCAAATATATTCAGAGCTCAAATCAGATAAATCCACCTTGTAATTCTCATCAGCCCCCTGCTATAAAACAGCTGTTTTACTCATATTCAATAAGTTAATAAACCTGTCATGGGGACTTAGGGTTCCATTTTCCATAGAAAAATATGTTCTGTGAGTCATTTGAAGCATTGAATTTGCCCTCTTGAGGTAGTCACATTCCTCACCAGACCAGATGACAGAGATATCTGGATTCATCTACCGCAGATGTTTTGATTAAGAATCTCTAGATAATGGGTCCGGGATTCTATATTATAACAAATCCTTCAGGCTTTGTGTTAAGCATGTTAAATGAAAGAACCATAACTTTAAATGTGTTACCAATGATGTGTCCCCTTGGTTAGCTTAATGGTCAACTAATACTCAAACTGAGATTTTCAAACATGTTTTGTACCATTAAGTCTTCCAACCTCTTTTTTTATTTTATTCACATTTAATTGTACATTTCTAAAGCACACAATATGGTTTTTCAAAATGCTTTGAGATATGCCTTCTAGCTCTGCCTTATGCATATGCAAAGCCTCTAGGTCATCTGGATAAGAAACTCGGATCTCAGGCCTTCCTAAGCATATACACAGCTCTGGACACAAGCACAGCTCTGCGTAATTGTGTGGCCTGCGAGATTCTCAGGAACATGTTGAAGCCTTTCCAAGTGTTTGTAGACATGCCATTCTTCAATTTTCAAGTGTGTAGGGTAGTTGCTGCTTTATCCCAACTGTTAGTCATCATTTTAGGCAATGTGATGTTAGATGATCCTTGCTGACTGTTCTTGGCACATTCCTTAGGGGAAAGGCTATCTGTAAAGAGTAAAATCAGGTCTGAGAAAGACACGCCTTGTGACTGAACATTTTCAGGGAATTTCCAGACATGTCAAATAATAACTACTCTCTAAAAATTGGGCTTGTTTTTGGCAGGAAGGGGAGGAGTACCAATCCCACTCTGCCCCTTCCAGTGCTAGACTGCTGTATTTTATGGCTATTGTGATTGTGAAATGGTTGATTTACAATGCTACCATGGATCTGGGGAGAAGAAGACAGTAATAGGACAGGTAAAATGCTATAATTTTGGTGTACTTACCAAGAGCTTGCTATTTTTATTAAATAGTTCAGATTATTGCTTGTTTTGACTAATTTTTAGAATTCTCAAACTTCATTTGGACCTCTTATTTGTTAATTACTGTCTTTGGGGTGGAGTGGATTTTCAGAGATCCCTACTTTACTATCCAAGAAGTAGTCTCTCAAAGGAATTCATAAAGATCTACACAAATATATAGTCCATATTTCTTATCAAAAGAAATTATTATACCATCAGTTCTCCCCAGATTGACCTATGATATTCCATGTAATCTCAATCATATTCTCATCAGGTTTTTATTTTAGAAAGTGTGTTGAGAGAGGTGTTTGTGTACCCTCAACAGGGTACCACACTGTGGTCTTCCTCCTCCCAGTCTTTCAGCCTGCCAGGATCACAAGTATGCATACATACATTGAGTATGTTGACCCAAGAATTGAACTTTAATCTTTCATATAGCTTCCAGTATTGTAGAGCATTGCACTATGGCAGCACTTCCAGTGTTGTGCCAACAACAGGTCTTTAGAATAGAAACTAATAAGCTTTACCTAAAACCTATACAAAAATGCCAAGGATCTAAGATATCCAAAGCACTCTTGGAAAAAATAAATGTGGTGGGACCAGCAGTTGGCATAATGGCTATGTCACTGGATGCCCAAGTGGTCGATCACGGTTCCAGTTCTAGACCCGGTGGCTTAAACCCACACTGGGCACATGTGCATGACCAGGATCCTGAGAGGAGAATGGAAGAGAAGGGATTGTGGTGTGGCCATGCCCTCGGGGACACTTTATGTCTTTCTCTGTCTTTCTGGTGAGTGCAGGCACCCTGTAGCAAAATCCTCTTCCCACCCCCCCAAAAAAAGGGAGGACTGAGTTCAAGTCTTGTCACAAATCTCCTGAAATCATGATATTGCTAGCATAATTAACAAAGAATAGCTATTCATGAAATAAGTCTTCGCTTAAAGGTAATCTGATTGTTCACAAAGGAAAAGGATAGTCTTTTCAATAAATGGTATTGAACCATTACAGTCATTTAGAAAAAAATCATTAACCTTGACTCTTAGTTGCTACTACACAGAAAACTTAGTTTTAGATGGACTATACAATTAAAGCTATAATGTATAAGAAAGGATATCTTTACACTTGGAGATAGGAATGTTTTTTTTTCCATAATAAAATGTAATAACCGTAAATGCCACTCAAAAAAATTATTGAGATACCATTAATAAAATAGTCATGGTTAAAAATAAAAGACAATATAAAACACATATTTGATAAAGGACTCATATCCAGATTACATGAGGAATTTTCAAATTCAGTTAAAGACAACTCAGAAATGTAGCAAAATATTTGAATAGAGGCCCAGCTGAGGTGGCATACTGGTAACACAAATTCCCTGCAAGGCTGGAAACCATATGGCTACCTGAGGGTTTGGCTTTTCCTAGGTAGGTTTGAAAGCACTGGGCTTGTGAACACCAATAATCTTGAGGAGCTGGAAGGCTGGTGAGAGGGGATCATGGTATGACAAGACCCAATTGAGAATGTCTCTTCCTTTTCCTCCTTTTCTCCTCTTTCATATGCATACATGTGCTTTTTAACATAAATTAAGTAGAAAATTCTCAAATAGCCAATAAAGTGATGTCAACATGTTTGAACCTGCTTCTGACTCTTCCCCCCCCCCACCCACATGCACTGGATAAGTGTATATACACAGATCCATTTCCTCTAAGAGAAAGTCAGAAATGAGTTGAGAGACTCCTATGCACCAAGCGCCAAGCAATGAAGAAAATATTCACATCAAATGAGTGCTAAAAACTAAGGCACACTCAAACCTAGGCCTTATCTTGGGGACTGCACCAATCAGGAAGAAATTCCCAATACCCAGCTTCTTCATGGAGAAAAGAGGGCTTGTGCCACATTTATACTGCTCTAACTTGGAAGTTCCTCATGGTTTGACTCTCAATTCACCAACTGTAGGAGTAGAAGGGGTTAGACATACACAAGTCTCCTAGACCACAGACAAAGTAAATTTTATATAGATATATAAGCATTGCTATGGGCTTCATCCTTTGTGAGCAGGACAGAGAATGAGCTAAAACTCAAAGCCTCCAGTTTCTCTCTGGGAGAGACTTGCCAGCACACTCTGCCAACTGCTAAAACAGCTGATCTTCTTCCTAGTTTGCATCAGAGAGTTAACTGGGCCCACAAACAAATTTCTGGCAGCCTAAGCAGGACCTCAGCACTTTCCAAGCCCTCTCCCCAAGCTCACTCCAGTGATATTAGGTTGTTGGGAAAGTCATGAAGTGTTTTTCTATGTAAAAATGCATCATGACTTTCCTGATGACTCAATAACTCTAGGTCTGCTATTTCTTCCTGGAAGGAATTTGTTCATGAATCATGCAACCCAACTCTTACAGGACACTGAACTTGTGCCTTTTCTTTCTTTTTTTTTTTCTAGCTCAGAGGGCAAATTAGTGGTTTTACATAAATATGCAAGCACTTCCATAGTCTACACACCCAAGAGCAGTGCAGAGAAGAGGCTGATAAAGTGCAACTCCCTGTTTCTCCGCAAAGAGATTATGTTTTATTCTTCCAGGAACAACACATGAAACTGGGTTCTAACATCAAGGAGTTAAAAAGTCAATTACATATTTGGGTGCTCCTGAACTGGGTGCATAGATATTTATAAGCATTATATCTTCTTGATGAATTAGCCCTTTTACTAATGTATAATGCCCTTCTTTCTCTTCTTGGTTTTTGTCTTAAAGCCTATTTTGTCTGAAATCAATATAGCAACTCCCACTCTTAGCTGGAGGCCATAAAAGCATTAAATTGTTATGGACCCTAGTGACAAAGTGGAAGGAAAGTGGAAGAGGGGAAGAGTATAAGAAATGAAATTTGGAAAAAATAAAGAAGGTAAGACATTTGTGGGACACAGATATGGTTTATTTCCTGTTGATGATGATGTATACATATTCCCAACTGGGCTGGACTGAAGTGTATACCATGCTGGGTAAAGTCTCTCTACAGTCTAAATGATGTATAGTGATGGAATGTATAAAGAATAATAAAAATTGGGGAGGGGGGAAGTCAATTACCCTCTGCCTGAGCAAGAACTTAGCACTTCCTGAGACCTCTGCCCAGCTCACCTCAGCAATAATTCTAGGTTTACCAATTACTTCTGGGTTGAGTTTGTTCACATATTGGGTGTCTCAACTTCGGCAGCCCCCCCCCCTGAAGAACCCCATCATAAGCCTCCTAAGTCTGGGAGTGGAAGAACTGGGTTTATGGGAATCTCCCTACATCTCAGAACAAATAAGTCATTTTAAATGGGTTAACAAGCACTTCTAGGGGCTATCCCTCTGAGAGCCATTTAGGAAAGAGAGAAAAGGTGAAGCTCCCTCTTCCTTCCTAGAAGGAGTTTATGGCACACTAGTCTAGTGGCAAGTCTGGCTTCTAATTTGCACAAAGGAATGCTATGTTTTAAATATAGCTCACAAAAACTTGTGCTAAAATGAGGTAAGTCATTGTAATGATGATGAAAATCCAATGACTTTGTTGAAAGGTGGGGACTTCAGAAAGTGATTAGGCATGGCTAAGTCTTAGTGGGCTGATAAGGGGAGAATGAGATAGACAAACTCACCTCTGCTCAAGTCACATGCCTTCCACCTGTTGTCTGCCAGCAAAAAGATCCTCAATGAGATGTGACTCTTAGACGTTAAGCCTCCAAACTATAAGCTAAATAAACCTGATTTATAAATCACCCAGATTCAGGACATTCTATTAGCAAAAGTGCAGACTAGAAGAGGAAGTTAAAGACGAAACAACAGAGTTCCAGCAGTCTGAGCAGGAGCTTCACACTTTCTAAGCCTTCTTCCTCATCTTGCTCCAGTGATAAATCTAAGTCTACCGTCTCTTCCTGAAGGCCTTATCCATGCACTGAGTGATACAACTTCTATAGTGCTGCCCCAAACGACTGCCTCCTTACTATCTAGTTCTGCATTCTTAAGTCTCCCTAGATCACAGAAAATAAGAGAAAAACAGTGGGGCCATTTCTAATAGCTATATCCCCAACACCAGAAGAAGTCTGAATGTGAGGACATTTTCCACAGATTCTCTCCCTGACTAGCTGCAGAGATAGTTGAGATGAACATCCACTCTGAGCCTTACTGTGAGGATAGGGATACAAGAAACAGGAGCACACAGCTAACATGTCGAAGTTCCCAGCTACATAGAAAGCATGGAGATTATACTTTACCTATCCCCTGGTACCGACAGTACATAAAAATCCTAATCTCCTGAGGGTTACCAAAAATAGAAACAGTAGCTTGGACAGACACAAAAATTTGAGAGACACCTTAAAATCTCTGGCTGAATGAATTGGTGAGATCCTTCTATAACATGATGTTAATTTTACAAAACTTGGAAAAGCACTTGTCTTATCTGCTGCACAGAAATCATTAGAGTTCAAGGAAAATGAATAATCATGAAAATCTCTTCCAAATAAAAGAACAAAAAATCTCCAGAGTAGACCGTAGTCAAATAGAGATACAATTTTCCTCATTTGGAATTGAATTGAAATTAGTATGTCAAAGATGTCTACACACTCAAGTTCACTTTGGCATTATTCACAATTGCAGAGAGATGGAAATAACCCATCAATGAAGGGTTTTGAAAAGGTGACATACACAGTGGAATAGTATTAAGCCTTAAAAATTAAAATGCTGTCATGCACAATATCTATAGGGATTATGCTAAGTAAAATAAGCTTGGCACACACAAACATTGCATACTTGCACATATGTAGGATATTAAAAGAAATTGAACTTAGAGAAGAGAATGGCAATTATCATAAGCTAAGAGGGTGGTAGATAATGGAAAGTGTAAGGGGAGATGTTGGTCAAAGGGTGCAAAGTTCCAGTTAGGAGTGAATTCTGGTGATTACACAGCATAATTATACTAATAATTGTATATATTAGACATAGCTAAAAGAATGGATTTTTAAATGTCTTACCAATAAAAAAATATAAGCATAGGAGGCAAAGTTTATGTTGATTAGCCTGATTTGATCATCTGACAATATATATATGTATTATAACATATTGTGCCCTATATTCAAATTTAAATTGACAAATACAATATTTTTAAACTTAAAACTTTTTAAGTGCACATGTGAAAAATGCTCAAAATCAGTAGTCATGATAGAAATAACTGAAGTCTAGGTTACACAAGAATACATTTTTCAAAATGCATCAAGTGGCAAGTTTTATATATTTCATGATACATAAATTCTAACAACTATAAATATTGAATTTCTTTAACTTATGTGATGGAGTATTCAGAGGTAAAATGTCAAATTCTAAAATAAGTTACAAATGAATTTAAAATGTTGAATTAATGATGAATAAACAAGAGGTGAACAAACATTACTTGTAGAATTTAGGTTGTATACACATGGGTATTTGTTGTATCATTCTTTATTACCTTCATAAACTATTGGGTAAGATTTATATAAGTAAAAAAATACAAATTGAGACAAAATGTATTTGTGCAGCTGTTTAGATGGCCACAGTTGGCATTTGGTTTACTTTGTTTCCTATGTATGCCATGTTCCTGTTGAAAATCAGTTATAATCCCCAGCTAACACTACCTTCCTATATTTGGCCCAGTGTATGTGCCATTCCAGATTGGCTTGGCTCCACCTGCTCCCTAAGCCCTTGATGCTTGTTTTGCCTCCAGGCCGAGTCAGTCACACTGACAGCTTTGCCTGTCTGAGTAGAAAGCCCAGAGCTGGACAGCCATGCCTCATCTTTTATCATTAGTTGGTGGTCTTTCCTACCCTCTTAGGCAAGGGCCAACACTCTGCAAGACCTCAGTCTTTCTTCCCTTGGGGGTTCAGAGAAACTTCACTGTCCAGATCTGATTGTATTACAATCATGGAAATCTGGCTCAGCCAATGTCTTAATGGCAGGTCCGGATTATCCAAACCTGGAAATGTTGATGGTTCACATATTAATGGGACATGATTGGAAGAGCTGTAGAAGAGGAATGGGGGCAATTCATCTTTCATCAAACTCAGTGGGTCTGTATTGCCCATCTAGAACCTCTGCCATGAATAAACCAGCTCTATAGTTTTATCAAAGCTGTACCCAACTCAATAGTGTCCCACTTTTTGCTTGTTTCCACTTTTTTCTTCCTGATTTATTTTATCCTTCATTCTTTACTTGGGATTGTATCTCCAATAATGTATGAGCTTATGTTATCTAGAAAATGAAGCATGAATTAAATCAAATGCTCCTATTTTGCTTGTTCTGCAACTACTACATTTTTGTTTACTTCTCAGGTGGTCTTTACTGAATTGAAGTATCTAACAACAAAAGGAAAATTGAAATAGTAAAATTATGCTACAATCGGTCAAAAAATTTAATATTCAAAAAATACAAAATGTACTGCAATTTGATAGCATTTTTATTACAAATAAGTATTTGCATATTACAAAAGGGAAAAACAACCTGTTTAAAATCAGTGAAAAACACATAAGAATGTTCTTAGCATATATGTAATAGCCAAAAGCTAGAAACAACCCAAATGTCCAAAAGCATACTATCAAATACATTGTATATATCCTAAGATTAGTTTTGCCAGATAAAAATGCAAGATGTTCATTTACATTTCAGGTAAAAGCTTTTAAGCATATAAGTCATTAATAGTGCATGGGACATATTTACATTAAAGCTTAGTTATCTAAAGTTCAAATTTAACTGAGTTCTGATATTTTGTTTGCTAAATCTGTTAACCCAACATACAACACTACTACACAGCAGTACAGAAAACTGGCTACATGGAACAATGTGAATCAAGCAAGCAATGTTGAGTAAAGGTGTGATTATCTTTATACAGACTCAAACTCAAGCAAAGCTAAATAGGTTAGAAATCAGGACAATCATTGCTAGGAGAAGGATATAGACAGTAGTGATCTGTAAGAAATGAAGGAAACTTCTAGGATTCTGGTAATGTCTCTTGAACTATGCAGGGGGGTATTAGGTTGTTGGAAAGTCATGACGTATTTTTCTGGTTTTCTATTCAAAAATACATCATGACTTTCAAGACGACCTAATAGTTACACAAAGGTTTTATTGCTCCAATTCACCAGCCTATAACTTAAACCATTATTTTTATACCTTTCTGTATACAGCATAATTTCCTAAAATGTCTTAAGGTTAGTGTGGTTTGAATTTTCTTTTTTTTTTTTTAACATTGAGCCTCAGAATTGGATTACAATTATAATCAGAAAACACTGAAGCAATATTGTGTATAATGGTACAACGTTATCTTTTTGGATGAAGCAAAAACATTCTGCCAACATTTGACTATAAACTCTTTTAGAAAAGAGTGAGAAGACAGCATTTAAGTTAAATATTTTAAGATGACTTGATTTTTTTATTAATTTTTTTTCATTTCATTTTCTTCCATACATTCAATCACATTATTATTTGTCTTACAAAATGGACACTTCAACAGGCGAATATCTCTCCCCAGTACGGTTGATAAACCTATGAAATATCTTCAACAGATAACACCACACCTCTTTGTGCCATCAATGCTTTTCCTCCCTGTCCCTCCCCCAAATGCCCTTCCTCAGACCCTCCTCTTTCACACACACTATATCTGGTATTTACATCTATATACTGTGTTTCTATATCCTTTAGACCATTAGTTTCAGTCATAGAGTGCATACACTTGGTGTATATTAAGTGGGGACATACAATGCCTATCCTTCATAGCATGGCTTGCTTCACTCAGCAGTAAGTCTTCCATATTCATCCACTTTCTGTAAAAGCCAGGGTTTTGTTGTTTTTTCATGGATGAATAGTATTCCATTGAGTATATGTGCCACAGTTTTTCTAACCATTCATCAGTTCGTGGACATTTGGGCTGTTTCCATGACTTAGCAATTGTGAAAAGTGCTGTGATTTTGAATCTATTTTCCTTCTGCCTCTTCTCCATTCCTCAACTGAGTATTCAGGGGAAAGAAAAGTTTCTCCTACTGGGGTTTTAAAACTTTTAGAAATATCAGGGATAAGGGATCCTTTAGAACATTTGTCCAAAATAGTTTTTATGTTTCTTCTTAATGTATTTTTGCTATAGGTGCATGCATTCACCAGAGAGAGACAGGGAAAGTGAGAAATCACCCCCCCCATACACACATACACACCAGGGAGGATGGCCACACCGCGATCTCTTCTCCACCTTTCTCTTGATTTTGATCATGCACATGCACCTGGCATGAGTTTCAAGCTGCCAGGTCCAGGACTCAAATATGCCATGTGGGAATGGGGCACCTTAACCACCATGCCACCTGCTGGCCCCCCAAAATATTATAGATTTAGAAATGTGAACAGCCTGTCTCAACACAAGTTCAGAGCCTGAAACTTTAACATGACCAGGTTTGAACTGAAGTCTGACTCCAGCACCTTGGTCAAGTTATTAAAGACCCTTGAACTTTTTTCTCACTTTTCAATCATATACACCTCAGCTAAGAAGCATGCTTAGCCCAGGGCCTGGCCCAAAGTAAGCCTCAGTTCATAATGTGATAACCCTACAGTTGTTCTCATTGAAGTCTCCAGTGAAGGACTTTCTTTTCCTTCAGCCTTGAACTTTCTGTGGACCTCAGTTTGCCTTTTTCCCCTCCTACCAGCAGCAGGCCTGAGATCGATTTACTCACTATTTCTCCAATAGCAATAAAATACTCCATGAAACTGGGAAGCTGATGAAATTATTGAAGTTGTTGTCCTTTTCCCAAGCCCTCTGATTCATTCCCAGAACAATCACTCCAGAAGAGTGCCTCTTAAGCTAGACCAGCATCTTCATAAATCTCCTTGGGCAATGGCCGTGAAACCGCCTAAACGATAGGATGCTTATCTTTCAGTCAAGTAAAATATCTGCTCTGCCCACACCTAATTAAAAGAGCTGATTTCATTATAACTGTTATTTGGCTACCCTCCAGAGTCTGTCATCTTCATGAACATGCTTGAAAGAAAAGAATGAGAGATGTGCTTTATTTCATTTCTCAAGCTCCCATGAAACAGCAAAATGGCAGAAACAGCAGTCTGAGATGTTGGGGATAATTGCTGTTTAATTCTAGATTTGATAAGTTAATGAGCACTGTACAGAAGGCATATGATGGGGCCTCATTTATGGCATAAACTGTGTCTCTGTGTGTATTGGGATGTGTCGCCTGTGTGTATCCTTGCAAATTACATTTTTCAGTGTAAGCAGTAATTCTGCCAAACAATTTCAGTGTTTACAAGATCTGATGCAGTCCATCTGTTGAAAAGGCTTTTCTGTGTTTGGGTTGATAAAATACAAAACAGTTGGTGAAGACTTAACAAAATTCATGGATCCTGATTTAGGAGGAATGTCTACCATGTTCTTTCTGGGCTATGCAATGTCAGTTCCTGGTGCAAAGCTTTCAGAATTCTGCTGGGCTCTGGCAAATTCTGTGGGATAGGGAACCAGCAGTACTGTCAATGCTCAGTTGCCTTCCCACATACCCAACCTCCCTGCTGGCAATTAAATACCAAAGCATGGCCAGGTGCATTTAAAATATCCCCCTGCTGGCATTCTTTCTTTGGTGCTAAATTTGGTATGGTGTTACTAGAGGTAGTATGACTCAAAGCATCTTAGTGAATAGCCTTTCTTCTGTAAGAGATTGAGTTCACTTCTGGGGTGAGTTGGAAGACAATGAACTAGATGCTTTGTAAGTGTTAACATTTTGAGAATGCTACTTCCCCCAGATGCTTCAATTTTGTCTGAAGTGATTTATTTGGGAGATGCAAGAAGTACCAGCAGGAGAATTAAGTGATAGAGGACACAATCACTGAGCATCTTGTTAAGCCAGTTACCTTTGTGAGTGACTGCAGCTTACTCAGAAAAAATGGTGTAGCAAACTCCCCTCAGGATTATCACCAGTGAAAGGGAAGAAAGCTTGGAGTATTTATACTTCAACTCTCACCCATCAATAGGTAAGGCCTGCTGCTGTAGGTTTTTTGTTTGTTTTTTGTTTTGTTTTACACTTCCAGTTCGCCATGCATGTGGCCATAGAGACGACTTCTGGAAATAGCAGAGATGTAGATACTGGAAGTTGGAGGTTGACTGGAGCACAGTAAAGCAGTAAATTCTGAGGGAGAAAGGTGGGGACTGAAAACATCTGCTATTTTTGATTTCCATCTTGTGTTTGAGGAAATGATATACACACTGTCTCATTTGTGAGTGTTAGATAGGCAATATAATCTACTCAAAAGCCATCTGTTTTTAGGTGATATATTTTCTATGAATTGTGGAGAGGAAGAATCTGATGAGTATAATTTTCTCATTATTTTGTCCCCCTTAAGTTATAACTTTGTTTTCCCTTCCTATTTAATATGGTTATTACAAATATTCTTTGAGTTACTTCCTTAAGATCACACAACCATTAAGTGGTAAAGCCAGGATTCAAATACAAGTCCATATGATGTAAAGACCCGTGTACAATTATTGCTAATGAATACCACATCATAGAACTATGGTTTTCAACCAGGGATAAAGTGGCAGTTTTGTTCCCCAAGAGACATTTGGCGACCAAGGAGATATCTTTGGTTGTCAACCTTGGAGAAATATTACTGATTCTAGTGAATAGTAGAGGCCAGGTAAGTGGCTACACAACCTGCAATGCACGGAATGACTCCTTACAACAAAGAATTATCTGATTCAAAATGTCAATGGTGTAAATTGAACATCCCACCCTAAAGGTTAGGGGCATGAGTCCTCACCTTGCTACCTATTATAGTGTGATTTAGAAGCCTTAAATTATTTTTTCTGTCACAAAATGGAGAGTTATAAAATACTTTGATACTAGTGATTCTCATACTTTGCATAATTTCAGAGGTTCTTAAAGTGCATATTCCTGAGCCCTAAAAATTTCAATGAAGTGATTCTAGAGTAGGGACAAAAATCTGTGTGTCTAATAAATACTCTAGGTACTAGAAGTGGACCATGCTTTGGGAAACTTCACTATAGGTTAGTTTCTGGAATCACTGAAAGTTGTGTTTGTAATTTTAAGTACTTAATATACTCAGAGTGCTCCCAAATGTAAGCTGTTATCAGGACTACTTGTGTGAATTTGACAGTGGAAAAAGCCCAAGGAGAGGAATCAAAATCGTCTATTATAGAATAATGAGGGATCAGGAAGCTGATAGCAGCAGACATCCCAGGCAAGGATATAGAAACATCTGGTGGCTGTAAGAGATTTAATTCCCTGCCCTGATGGTTTTGTGACTATGGTAGACTGTGGGACTTGAAGTTGCTATATAAAATCTTAGTTAATACTATCTATAAAATGCTGAGAACAGAGTGCTTATAAGAACAAGATTATTTGATTTATTTCCATATCCCCAAATCATATCATGATGTCTATTATTATAAGACTTCACAAATATGTTGACTAGATGGAGTGATAACGCAGTAGAATAAAGAGATTCTAGTCTGACAGCTGGCTAGAGGTCTCAGATTTTCCAGGTAGGATGGTGCCCTTTCAATATTAGTACCTGACAGTCTTAAGGTAATCCAAGCCTTTCATGTTACAAGATAAGGTAGAATCAGCTGTTGGGACTCACCCAGATCTTTGCTGGGCCGGTTCCTCCATTACACAGCTGACATGAAAATGGACTGCTAATAGCCCATAGATGCACACCTCCAGAAATTTCCTTTCAGTGATGGGAGCCATCTCCTTTGGAAATGCTGCCCCCAGATGTGGCCCAAGATCTAGGACTGACTGATCACCAGGATATAAACACATAGATCACTTGCTTTGTGTTGAGCCAATTCTATGGTGCCATCAATATTCCAGAGCTCAAGGGGGCTCAAAGGGTCATGCTAAAGTACACTTCAAATGAACCCACATCTTTGCTTATGTCTTTCTCTGTCTTCACTTTCCTCACCTGCTTACATATTTCTCTTGAAAGCATCCTCTTGATAAATCACTTGCACAAGAAATGTCAGACCAAGGGAACCTAGCTTGAGACACCCAGCTCCAGGAGTGAAGGTCAAATTCACATGAGCACAAGTGGATTGTATCCCCTCATCCTACCACATAACACACTACCCAGAAGCTGCTGACCTAATAGAATAGCAAAAAGAACTCTTAAAGGTACAAGCTGAAATGCCGGCTCAAGATGATTTTTGCAAGCAAGAGGCACTGTCCCTCTTGATGTACTATATACCTTGAACCAATAACAGCCACTATAGTACTAGGCTCTCACTAATAAAATATGAGGGCCTGGGGACCAAGAG
The DNA here is from genome assembly GCF_000334495.1 of Tupaia belangeri chinensis. Classification (NCBI taxonomy): domain Eukaryota; kingdom Metazoa; phylum Chordata; class Mammalia; order Scandentia; family Tupaiidae; genus Tupaia; species Tupaia belangeri. The sequence continues at coordinate 1,888,409 of NW_006159640.1, forward strand.
GAAGAAGTAAGAATGTCTTTTTCCTCATATCCAGTGACCCACTTGGGAATTTGTGATTCACTGCAAATTCAAGCTTTATGGGTCAAAAGGTCCTAATTCCTACATGGGATTTTTCCAGTAGAAGACACAGAATAAGAATAATCTTGGCACTATGATGGCTGCCTGGTTACTTTGAGCCCCTTGTGCCCATACAGCAGGTAAAGAAAGGATCTGTCATACTAGAACATACTATTTCTCCAGCTCATCACGAGGTAAGGTGGCCTCATGATAAAGGCAGAGAGGAATATCTTTGATATCGAGGCAATCAGCTGTGGCATATTTTAATCCTATAGTGATCATTGCCACTGTAAATGGTCAAGCACAGAAACAGTGGCTGATAAGAGTATAGTAGCTAGGGTTCGAGACTTTTTAAAAACAGGACATTTACCCATCACTCATATCCTCCCCCCTGCCCCAGACTGGTGGAATTGCTTTGTCAAGGAGGAGAATCTAGAATAGGTGGTAGAGGACCCACATAAGGCAAGCCAGTAACTTGCTCTAGGAATAACAAGGTTACTATCCCATGGTCAGGCTACCAGCTATACGCTCAGGGCTTTTGACTTGACCTACCACTTTAGTATAGGATGAAACATCATAACCCAGGGCATGGAATCTGGGAGCCTAAGTATCTGAATAAGGACCGAGGTTACAAAACTCCTATAGGTAAATTTTAGGGAAAATGAAATGGGACATGGGAGGTAACTGGGAAGATAAAAAACCTTCCCATCAGGAACTAGTCTTGGGTGCATTTTTTCTTTGCGGCCTCTTTGTAGAAATCCTATATGCTATGCAAACACATATGCCAAACAATATGCTATGTCTCTTCAGTTTATGGCAAAGCAGTGGTCAGCATGCTAAATTATCAATTCACATTGCATGAATCCTTCCTTGCTTCATTTGTTTTCCTTATCCTTGCTACCCTAACTTTGCACTCCTTAACTAAATTGTCACCATTTTAATCCTTGTCTCAGGCTCTGCATTCTAGAGAACTGTCTCACTCACTTCCAAACACATCTTGCTTGCCTTTGCTCTGGTGTACTTCCCACGTATCATTCACTAATTTCTAGAGTTCCTTTTATGCTGTCTTTCAAGATGACGATTGCTATGGGTAGAGTCACGGGACTCTGAGAGGGTCAAATGAACCTTCTATATAATTTTATGGGACTCAAGCTATCCATATCTCCTTGTATTTGTATTTATTGACTTTTATATCTTATAAGGAGTGAAATGTTCTAATTTCTGACTACTTCCATGTACTCAGTCAGGCCATCTGTTATGAGAAGATCAGTATTTTCTTTTTTTACTTAAAATCATCAATGATTTTCATGGTTCAGGTGCTGAAGATATATTCACAGAACAAGTATAGAACAAAAATGAAAGGAACGTAGGCAAAATTATTAGATTGTCAGGAAAGTCATGATGTATTTTTTTTTCTATGCAAAATGCATCTTGACTCCTCACAGCCCAATAGTTGGGTCCTGAAAGCCCAGCTGTATTGAGGGAGCTGTAATAGAACTGTATGCAATTAGGGAAGTTGGCTCAAATACAAGGATCAAATAAATTTTGAGGTGGGAATAATGAGGTGGCTCAGAACACCAGCTAAGGGTGTCTCCTAGGGAGACATTTTATGTGGTTACTTATGAGTTAAACAATGCCCTTTCAAGAAGGCAAAACAGAGGACAAGGTTCCACATGGCTACTGTGAACTAGATTTTTAAGGGAATGAAGATTTTCTACTAATAATTCAGCCTCCAACAAATGAGCTAGCACCAGCACAATAGAACAGCAAAGAGATTCTGGATCACCTCTGTCTGCTTGCTCCTGAACATTAACAGAATTTGAAAGAAAACACAACATTCATCAGATGACAAGAAATCACCGCCGGATCACGAGAAACATGGGAAAACAAGAAAATACCTCTCCTCCTAGGGAAAAGAGTAACTCTTCATCCACAAGCAGTTCGGTGAAAATCATGGAAATGTCTGATAAGGAATTCAGATCATTCATAATGTCTAAGCTAACAGAGATGGAAGAGAAGAGAGATAATGAACTGCTAAAGAGAAAGGAGAAAGAAGTTGACGAGTTCCAAGAGATGAGGAAATTCCTGCAAGATCCAAAAGTGGAATTACACACTTTACAAAAGACTCAAACGGAACTGCTAGAGATGAAGTCTATAATACAAGAAGTCAAAATCTCCCTGGAAAGTATTAAAAGCAGACTAGATCATTCAGAAAATAGAATCTCAGATGTAGAGGAGAAAATGGCTGGCCTAGAAAAATCCACCATGAAGACTGAAAAAATGGCACAAAAATTTGAGAATAATATGCGAGAAGTACTGGATACCATCAAACGTCCAAATATCCGGATAATTGGCATTCCAGAAGGTGAGGAAACCCATAAGGGCATTGATAATCTATTCCAGGAAATCCTGCAAGAAAACTTTCCAAACCTAGAGAGGCATTCAAAGATCCAGTCCCAGGAAATACAACGGACCCCAAATAGAATCAACCCTAGAAGATCTTCTCCAAGACACATTATAGCCAGGTTGACCAAAACTGCAGACAAAGACAAGATACTAAGATTAGCAAGAGAAAAACATCAAGTTACCTACAAAGGACATCCCATCAGGCTAACAGCAGATCTCTCATCAGAAACAATAAAAGCGAGGAGAGAATGGGAAAATATATTCCAAGTGTTAAGAGAGAAGCAGTTTCAGCCAAGAATACTGTATCCGGCAAGATTATCTTTCAGGTGGGAAGAAAAGACAAGAACATTCTCAGATAAACAAAACCTGAAAGAATTTACCAGCACCAGACCAGACCTCCAAGAAGTTCTCAAGGATGTGCTGTATCAGGAAAACTAAACGCAGATACATGGAAATAAGAGTCCAAAAACTGAGAAAGTAGCTAACTTAATCATAGGGACAAGTCTGGAGTTGAATACTATATCCCAGAATTTAATCAGGAAAATTGAACCAGAACAGAAGATAAAAGTATATGAGACTGATAGGTTCATGCACCTACCATTTGAACAGAATCCTAACCTGTTTCCGGGCTTTAAGCAAAGTTCCTTGGCGGTTCTTTGATTTAAGTTAAAACTGGTTTTCTTAGTAGTAACGAGGGAACTCACCTTTGAAAGTAGTCAGGTTATGTAGGAAATTGTGTGATCAATGCAATGTGGGTGGGAAGGGAATGGAGGACAATTTTGGACACTAGAGGTGGTGTGAGAGGAGGGTGGGAAGGGACAGAGGGTCAGAAAGAGGGGTGGAATTAATTCTAGCAACTAGAAGTGGAAATTTATATTTTTTGTAATGTGCATGATTGAGTCACTATGCAGTGTGTACTGGATGGGAGATCGCATTTTGTGTGCTGTGATGATGCCTAGAGAAGGAATGTAAATTGAGTTACAAAAAAGAGTTTCAGGAAAACAAAATATATCTATTCAATGACTGCAGTAGGATATGTAGCCCCAGTTAGGTGCTACTTGATATAGATAACAGAGACAGTGTGGGAGGAGAACAGGAGGTGGCAGAGGGTAAGAGAGAGGGAACCAAGGATGGGGGGAAAAAGGCAAAACATACAGAAAACAAGAAATGGAAGATCATTTGCTAATAATAACATGTTTGTTGATGTGCTTGATTGAGACAATATACAGTGTACTCTGGATGGAAAATCTCATTTTGTATGCTGTAATGATGTACAGTGAATGAATGCAAATAAATAAATTGGAAAAAAAACACAATAGATTGATGTAAAAAAAAAAAAAAAAAGGCAAAACAGTACTTCTCAGACAACCTTGCTCTGACCTTAGACTGCTGATTTCACTACATAAGGTTAAACAGGAACTCAATATTCCCTGCCTCAAAGATATTTTTTTCCTATAGGGAGTATGCACTTGCCAGAGAGATGGAGAACTGGGGAGTGAGAAAGCACTCAACACGGCCCCCTGTCCTTCATTCTCCTCTCTACCTCTCTGCATTTGGGGCATGCCACATGATTTCTTGGCGTGTTTTTAAGCTACTGGATCTGGAATTCAAACATCAGAATTGGCAATGTGGGACCCAGCAGCCTTAAGCACCATGCCATGGGCTTGCCCCAGAAAGATAATGTCTTGTTTTTTTCTTTAGAGATTTTTTGCTACAGGGTGCATGCATTTGCTGTAGAGAGAGTGAAAGTGAGAAATCACACACCCCCACCCCACAGCCCCACCCCCACTGAGGGGATGATCATGCCACAATCCACTCTTCTCCATTCTTTTGGGATTTTTGCCAAGTGCACCCACCCATCCAGCATATGTTTCAAGCCACCAGGTCCAAGACTTGAAAGACTTGAACCATGGCTGACCACATGGGAGTCCAGTGCCTTAATCGCCATGCCACCTGCTAGTCCCAAAAGGTAATGTCTTAATAAGCTAAAATGGAATGAAAGCTCAAGGATGGGTTATCTAATTATCCCAGAGTGTTTTTTTTCTTTTTTCTTTTTTTCTGAATTTTTTTTGAGAGATTTTTGCTACAGAGCATGTGCACTCACCAAAGAGACAGATAGAAAGAAATCACTCCCCAAGGGGAATTGCCATGTTGTAATACCACCTCCTCCTCCTGTCTCCTCTTTGGATTTTGGGCAGGCATGCAATGATATATGCCAAGTGTGGGTTTTAAGCCACCGAGTCTGGGACTCAAACCATGGTAGGCCATGTGGAGTCCAGCGATGTAACCATTATGCCATCTGCTGGTCCCTATCTCAGAAACCATAACAAACATGCTTTTGAACAAAAGCAGAAAATCTTGCGGCTGCTCACATATTCACCATGTCCAGGAGGGCCGAGAGATGGTGCTCACAGGCCACTTCTTCTTCCTTTGAGCTCTGGATTAGCCTTTCCAGGTGCTTCACCCTTTCAGCCAGAGACATGCCTGTTATCTCTGGCTGCAAGTGCTCTCCTGCCCTTTCATTCTGTGGGCCTGTAATTGTAGATGTTTTCATCACAGATTGCACAGTCTGGGACTGCAATGTCTGAGGAAGATAGAGGGGAAGGGTGGTTGACTCTATAAATGCTCCTGAATTGCCTTCGGACAACCACTGCTGGAGTTGACCTTTAAACCTCTTATTCTCCTTTTTTTCTAGCAAAAGAGTTCTTGACAGACACTGGGCCAGGATGTCTGTTGCAGAAGCTGCTTGCCTCCAATCCTCCTCTCCTGGAGTCCTCCCCTCTCTGCTGCGCTCACTGCTCCTTTTCCTTTTATAGTGGAGTGTGTGAGGCAATGGAGTGGGCACATTACTTGGAGAATCAAAAGACTTGATCTCCAAATGTTTCTGACAGAGCCATAGCTCCTTCTGTGTCTTCAATCTGGCTGGCTTCCACAGCAAAGGAACATTATAATTTTTCAAATGGATGTTTTTTAAAAAAATAAACATTTCACCATCTTCACTCAGTGCCTCTGATGTGAAAGGAAGTCTAGGGGGTGTCCAGTCTCTCAGCCTATGGTTGATGCACAAAGCAATGAAGTCATCCCATGGGATCTCAGAGACAGAGGGCCCTGTCCCATGGCGTGGGGAGGGTCTTTTGCTCTTCCATTTGCAATATGTTCTGTGGAGAAGGTTCTCCACCTGAGACTGTAGGACAGGCTGTGTCTGTGGGGAGCTGGGGAGCTGGGAGGCATACTGGACCACCATAAAGCATACAGTGAACCAAGGATTTCCTGGGGGAGGAAGATCCATCTCAGGAAGCTGGAACCCTAGCATAGCCTGCTTTAGCCAGGCCAGTTACTCTGGAGTGTTCCAATACAGGTGAGGAAGCAGTCGCTTGCCCCCAATCTCTGCAAACTTTGTGGCATGCCAAGACAGGTCACACGACTGCCCAGAGGACACCACAGAGGCCAGGAATTCCAGCACACTGTCGAATAGCTCAATGATGGTGTCAGGCTGCTGTGAGGCCTGGCCACCCAATAGCCACTCTCTTTGGTCATGGGAGAACCGGCGCCAAAACTCATGGTTAACTCCGTCCTCAGTGTACTGAGTGAGGGTCTGGCAACAAAGGTCAGTAACAGAATCAGGAATCTTAATAATAGTGAATTCTGAAATCAGTTTTTCCAAAACCAAGTCCTGTAGCCTCAGGTCATCCTTCATTCTTTTCTCCATGGTGTCATCTTCTGAGTTGGGAACAAGAACCAACAGTGGAAGTGCAGGCTGGGGGGCTTGGCCTGAAGGAGCTGTGTGAACTGCAGCTTGACTGGCAGCCAGTACCCATCCTCCTCTGCCAATTCCTTGCCCTTCACATTGGGAGGAAGCAGCAGCATGAGCCCACTGGCTCCCAGGAGGTCCTGCTGTGTCTCCAGAGCATTGAAGGCACCCTCAGTGAGGGTACCCCCAGACCACCTTTACACACACGTTAACAGAAACTGTCCGATGTCTTTTACTGCCGAGTCCGTTAAGAAGCACAAGTGTCTGAATCCCACCAGCATTGATGTACGTGTCTTCTACCGAGCCATCTCCCATGAACTTCACTTGTAACCAATTTGCTAGAAAATCCCCAGAACCCTCTGGAGACTGCCTTTCTCCACTGGGCAATACCAACACCAGCTTCCAAAACGCATGTTCTGGCTTCCCAGGAAAGTGCTGGGCCACCAGGGATGGCAGGTCCAGAGGTGCCCAGGCCACATTGCTTAGCAGCTGCTGGCGGAAATGCTGTAGTTTCATCTGCTGAGCAGTCCTGTTTCTGAGCTGCCATAACCTGGTGCAGGAGATGCCTATTTTCCCTGCATGGTCCAGGTCCAGGAGGCCCCTGACCAGGTTCTGCTCAGTAATGGGCCACTCTGCACTGGGCACCAGCGCCCTCAGCTGGTCATTGGCAGCTGCACAACAGGGTGCTGCAGGGAAGGCCCACATCTGGCACCTCAGTTTCTTCCGGGCTATGACAGCTTCCTTCTACTTCCACACGAACTTACTTGCAGAGCCACTGGCATTTTCGGACAGTCTCCTCTGCTATCTGGAACATTTCCTCTCACAGAAACAAGTCTACGAGGTGGGCACAGACGTCCTCACAGCCACGGGCCAGGCGAACCCTCTGGTCTGTTTCGTCTGCATCCTTCAGCTCCTGGGAGCAGGTTTCTCGCATGCACTCTGTCACCACAAGTTCCATCAGCACAGCAGCCAGGCCCTAGCTCTGCTGAGATAACTCCAATTGCTTCTCTCGTTTCAGCCTTTCCTCTTCCTGCTGCCTTTCCTCCTTTGTTTTCCCTGAGTCACTTTTTCAGCAGCAATGGTCTTCAAAATGCCTGTGGTTGCAGCTGTTAACAGATCCTCCGTAGCAGAACTGCAGACTCCCAGCCCTGTGGCAGCAGATTGGGGTGCACCGGCAGAACCCGCTTGCTCAGTCCCACCCAGGAGCCTGCTGTGCCAGGTGGGCATTGTCAGAGTCCAGGCACCGTGGCTCTGGAGGAAGCAGCTCCTGCTGGGTGGAGGACTGGAAGGGACTGGGTGTCACCAGCAGGCTCAGCGTGAGAACCCGAGGCCCAGATGAGGAAGCAGGGCCAGACAAAGGCTGCAGGAGGAAACTCAGCCTAGGGTCACCGGTTTCTACTGCACATTCTCCTCTCCCACCCGTGGTCTCATCCCAGCTAGGTGTCTGAGTGCTGGGAGGTGGTTTGTCAGCCTGGCACTCCCCAATGTACTTGTCCTGGAAGTTGAAGCTGCACACCGGCCTGTGAGCAGGAGTTGGGGGCAGTGGCCCTCCAGTCACGATTTCCCCAATCGATGCAGTCAGCTTCTGAGTAATGAACACCGACTTCCGGACCTGGGCCACTCCCTTTGGTTCCAGCAATGCAGACCAGTTTAGTTCCAGCCAACCACCAGAGACCGTGAGACCGTGTTCATTGAAGAAGCCCATGGCCTCTCCCGGATCTCTGAACAGCAGCAGGTGCATCGACCCAGTTCAGCAGACTGAGGGCGGACTGCTGTCAGCTCATGGTGTGTACCACGTTGAGCGCTCGGAGAGCTTGCCTGCGGATCTCATTAAAGTAGCCGTGCAGAAGGCAAGCATTCAAGTAAGCAGCTTATCAGACTAGTTTGAAAAATCTCATGAAATTGTTGCTATTCAATGCAGCAAAAGCCTGAAGAGCAAATCTCACCTCGGAGGAGTTCTGACAGTAGGATGCCAGTGTGCAGACCAGTTTAGTTCCAGCCAACCACCAGAGACCGTGAGACCGTGTTCATTGAAGAAGCCCATGGCCTCTCCCGGATCTCTGAACAGCAGCAGGTGCATCGACCCAGTTCAGCAGACTGAGGGCGGACTGCTGTCAGCTCATGGTGTGTACCACGTTGAGCGCTCGGAGAGCTTGCCTGCGGATCTCATTAAAGTAGCCGTGCAGAAGGCAAGCATTCAAGTAAGCAGCTTATCAGACTAGTTTGAAAAATCTCATGAAATTGTTGCTATTCAATGCAGCAAAAGCCTGAAGAGCAAATCTCACCTCGGAGGAGTTTCTGACAGTAGGATGCCAGTGCTGGACTTCTCTCAGGATGTCTCCCTTGCGCAGATTGAGCGGGGCTGGTAGCCTTGCAGCTCTGCCTATTGGCACAGAAGATGTCCTTGTGTCTCAGCTCCTGGTACATCCTCCTCAGACTCTACAGACACTTGGTCATGTTCTCATTGTTGATCCTGGCATCGAAAGAGGACTCGGGCTCCTCCGACATGAAGTGGGTGCAGTGGATGTGAAATCGGGTGCACTTCTCCATCAGGGACACGGTCCGGGGTTCACAGAGGTTTTGTTGGGTAATATCCTTCCTTACGCCCCGTGTGCAGTTCCACACAAAGTCGTACCAATCCCTCAGGCTGTACCCCTTCTGGTCCATGATCCAGGTCACCAGATAATCCATGGTCTTGCTGAGCACTGCAGAAGGCCGCAGCTCATGCGGCAGAGGCTCCTCCTGATCAGCCGCTGACCGGCTGTATTTCTTCACCGCCACCGCATGGTCCACCCAGTCAGTCCCAGGGACCACTTCAAACACACTCAGCTGGCCCTGGACTTTGCGTAGATACCGCTCCTTCTCAGGACACATATCCTGGCACGTCCCAACAAAATTCCTCTCTCTGCCCAGATTGGTTCTTTGTACTTGAGTGTGTCACAAGACCAAATCTCTCTGGTCGAGCAGACGGTACTTTTCCTCGGATGACTTGGCCACGGCTCCTATCAGAGTACTGAGGGAGTGCGCACACAGCTGGAGACCCTTGGAGCTGGAGACAAAAGGGTTTCCCTCCAACTGGCCGGCCTTTAGACTTGCCTTCCTGCTTGCAAACCTCTTATTCCAGAGGCCACTAACTGCAACTCTCATTGCTGGCTGGCTGAGTGGAGAGGTCTGAAGGGGTGCATTCCCCAGGTGTTAACTTGTCTCACCATCAGTGGTACTTCGGAAACCCCTGAACTCTTCCCAGGTAATGGATAGTTTAGTGCAGAAGAAAGCTGACCAAATTGAAATGATGACTTGGCTGGAAATGTTTCTGCAAAACTACTAAAAGACACTGGAAAAGCATTGGGCTGCTGGCCGCTGAAAAAATTCACTGGGTTCATCTTCCTCAGTTATGAGAAGGCAATACGTACAATACTGTGTGTACAAAATGAGTCTTCCTCTGTAGACACTGTCGTGTTAGAGATCTCCCCTTCATTTTCAAAATAAGCTGGAAGACAAAAATTCAGATCATAGTAACGTCCTGCTAGAAGACTAAAACAACTTTTAAACATGTCACTCTAAACATTATTTCAAAGGTGGTCAAAGCAATGACCATCATTATCTGAGAATCGATAGGTCCTTTTGCTGAATGGCAGGGTAGAGATTTGTACAAATAAGTTTGTTATGGTGGTTCAAATAGTGCCCCTAAAGATTAAAAGAGTCCAACTCCTTTTACTGAGTTGGTGAGTTTATGAAAACCTCCAGTGGATAATAAAATGAATGGCATTACACCTTTCAACTTAAGAGGGGATCTCTCCTGACTTCTTTCAATCTACATAGCTAATGTCTTAGGCCATTTTCTGTTGCTAATGGGGAATTTATGAGAGAAAGGTGGTAGGTTGGCTTACGATTCCAGAGGCTGGGAAGTCCAAGTATACTTCACTAGGATCTGAAAGGTCCTCACTTCTGCTTTATCAGCGGGTTGTGAAGGCAAGAGAGTGCATGGGGGAGAGGGTTGCTTTTATAACTAAGCAAGTCTCTGAAAACAAACTCCAGTGATTAATTCCTGGGCAGCTAATCTAATCACAGGACCTACTGTTCCAGCCTAACCTAATCATGTGATCTAATTTCGAGGTAATAAACACTCCTGATCTATTCACCCCCATAGAGGTTCCACTGCTTAACTCAATCACAATGGTGTTCCTGTATTCAGGTTGAAATGTCATTGTCATGTAGATGAGGTAAAGGCATTATTGAATGATATCACAGCAGAGCAAGGATAAAGGATGTTGCTAATCTTATATCCCCAAAAACGAATAGAGCAAAATTTAATAGTATATATCAAACAGTGATCTTTTGGAAAGTTATATAATTTCATTGATTTATCACACTGAATGCTTTGAAAATTTGTATTGTACTCCACAGATATGCCACAATTAAGTGCAAAAAATTTATATAAAATTTTTTAATTTAAAAAATTTCATTATGAGTATAGGAGATATTCAAGCCATAGCATTCACCCGTAGCCCCTCAAAACTCATGTCTTTCTGGCAAAATATGTTCATTTCTATCTGTTAGTCCCAAAGACTTAACTCCTTGGGAACATCAGCTCAAAAGTCCACAATTCAGGGAACCAGCAGTTAGCGTAATGGCTATGTCGCTGGACTCCCACGTAGTCGGCCGCGGTTCATGTCCCGGACCCGGTGGCTTAAAACTCACGCCGGGCGCGTGTGCGTGCGTGCCCAAGATCCCCAGAGGAGAATGGAGGAGAAGGGATTGCGGCGTGACCATCCCCCCTGGGGGGTGATTTCTCGCTTTCTGTCTCTATGTCTCTCTGTCTGTCTGGCGAGCGCACGCGCCCTACAGTGAAAATCTCTCCAAAAAACAAACAAAAAAAAAGTCCACAATTCAAAATTTCATTTAAATCAGATGGGTGAGACTTGAGGCATGTTCATTTGGAGGCAAATTTCCTCCAGCTGAGAGCCTGTGAATACAAGTCATCTACTTTACAAAATCACAGAATTTCGCAAGGGCAGGAAGCGGGTTTTTTGGCGCCCTTCCTGCTGCTCTCACTGTCCATACAGGAGGCTAAGGCCAGCCTTCCATGCAGCCTGAAGGAGCAGACATCCACTGCACGGCAGCAGAAAAGCCAGGAGTGGCCAGGTTCTGCTTGGACCACTAAATCTAAGTTTGCTTCCCAGGTCTGGGCTTCACTGGCTCCAGCCCCAGTAAGTTTTGGGGCGGTTTTGTCATCTCCAGAATGGGAAGGTCGTACTCAGAGGTATGGGTCTCATCTTGGTTCAGGTGTCTTGGGAAACCCCAGATCAAAATCCCACCTCACCACCTCTCCCCACCTGAATCCCTCCCTCCCTCTCCTAAAATAGCATAACCTTGGCCAGAGCTGATTGGGCAGAAATAAGAAATAATTGCTTAATCCTCTTAACATTCTTAATGAGTGATCTAATCTACAATGGGCCAAGATCCCAGGCGCCTCCCATTGCAGGTCTGAGTTTTGGTATTTTCGCTATTAATATTTTAATCCCATATAGCAACATGAGGAAGAGCTGAATGGGAGCATTTTGAATGTTATTTCAATGGTCACTGACTTCTCTGACAATGACTCTAAAGAGGAAAGTGTTAAATTTAAAGTCTAATCTGTCAGGAAACACTTCTTGCTCTTTGTTACACATTTGGAAGATTTTTTGTTGTTGTTAATAAGCATTTCTACCAGAAAGTAAACAAATAAGGATGAAGCACAAATTTTAGCAGTTACTAATAAAATAATAAGGTATTTGCAATGCCTAGGCTAGCACACTGCACAAAAAAATGTTTAAAGATAATTAGAATGGTGGTAGCAACATTTTAAATTAGTTTGATGGCATGTGGGGGGAAGGGTGTGAGTAAGTACAGAGCATTCTCTTTGCCACTGCCCATAGTCCAGGCCTCTTCACTTTCTCTTTGGGCTGGTCATTCACCCAGCTCCCATGTGACTTGCTTGGCCTAGTTAATCCCTCTTCATTCTTAAGATCCCTTCTGCTTAGTCACCACTTCCCCAGGGATCTTCTGCCACCCAGATAACACATGTCCGATACACTTCTCTGCAGTACTGATGCCAGTCCTTGTTGTACATATACTCATCCGTTTGTCTCCTCTGCCAGTCTTTATGCTCGAAGGAGGGCAAGCTCTTTTCCCATTCTGTCTGTACCACAATCAGTAAGAGCTCTGTGGCTTGTTAATGAGTTTCTTCTCTAGATCCACCTTTCTCTACCTTTAAAAGGGAATAGGCTGGAGGTTTGTAGGAAACGTTCATATGACTGTTCAGATTACAAGAAAGACATTTATCTGCTCCAGGGCTTACCAACTTTCCACTTCCAAGAGATGTTTTGGGCAATCCGGGATTTACAGAGTAAGATTAATAAAAACCTGGTGGCTGGATTTCTTACGAGAGGGCTTTAAACCAGTATTTCTGTGGATCGGGTTGGCGCTGAAACCCATTCTGGGGCTGTTTTGGAAATGTGGGCTTACCTAGGCCATATCAGGATTACAATATCACTCCGTGCAAGATGTTGCATGGATGTAAATAGAAATGAATCTACCATTCTTATTTTTAAATTTCAAACATGCTCAAATGAACCTTAGATTACAATCTCAAATGACTGTTTTCTTAGTTTCTTTCAACATTTTTTTCTCTTTTGGTGTGTCAGGGACTAATAACTTGCAGCAAAGCTTGAGTTTATACTAGCTCAAAGGTGATTACACTGGACAAGTAGTTTTCTCAAACCCAAGGGCCCCTTGGAAAATGAAATAACCTGCATATGGAAGAAATCAGAAGAGTCTCTACCTACCTGCATTCTCTAGCTAATGAAATCAAATTTTGATAAGATAAGAGGAAACAGGGAAAGAAGAAGCTTAGAAACTCCCAGAAACTAAAAACCGAAGCTTGTTATTTAGTGTAATTTTTATAGCAATAAGTCAACTAGGTTTGAGGGACCCTGCAGTTTTGCCAAGTTTGGCCTTACATTAAACTTTCAGTCGCCATCCTATTCCCACTTTGATACTTTACTTCCTACCATTACACGGTTCTAAAAGTCTTGCATTTCAGAAGTTTCTGGAGAGTACCAATTTCAGTGGTTTAATCCTAATCTTTTCATGACACCTACAGCCTCATGAGAACAGGTGTTCTGATTTTTGCTTTCCACAGCACGGTCCCTGGAATCACATACAGAGAGAGAGAGCTACCGTAATGAAAGCTGACAAAGACCAGCCCCCTATGAGAATGGTGAAACCAACCCAGCCCGGACCAGCCATTACTAAAGGCACAGCCCACTTGTTAGCAGAGAAAGAGAAAACCCAAAGTTTTAGATCTTTTGACCTAAAACAATGAACATATATATTTTTGTGTAAAATATTTTCATTTTTAAGAATGTCTATAACTAACTTGACTTCTAAAAGTTTGAGTATGCCAAGAAACAAAAACAGAAAAATAGGACTTTGTATTTTTTTTTTTAATCAGCTTTATTCGGCCATAGCCTGCCAGATTGCTTTAATCTTTTCCTAAACTCTCCATGTTTTATTCATGCCTGTCTATGGTTACCCCTCCCCCATATACTATTTCATCATGTCCTCCAACAATCTTATAGCTAGCCATATCCCCATTTTCAGTTTTGTTACCGAACTCAAATCAGGTTCGCTCGCCCAAGTGCTATAAAACCAAGCCATAGGCACATGGTGTGATGAAGGAAAGTACAGCTTTATTGCAAAGCGCAAAGCAAGGAGAGCAGGCAGCTCATGCTGAAAAGACCCGGTCTCCCCGAGATGTTCCCCACATGCGTTTTTAAGGGCAAAATTAGGGGCAGAGGTCCCAGGCGCATGATCAGTTCAGTGATTGGCTCAAGAGCGCGTGATCAGCTCGTGGGCATTCTTGATTGGTGAGGCCTCAGATAACCAAATTCCTCTTCAGGTGTCTAGAACCATTCAGCCTGGAGTCTCTGAGCTCACAACCAGCAGTTTCCAGTCTACAAAACATCTTACACATTGAAATGAAAACCTTCTTTCCTTTAAGTGAGAGTGTTAGAGGTCAAATGGCCCTCACTCAGGGTCCATGCTGGTCATTATCATAACCAAAGTCTGAAGACTTACTCCTTACTCTGGGCCATTACAATGCAAATGGACTTTATATTTCAGGAACCTTAGAAAATACATTAGGGGGTTTTTGCTCTGTTTCAGTTTGAGAATACAGATACTCATATATTGCTAGTTTGCCTATGGTTATATAACTCAAGATAGATCTAGAGTTTGAAAGAGTTCTTTCTGATATCAAAGTCCTTGCTCTTTGTCCTGTTAATACCATTCTCATCTGAAACAAGTAATAATGTCCCTGTTGTGGGATAGCTTCTGTTAGGTATTTAGGTTCTTGGTACTTTGGACAAAGAATTGAATGAAGCATGCAAATAGTGTAAAGAAAAGGTAGTTTAAGTAAAAGCACACTACTGAGAGATAGAAGTGACTCAAAAGGCCCTGGCAGTTGCATTCTATGGATTGTGTGAGTCGATCCTTGGCGGCGCCCACTGATTGATTTCATCTCATTAGTTCTAGCAAATGTCCTGGGCCCACTGATTTATCTCATTGGCTGTATTAAATGTGGCTTAATTAGCTAAATCCCCTACTAATGTCTTGACTACCTTGGGTTGGGAATTTTCTCCTTTGATTGGTTTTTCTGTCTAGCCACACAGACAGATGCTTCAGCCCCCTTACCCACTTTCCATTTGCTAGCTTCCTCCTGCCTCATCCCTTCTACATTTTTTAAAAGAAACTACAGTAATAGTCACCTAAAAATCTATACATATATACATACATAAAATTTTAATACAGAATGTAATTCACATGTATTGGAAATTTAGAGTGAACAACAGTGAGGAGTGGATTGAAAGGGAGATGCAATAACAAAAAAAAAATTTAGAAACTTCTAGTGTCCAAATGGGTAAAAGACTTAAGAATACAGAAGTCTTTTGATATCTGCAGGAGAATGGTTCCAGGACCCCTTGTGGATACCAAATCCACAGGTGCTCAATCCTTTATATGAAATAACATAGCACTTGCATATAACCTATGTGCATCCATCTGTATACTTCAGATTATTTCTAGATTACAATACTTAATACAATGTAAATGTTATGTAAAGAGTTTAATAAAAAAAGAGTTATACTAGGACAATTTTCAAATTTTTATTGCCATATTCATTTTATTTTGGCTAAATATCTTTTGAGGTTGAATGTAGAGGCCATGAAAACTGTTGTAAATAGTTTTACAGAGGGCTGACTGTAAATTGATGTTACGATATTTTAAAAATTATTTCCTAACAGATTTCCCCCTGATAGTTTCTCTGTCAGAAGTAAATGTTGGGACCAGCAGATGACATAACGGTTACATTGCTGGACTCCCACATAGTCGAGTCCAAGTCCCTGGCCCAGCAGCTTAAAACTCACGCTGGGTGCATGTGCATGTGCATGCGTGCATGCTCAAAATCCCCAAGAGGAGACTAGATAAAAAGGGATTGCAGCGCAGCCATCCCCCAGTGGGGAGTAGGTGATTTTTTACTTTGTCTCTTCAGCAACTGCACACACCCTACAGCAAAAACCTCTCAAAAATAAAGTAAATGCCATGATTCTCAACCCCCAGCTTTCCAGCCAGCCAAAATTAATGGGCATGTGCAAGCTTGCCTGGTATATTCAGGTCAACCCCGGATCCAAACCCCTGTGACGCAGGAGACAGGGACCCTAAAAATATAGTTAGGGTATAAGCCCAAAATGGAATCACAAAATGGCTAAGTGTTAAGATGGAGACAAAGCAGCTCTGCTGCTTACTCAAAGATCTTAAAGCAGTGGCTCAGTGACTGACCTGCACAGCACGACCGACTTAAAACAAAGGCTTTTTCCAGGCCCTACCACATTCCAGAAAGAGGATAATAGTTTTCATGGCCCAAAGCTTCTAGACAAAGAATCTCCTGTCCTTGGTACCACCGAAATTAGGAAAATAATTGGACCAATCCAGCATGGGTCTCTCCCCACCATGAAGGGAATACAAGCACAAGCCCCATCTAGAACAAGCCTGAACAAGGCCCCTCTGACCCAGATAAAAGCCTCTTGCCAGTTCCTCGTTGTCAACCCATTTCCTGGGAACCCCCTCCCTTCTTGGGAGCTCTTTTGCTCCTTCTCTCTCCTTCAATTAACACTCTACTTTGCTATACCTACTTTGTGTCCACATCTCTTATTCTTCCTGAGCATGGAATGAAAACCCGTGTCTCACTGCAAATGCTGGGCCTGCTCACCCTGTGCCCCTGCATTCCTG
>NW_006159640.1:1904965-1916923 GCF_000334495.1 Tupaia belangeri chinensis
AACCTCCCACACAGCTCCATCACAAGTGATACCCACTACCTACTGCAGCTGGGCCCAATATTGTGACTGATGCTATAGTAAGAGACCCCTTTGTCATTCAACCACTTAGGATCAGTCTGGTGCTGCACAACTAGTGTCACAGGCATTTGGAGGAGTGAAGTATGGGGTGGTGTGCAGTTTGGGGATGATCCATTGCGGAAGAATAGCATGTATGACAGCCAAGTGATGGTTAAAATTATCTCACTCATTAGAGTCAGGACCCCATAACCATATAACCATGAAAAATATAAACTTCCCCAGAATCCTCCCACTGAAGAATCCCAGAAAAGATGTGAAGGGCAGAGAGTTTCCCATCTTGTGAGATAAGACTTCAAGTTACATAGTCGTATAGCACATAAAAGCAGGGTGACTCCACTATGTCTACCTTATACCTGGAAATATATATCATGTACAATTATATATTTATAAATACATAACAGAAATACATATACATTATATAATGGTATGTGTTTTATATTTATATAATCTATATAAATATATTTGTATAGTATATAAATATATTAATTCACATACACAATTAATGAATACACACTTTGCATATTTATATAAAATATTCTTATATAATTATGCATTGAATATAATTATGTAACAAATATATTAATATATACTTATTACTATGTAAAATATCTTTCTTTTTTTTTTTTTTGAAGAGTTTTTTGCTTTAGGGTACATGCACTCACCAGAAAGCCAGAGAGAGACAGAGAGACAGAGAGAAAGCAAGAAATCATCCCCCTAGGGGATGGCCACACTGCAATCCCTTCTCCTCCATTCCTCTCGGGATGTTGGGCACGCACGCACACACACCCAGCGTAAGTTTAAGCCACCAGGTCCAGGACTCAAACCACGGTTGACTACATGGGAGTCCAGTGACATAGCCATTATGCCAACTGCTGATCCCGTAATAAAAGGTTTTCATAATCCTCCCTCCATCCTATGATAATCATAACCAATTGCTTCAGCAAAATTGTTGCCATTGCCCTTGGACGTAACGTGTTATATTGTACCTATATAATCCTGGTAAAAGAGAATGTATTTTCATCCCCATGGCTCTGGAACGTGTAATAACCACAGGCGCATAGATGCTCAGTACAAGTTTAAGATGTTTTAAAATCTCACCATCTCCCAATTAAAATCTGTTTATAGTGTGTCTGTTTCTATCAATTCTGTTTACACTTAGAATTTTTTTTTTGTAACCCCTAGTTTAATTTCCCAGAAGGTACTAATTTTATTGCTTCCAAAGTGGTCAATTATTTTTCTGTTTATATGACATTTAATGTTTCAATTTTCCTTCAGACTCCTCTGCAGACAAATAGTTAGGAACATACATTTGGTAATGTAAACCCAAATTAATCTGCAGTTTTGCTTGACTGGGTTCCCCCCCCTCCCCTCTCAAAGTCACGCTCCATGAAAAACCCTAGCCAGGTGAGCCTTGGCAAAGCAGCTGTTTCTCCCGTGGTCCATAAGGAGGGATCATCAAGGCGTGAGCTACGAGGAGGAAGGTGCTTGCCTGACCTATTTGAGTACTCGTTTAATATTGACTTTTAATTATGAAGGCCAAATGTTTGTTTTCTTATGGGATCTGTTTCTGCCTCTTGGTTATTGACACAGTTGGTACATGAAACATGTTTACTTTTTTTAATGGGGTGGATGGGTAAGTTTATGTTACAGAAATACATTCTAAGTGTCAGCCATTATAAGCTCTGATTCTGTCTTATGTGCGTTTTTAACTAAATGTCCTGATCTATTCATTTAGATTTTTATTTTATAAGCTCGCTAAAATATATGTTAGGGATATGCCACTTATTCTGGAGTATATTATAGTGTGTGTGTGTTTATTGAAAAGCAAGACTAGCCCGTAGAAGCTTGCTCAATTTGTCAAGTATTGAGCATTCACTCAAGAGAAAAAACCTCTGGTTACACCCCAAGGATGGCATCTTAAGGTTCACGAGCAAAAAAGAGGCTATTACAGTGGAGGGTAGCAAGCACCGCAGTAACCAAGCATGGGGTGCCGGACCCCAAAATTCCATTTCTCCATCCGCACCTAAAGAAAAAACATGAAATATAGAAATAATTTACACAAAGTTTGTTCATGCAGGGAACCATGTTATTGGCATACTCAGTTCAAACTGATACGATTCAATCTGTGCATTCTTAACAGTGGAAATTACGGAAACGGTGGAAAACTGTGATTAGCCAATTTGGTACTGTTACAATAGAACGCACAATGTAAGTGTTAGCAATTCTATGCCAGGCAAAGTTGAAAGCACTTAATCTGAATTGACATATTAATTCTCTCAATAACCCTATGAGGGTTTTTATACTATGATCACCATTTTATATATAAGAAAACTGACATTGAAAAGCTCAGTCACTTGTCCAAGACCACTTATCAGGACACTGTTTGACAGGCAAGGTGTCTCTAGGGTCTGCCTTATGTTACAACCATTAAAAATGTTTATAAACTGTATAATGATGAGGAGAAAGGCTTATGATATTTAGGGAGCTGCCTACATACTACTTACCTTTGCCTGAGTTCTAGCAAGCACAGACCAAGATAAGGGCTTCCAACAACAACAACAACAACAACAACAACAAAGATAAGGGCTTCCTAGCATGCAATTTATTTGAAGAAGTTTTTCCAGGAAAAAGAAGTGGGGAGGATAAAAAAAGAAAGAGGAAAATGAAGACAAAGATGCATTATCCAGTTCATCATCATTTTGAACAATGAGGATTCCCTCCCACTGGGATCTCTGAGGAGCTATGTGGAATGTGCCTCATTCTAGCCACTCAATTTATGGAAGATGGGAGGATGTACCCACTGCTCTATTCTCCATTGGTGAAGGGTTACCCAAGGGTGTTACCTCCTTTTTCGTCTAGGTCAGCATAAGCATGAGTATTGAGTAAGTACCCCTAAACCTCCTACTCTGAGGTGTCAGGGAGGGCCGGGGGCAGAAGGTAAGAAACAGGAGATTCTAGGAGCTTTTGCCTGTGTGAAGCTGGTGTTGCAGGAATGGGTGAGGTGAGAGGAAGGCTAAGAAGACAGGAGGCAGAGCACAGGAGACAACTGAAACAGACCATCCTTTCCACTGACTATGCCCATTGCTATCTCTACCCCCATCTCAGAGCCTTTGAGATTGCTAAATGCAATTTACAGGTGGGTTGGCAGATCAAGCTCCAGATCTCACTGTCCTAAGTAGTCCCTGGGTTGTAACTGATAGTACTCCCTTCTCCATCATCCATCCTGGTTTCCCTCACACACAGTTTGTATTTGGACTGGTCTGTGGTGGTTGATTAATGGAAAGATCTAGACCTTTATTACCTAAAGATCCAGGTGTATCTCAGAGGGAATCAGTATCTATTTCTGGATACCATGTTTTTCACCATTGAGAAAGATGATTTGGGTACAGAAGACTTTTTCATTCATGATGTACACTAAATTGGAGCCTTACAGATCTCTGGGCTATACTCCAATAAGAGATTCTTTTCTTTTTCTTTCAGGACCCCAAAGAAATTCAGAATATTCTCTGTATCCCTTTTACATCCTTTAAACTTTATAGTGTACCTTGGCAGTTGTCTAGCTGTCTATTCTATGTCCCTGAACCTCAGTCACTTATATCAGTCTTTAGAGGCTGCAGGTGACCTTTCAGTTATGGGTCTGAAGCCTCAGAGCTATACCAGTGCAACCCTATTTACAGCCCAGAACAATGAGGATAGGTAGGAGGAAGGGGGCTATTAATGCCACTGAAATGTGCTCTTAAAAATAGTTCAAATGTGGGGCCAGCTGGTGGTGTGATGGTTATGGCAACTGGACCCCACATGACCGACTGCATGGTTTGAGTTGGATTCAGCAGCTTGAAAAGCACACCAGGATTGTGTGCATGCATGCCCAAAATCCCAAGAGGAAAGTAAAGAAAGGATTATATGGTTATCTCCCCCGTGGGACAGGGGGATGCTTTCTCTCATGCTCTCTCAAGAACACATGCCCAGTAGTAAAAACAACATGTAAAAAGTTAAAATGGCATATTTAATGTCATATACATATTATCACAATAAAAATGTGTTAAAATAAGGGGTTAACACATTGCTCATATATCCTTTTTTGCTTAACATTTATGTAATGTCTTTATTTCATATGTGCACATATACACATAGTATTATCAATGGGAACTTCTAGGTATTGCTGATGAGTAACTTTTAAATTTTAAAAATTAAAACAACACTTCAAAAAATTAAAATATTTAAATTTTAAAAAATATTTTTTAAAGTATAAGGAATAAGACTTTGTGACTTTAGAGTTTCTATAATGAGAATAATCATTAGCTTTTGTAATTTTAAGATCATCTAAAGAAAAACGCCAAGTCTTAAAGAGTGGCACCTGACTTTAACTTAAAAGCTGTTTATAGTGTTCCAATTAACCCTTCCTTTCAATGCTGGTTTCAGTTGAAATGTTTTGGGAATTGTTCAAAGGTAAGAGGGAAAACATCTGTATAGCCTGACTGGAGGACATGCAGACTGTGCCCCAGCCAGGATCTGCTCCTCCTCTTGCTTTCTGGCAACCTGGACGAAGCCTTGCTTCCTTGTCCTGATTTTAGACTCTGGTCTCTGCAGTATCTACTGTTGCTACAAATGGAAGGGCTGTGGAGACCATCAGGAGCAGAGGCAGTTGTTCCTAGTCCCTTGGGTCCTGTGAGGGTTTGCCCTGCCAGTGCCTACCACAAGCCTTACCTCCAGTCTTTTGCCTTCTGCCCTGGGGCTTCCATGTCACAGTTGAGGTGCAAGTCACCACGGGACCAACTTCCTCAGCTAAACAACCAAAAACTGTCAGGGAGTTAACATCCTACTGGACCATCTCTGATGGAAGTAGGTGAGCAGATTCTTCCAGAAAGACAACACAGAGGTGGAGAAGCTTGACAGCCTCCCTAAAGCTGTCTAGCAAGACCAGATATTCAGCTTGTTGCCAAGCTGTGACAGCCCAGAATGCAGTTTAATGACCTCTCCTTCACCCCACTCCCATCCTTCCTCTCCTTTTTACCTCACTCCAGCTTCCCTGGAATTTTATTCCCTGAAAAGCACTAACACAAAATCTGTAGATGTGAGCTAGGGATCTAAGGTTTCTATGGGAACTGGGTCAAAACTGCCCATACATCTTTTAGGCCCTTGTGTGGCTTTGAGCAAATCACTTAAACCTTTGAGTTACCTTTTATGTAAAATGAAGCTAACAGAGCTTAAAGATTGAATGGGATGATTGTGCACGGAACGAGTGGAGTGTTTGTTTAATGTAAAAAGTGCCCACCGTATTTCCTGACATAAACAATACTCAACAAACATTAATCCTTTTGATTTTGCCCTTGGCTGTCTTGTAGTTTTCACTGTGTTAGCTCTGCTTGTGTGGCTGATGGCCTGTAACAAGAGGAAATTTAGTAAGGTGAATCAAAGTGAAAATTGTCAGAAGAGAAGAGAATATTAATTTCATATGGCTCAGCTTCATATGACCTAAGGAAGCAACCACATCACCCACTACAAAATGTATTTGACCGCATGAATCCAGGCCCAGTTAGGCAGAAGTCAGTTTACTTGGATTTTCTGGGAGGTAAGCTCTGTCAGCACTTTTGCTCAGTATTTTTCTTTGCAGGGCCAAGGCAAGAATAGGATTTCCTTTCTCATCAGCTTCATTTCCCACATCCATTCAGGTCACCTCTGCTAACCTTCCTAGTTCTAAACAAGCTCATCCAATAACACTCCATGTGCTTTTTCAAAGGTCAGATTTGTGTGTATTACATCTCAGGGAGGTTTCATGTTACAGTCGAGTGGGTTTCGGTGTCTGATCTGGTTCTGAGTTGGCTACTGTTTAATTTTGTGACCTGGACAAACTCCTTAGTCTACTGAGCGAGAATGAGCAAGATTCCTACATCTAACTAAAAAGTTACTGAAAGAATTGGGACCTAATGAGAGTTTCTATTTTATATCATTTCTAACATTTAAGGGATACTAAATAAATCCTTAGGAAATGTTTTTCCACTCTTCTTCTGGGCTGTTAATAGTTGGTGTTAGGATTAGCCACCAGGCTTTCACCTGAGCTCATTCTAGCATTTACTTATTTTCTTTTGTCCAAGCCTCAGTTATGCAAGATAACTTCTGTTTTTCTTTTCTCTCTAGTCTTTCCATTTTTCTCCCTGCCCAACAGACTGGCTTGTCTGAACCACATCAGCAGACTCTTTTACACTCTATCATCTGTTTGAATCCAACTACCGGGGGACCAGACAGAAGAAAAGGGGAAAAGGACAATAAAGTTCATGGTGCCTGCTCCCCTAACTCCTTCCCTGTGAAGTTGCTTCAAGCAACTGTGTTCCTCTTCTCTGTATAATCCCTCCTTCAAACTTCCAGGAACCATCCCTGCTCTTCATTTCTTAGCTTAGGAATGATCAGAATCCAGTTGACCCAAGCCCCCAGCTGCACTGTACTTTATGATAGGAATCATTTGATTACCTCTCTACAATACCCACCTTTACATATCAGCTCTCGTAACATTCTCCAGATCAGTGTTTACCAGCTATGGTGACATCAGCTGATACCTAGAATCTACATGTCATAGAAATATTATCTCACCTGTTCTCATGTTGTCTTCATCTAGTGTCTGTGCATATTCTATTCCTATTTAACAGATGAGGTAACTATTGGGTCATTGGAAAAGTCATGACATGTCTTTCGGTTTTTCTATGCAAGTGTGTCATGACTTCAGACAACCCAGTATTTCAACGAGAAAACATTTAACAGAAAAACAAAGTTCTGTAATTTTTACTTTATAAAAATAAAAGTGTAAAAAGGTTTGGAAATATCCATGAGAATACCCAAGTAGTCAGTAGGAGTGATGAGACCTGATTAACCACTCCAAATCTGAAAATTTCCTCCACAGACACTCTGCACCATAAATAGTAACATCAGTGTAGGTTATTCTGTACATCTGTACTGATATGAAAGCCTCTAGACAGAAGTAATAAAAATTAAGACTGGAAGGAGACTTGTAGTCACCCTGAGGGACTAGACCCGAGACAACTGCTAAGTAAGGCAGGGAGAAGTGAACTATAGAAGTAGGCACACAAAGCCTAGTACCCAGAACTTCAGGGAGGGCAACTTCTATAACCATCTG
The DNA here is from genome assembly GCF_000334495.1 of Tupaia belangeri chinensis. Lineage (NCBI taxonomy): Eukaryota > Metazoa > Chordata > Mammalia > Scandentia > Tupaiidae > Tupaia > Tupaia belangeri. The sequence continues at coordinate 1,912,173 of NW_006159640.1, forward strand.
AGCTTACAGATGACCTTCCAGGACTTGCTAAGAACTAGCAACTACCTTCCTCCAAATAAAAGTATAATAGACATTGCAGAGGCTCTGTGAGCCAACTGCCACCTCTTCTCTCCTCCTGGTGACTAAACCAATGGCTATATTTATTACAAATTACGCAGCTGGAAACTCAAAGGGAGTACATACCTAGCTAATAAGTACTGGCAGAAGATAAGGGCGCACATGGGAAACTGGCTTTGATGTGCTTGATTGAGAAGGCTGATTAAGGAATATTTACTGTTTTGGGAGCAATTTCCCAAGATGTAAGACTTAACATCCATCCTACCAAAGATTTCAAAAATGGTATAAACTTGCTAGTTTTGATGCATTCTAGAAACATAGGATAAGTTCTAGTTCATGATCAGCCAAGCTAAAATTGTTATAGCAAACAGTAGAAGGTATTAAAAAGCCTGGAATAAATGGAGTTCTGAAAACTATATAATACACAGGACTGGAAGACTTAATAGATCATTATGTTCCACAGAAAGATGCTAAGGGCACATCATATACCAAGGTAGCAGGAAATGTGCTGGTGAGGGTGACACCAGGATCACTCAGTATTCAGCGGTGGCTCTCCTCCATCAGCCATGTGGAAAAGACAATATGCAGTCACTGTTATTCCCCTTACTATGTTTAACTTTCCTGCCTTATCTCATAGTTTGAAGCAATCTCAACCATCTGGACAGCCTGCAGAACATCACCATAATTTAGTACATCAGTGAGTTAGCCAGGTTGAGCCAGATGAGCAAGAGTTAGCAAACTGGCAGCCTTGGTAAAGCACACATAGTTCAGAATATTCAGAGACTTGCCATATTCATAAAATATTTAAAGATCCAGTGGTCAAAGGTGTTGATTTCCTCTCAAACTGAAAACCAAATTGTAACTTCCATCTGCTATTAAAAAAGAGAATGCACAGTATCTGATGGGCCTCTTTGGATTCCAAAGGAAGATTATTCCACATAGAGGGGAAATGCTGTTGCTTATATATCAGGTGATATGGAAACTTGACAGTTTTGACCAGGCCCAGAACAGGAAAGGAACCTGATGCTTATCCAGGTTATAAATGCCTTCAGCCCAATGGGCTAGGCCATGTAATTGGACAGACCCTATGACACTGGAACTGTCTAATGAAGAGACATGTGTCAAAATCTGTGGCAAATCTCTGGAGACAGTCCCAACAGAGTCCCTGGGGTTTTAGAGCAAAGTCACATCATCTTTAATAGATAATTATTGGGTCATTGGTAAAGTCGTGATGCATTTTCATAGAAAAACAGAAAAATATGTCATGACTTTCCTATTAACCTAATACTTAGCTTTTTATCTTACCAATTTAGAACTTTTACTTTAAAGAGAACTTATGTAATAAAATATTAAACAGGATAGTTCCTCACAGTTAGTGCTTTCTCCATTACTTCTACCTGTTTAGTAATCCTGTCTATAATTTATAGGCAGTTGGCATTAAGTTCATTGGGCTATAATTTACAAACCTTTTTCTTTTCTCTTTCGAATATTGAGGTATATTTCCTTCGCTTTTCAAGCTTTCCATCTAAGGAGGCCCAAACTGCGAATGGGATAAAAAACTGACTCTAAGTAAAGTTTGGAATTTGGGTTAATATGTTGAACATTCTGACTACTGGATCAAACTTGTGTTTTGATTTCATGTGACCTCAGGCATAATAATACCTAGGAGTTGATGGAAAGGCCCTGAATCTGTTGGAGTTTACATCTAGGTACAAGGAAGAATGCCTCAACTGACTACATCATAAAGGAATAGTGAGAGAGAAAAACACGGTTTCAATGTGGCTAAGACATGAATTATACTTCTTTACTTTCTGAGGATCTGTAGCTTTCATCATTTCCTAAAGGATCTATGACAACAGCAGGTAAAGAACTTTTTTTTTTTTAACTTTATAAAGCAGGTAGATGAGCTAAAACATGCTTGTATGTAGAGAGGACCTGAATAAATGTGTCTGGCTCCCAGGCTAAGACTCAGAGACCAAAGTCTTAGAGTTTTAAATATCAAGTGTAAATATACATTGTATGTCTAAGAAGATCAAATTTTATGTGCTTTTACATTTCTCTCGTGATGAGCAATCCCAGGGCTGTGGACCAATTTGAAGCATAGAGAAAGAGAAAAAAAGAGGGTCTGGCTTTCTCCTGAGCAAAATGCACAAAAAACATCATGGGTCTCCATAATGAGACTCCAGTACTTCTGAAACCATAGCTCCACTCTGCCAGCCACTGCTGTCTGCACAGTTGATGGACTGCAGACTTCATTTGTCCCAGAGCTCCTGATTACCGGTGACAGGGCCAGAAACTTTGAGGCCCTCAGGCTTAGGGAGGCAGGGGTTTCCTGAAGGGTTGTGCAGCCTAGGAGAGTCATCCTATGCTTTCACAGCCTTGCTCACAGAAGACGGTGGAAGCCGTTTATAAGTGCAGTTCTCTTTGTAGGAGACCGAACAGAGGTTGGAGGTTTCTAGCAACCATCCTACTCTTGGTAGAAAGAGAGGATTCTGCTGGAGCAGGCTTGGGTAGAGACCTGGCTCCATAGATGACTCTTCCACTCATTAATTAGAAAAGGAGTGAGAATCGGTAACAGAAAATACTATGACCTTACTATTTATTTTTTAGTAGATGAAGACATTGTAATGTTCTCTCATCTTCTCTCGCTCATTTGTAGCACATTCTCCTCCACTCTCCAGCACTAATTTCTAGTATGTTTCTTCTTTTGTTATAGAATTGTGTTTTTATCTCCTCGTGATCTGTGATCTTCTTAAAAGAAGAGGTAGTGTGTAGATGTAAAAATATGACTAAAACTGTCATATAAGTACCCAGTAGATATTTGCTGAGTGTCTTTCTGTTCCTATGGATAACCTAGTGCTATATAAAAGACACCATGCTTCAGACACCAAGACAAATATAAAACCTGACTTCTAGAAGGTCCAGCCTCTGGGGAGGACAAACAGTCTAGTACACAACCTAACATGAGTGTGTAGTTATGTGGAACTGTGGTCAGAGTGCACTCAAACCAACAGGGTATTCAGTTCAGCCCCCATGGAAAGTTATGTATGAACTGATTCCTAAAGGAATAGTGAAATGAAGCTAGGCCAACTGCAAGAAGAAAGGTCTATCTAGGAAGAAAGAACAACATGAGACAGGATTCATCTCAGGAAAGAGTCCAATGTTCAGTGAGACTGGAGCACAGTTTGTTATGGTGGATAGGCTAAAGAAGATATTTGGGCCCAACCATCAGAAAGGAGTATGCTGGATGATGTGGGACTTGGGTTGTGTTTTAGCATCCATTTCCATCTGCTTTTCTGCTTTCCTCTGTATCATTGCGATTGAATACTTGGGAGCCATATTTCCTAAACCCCCTCACCTCCAGAGCTCTGCATCAATAAGATACACTCATGTGAGATTTGGAGAGTAGACGTGAGGCAAAGGTCATATTTTCCAACAAGGTGATAATGAATGCAAGATTTTGGCAAATGTGAGTTTTTGCATCAGACTTTGAATTTCCATGCCAGGGGATTACAATTCTTTCTGGAGGCTGTGGATTAATTGTGGAATTAGCTGAGCTAGGCTAGAGACAGGAAGAGAGAATGAAGAGGCTGCTACTATCATGGAAATGAGAAGATGATCCAGAACAAGTATAATGACTGTTGTCATGAAGCAGGATGGGAAGGTGCAAGGTTTAAATGAGATACTGGGCATGAAAATGTCTAGATAAACTGAGACACATTATCTGTAGAAGAATAACATAATATTGCATTATTAAGAGCAGTATTTGATAAACTGTGTATAGACAACTGGGAAGCAAGCTTTAAATTATTTCCTTTGTGTCTAATTCAAGGAAAGATTCTGGGGATGTCTTTTAGAGGGAGCAAAATATATGTCTTTGGTTCTTTGTTTTTAAGTTTTTGTGTTTTGTCTTGTTTCATGAGAGAAATAAAAAGAGGCAACCTGAAATGGATCTCCCATCACAGCAAACCCCAAACCTTGCCAGCCAACCAGTACCATGGCTACATGTGTATGCTCATTGTGTACAGATTGACCTTGGCATTGAACCCTAGTCTTCCATAAGGCTTAAGCATTACAGAGTATTGCACTGCTGTACTCCCCATGGCTAGGCCTGTTTCTCTGGTTCTTGACCAATGGGTATACTCGAATGATTCCCTTTGTTCTGCTTCCATCTTTAGCTGTCATCTAATGTACTAGACACTGTTAGATTCTTTTAGATATATTATAAAAGCTTAACCGTAACCTATGAAGTAGGCATTGTCAGTCACCTTACAGAAGGTGATTTTTTTTGACTTATTGAAAGTTTTAGAATATGCTGTTTTTCATGTTTCTATGGAAATTTCCCAGTTTTCCAAGTAACTTTCCAGTTTTCCTGAAAAGTTTTTCCACATTTTTCAGTGTTTCTTTTGCTATCGACTTCTAGTTTTGTTCATGAATGAAAAAGATATTTTATGTGATTTCAGGAACCAGCAGTTAGTGTAATGGCTATGTTGCTGGACTCCCACGTAGTCGACCGTGGTTCGCATCCTGGACCCAGTGCCTTAAAACTCACGCGCGTGCATGTGCGTGTGTGCCCAAGATCCCGAGAGAACGGAGGAGAAGGGATTGCAGCGTGACCATCCACCCTGGGGGGTGATTTCTCGCTTTCTGTCTCTATGTCTCTCTCTGTCTGGCGAGCGCAGTGAAAACCTCCC
>NW_006159640.1:1917439-1927525 GCF_000334495.1 Tupaia belangeri chinensis
CTCCCCCCCCAAAAAAAAAAAAAAAAAGATATTTTATGTGATTTTAATATTTTAAATTTATTTAAAAGACCTGTGGCCTAACTGGTGGTCCATCCTGGAGAATAAGAATGTTCTACATGAACTCAAGAAAAATGTCTTATTCATAATAAAAAGAACTTACCATTTAGTAAACATCTAACAGTTACCATTAGATGTTACCATTTAGACATATGGTATTTTTACCTGTAGCATTTTGATTGCTATGATTTCTATTCACTATTTACAAATTGCTAGGATTTTACTTGCATCATACATATTCCACAAAGCATAGAAGGCAGGCACTTTGATTTTGTTTCAAAAGAATACCTGTTCGTGCACTATTAGACTAGGAGACACATGGAGTTTGGGGTTGTGGAGAAACACACTAGTGTGCCAGCGGGTAGCAGTTAGTTTTTGGTGTGTGTACCAAGGAATTTGTTATTTATATAGCTTGCCTAAAGCTTAATCTGGGATCTCCTTTCATTCAGTATCATTAGCAGAAGAAATCAGATTGACAGCCACAAACGATTTAATAGGTCATTTAAATCTTTCCTGCAGTCTTTGGACAGTGCCAAGGAAGGGTCCCATTCACAGCCAACTATGGAGCATCATAAAATTTGTTCTCTGGTTAGTCAGCTTATCTGTGCACTCTGTGCCGTGATCCAACACACATACAGACATACACCGACTGGCAGCTCTGTTCTAATCTCTCTTCTCTAACTTTTCCAGAATATCCTTCTTTGGTTTTTTTAATATTTATTTATTCATTCATTTATTTTAATTTGACCAGAGATTGAGAGAGAGACACATACACACACAGGGAAAGTGAGAAAGCAAGCAACCAGGTCCAAGATTTGAACCGTGGTTGGCCACGTGGGAGTGTCCAGCGCCTTAATCTCCATGCCACCTGCTGGCTTCTCCAGAATATCCTTCTAAAACCCTACCTGTGAGAACTTTCCTCTGTTATCCTCTCTCCCACCCACATCTTTTGACCTACCTCTGACTCACCTTCCAATGTCTTCTCTGGGCCCAGGCTTACCTATAAGATGAAGGTAGCCCATGCTCTTCTTGTTTCCCACAATATTACAGAAGGACACAAGAAAACATATGTGAAAGGGCCTTGTAAATAGGAAAATGGTACAAAAGTAATTTGGTACATATTAAATGCCATAGCACTAGAATGTATATAGAATTAACCATCTTGAGTTTTTAAAAATACAAGGCAGACAAATACAATAAAATAAAAAACTTGAAATAAGTGTATTGAGAAAATGTAGCCCAAAACTCTGTGAAGACCCCTGTGATATTGCTATGCTTCTGACCAAGGCCATGTGCTCACATCTCCAGGCCTGAGAGACTTACCCACTGTTTCTGGGGTAGTACTTCCAGGGAAGTACATTTTCAACTACCCCTCAGGAATTTTAATCAGAACTTGGGCTTCCAGACCAAGAGATAAGTTTTTTTCTATCTTAATGTTTGAAACACTGAAAAACAGACTTATCTGCCCCCCAAAAGAAACCTATTATTTGAGTATAAGGGCTCAGGGAGAGGAAAAGGAGGAAATTTGAGTTGAATTCTTACAGTGGGCATAGAGCATTTAAATTTTTTTTCAAACATAATAACATCTAAATCTTACACAGAATAGAGGTCATTATAATTACCCCTTTTTACTAAAGAGGCAATTGAGATTATAATTACCCCTTTTTACTAAAGAGGCAATTGAGGCTAAAAGTGCTAAAATAATTTGTCCAAAAACATGTGGCTGGTAATTGGTATAGCAGGAATTGAACTCATATCTGTCTTCTCATTTCTGCCCTTTGTCCTTCTGACCTAGGAAACCTCTTGATCTTTAACTTTCTCATCTTTCAAATGGATACAGTGATATTTTCCCCAAGGGTTCCTAGTATTAAGTAAGGCTAGAGAAAAAGCTTTTAATATGTGAAATACTTTATTTAGAAATAAAAAGAGCCTCATTTTTTCCTGATTAGGTAAATTTTAAAAGCCCATACTTTTAAAAACAGTGTGGGATATTTAGTTATTTGAGAAAATATATAAATATTATAGATTTTCCAGTCATAAATCTCAGTGTTGGGTCCAGTTCTGCCACTCTAGCTATCTGGCTTTTATGAAACTGCTAAACCATCTGAAAAATGGGAAGTTAAAATACTATCTAATGTATTAAAGCTCAGGTCCTGACTTGGCACATAGTAAGTGCTTATGACCAATAAAGTGAACTAGTAGCCTACTCAAATAATCCTGTGATCAACCATTCTACCCCCTGGATCTAAGAATGCTAAGGATAGATATTTATTATTAGACACATAAAAGGCCCTACTAATTACACATCCAAATATTATATTGCTTTGTTATTTTCTTCATCACTTCTGCCATTCTCGTCCAAATCACTAATGTTCAGTAACTTCTAAGTTCATTTTAAGGGTCTCTTCATTCTATTCTTGCCCTTCCCCAAACAGTTGTGGTAGGCAGTCTCCACAATGACCTCTGATGATCTCTGTGTTCTGATATTGACACTCAATGTGGACTCCGCTTACATTAAATCAAGGCTGGCTTGTGTCACCAATAGGCTATGGTGGAGATGACAATACGTGACTTCCACATATATCGTAAAGGCATTGTTGCTTCTACCTTGGTCTCTCTGTTTACTTATACTCGGGAACAAAGTATATGCTGTGGGTTTACTCAAGAAGAAGAGTGGAAACTCCCACACAGAAAGGAACTAAGACTTCCTGTAAACAGCCAGCACCAACTTGGTAACTATGAGAGTGAATAGGGTTACCAGTCACCTCCATTTTCTTGGAACTTTTCTAAATCATCGCTAGAAATCCCACACACTGATAAACACTTCCACCTATAGAAATCAGAATAGTTGGCCATCCCATTGGAAGTGAATGCTCTAGCCCCAGTCAGTCCTTCAAATATCTGTATGCTGGCTTCTATGAACTGACTTCTATCCCACCAAAATTTATATGTTGAAGCCTAACTCCAAGGTGATGTTGTATGGAGATGGGGCCTTTGAGAGGTACTTAGGTTTATATGAGGTCATTAGGGTGGGATTCTCATGATGAGATCAGTACCTTTATATGAAGGTACTAATATATACCAGTACTTTACATGAAGGTGGACTTCCAACCTTCTAGGACTATAAAAAATAATGTCTGCTTAAGCCAATGTATAGTATTTTGCTATAGCAGTCTGGGAAAATTAGTACACTGGTCAGTATCTGACTGAACTTCCTGAGGAAAAGCTGAGCCAAAATTGCCTAACCAAACCACTCCCAGATTTCTGGACCTCAGAAATTGTGGGAAATGATAAATACTTATTTCCTACTTTAAGCCACTAAGCATTGGGATAATTTTTAAGTTTTTGGAACAAACTGAATAATGTCACTTAAGTTCATCACCTATCATTGTACAGTCTGAATTTCACAAGGCCAGGTGAGCATGGGGCCCAAATCCATTGGGTAGGGTTTCATCTTCCTGGGAATAGGAAGGTGGGACATTTCTAATCTGCACAGAGGCTGCACGGAGAATAGCTGCAGCCTGATGGAAAGACATTGCCCTCCTCTGCAAGTCTCCCTGTCCTTCCATGTCATTCTCCCGGTAGGTCTCTGCGCAAGAGAAAAAAAAGGGGGCACCTTACTTCAGTTCCCTCGATGAGTTAAATATAACTCAAATTCCTCCTGTCTCAAGACCTTCACAGGAGCTATTTCTTCTACATGAAATACTTCTTTTTCTTCCAAACACCCCTTATACTTCAAACTTCGGTCTGTTAATTCTTATATTTTATGTTCTGCTTGTGCAGCTTTCTGTCAAGAAGCCTTCACTGATTCCCTGATCAATGTTAGGTACCCTGACACATTCTTCCATGGCTAGTTCTCCTGTCCTTCCCAGTAGTTATCACAATATGTTGTTGTTGGGACCAGCAGTTAGCATAATGGCTATGTCGCTGGACTCCCACATAGTCGAACACGGTTCGCATCCAGGACCCGGTGGCTTAGAACTCACACCGGGCACGTGTGCATGCATGCCCAAGATCCCAAAAGGAGAATGGAGGAGAAGGGATTGCAGCGTGGCCATCCCCGCTGGGGGTGGCTTTCTCGCTTTCTATCTCTCTGTCTCTCTCTGTCTGTCTGGCAAGCGCATGCACCCTATAACCAAAAATACCTCTCCAAAAAAAAAAAAAAACCCACAATATGTTGTTGTTGTAGTGCTCACTCCCCCAACAAAGTGACTTCTCTGCAGGGCAAGGGGAGCCTGTCCCTGGTACTTCTGTGTAGGTCCAGCATAGACCTGGGCCTTAAGCTACATATTCATGGAAATGAATTCATCACTTCCTGTGCAGATTAACATGGCATTAGGGCTTATAATACTAGTTCTTGGAAATTCCTGACCACAAGTTTTTACTTAAATGAATGTTGGTTTCTGCATGTGCAATAGGATTATAACAGAGTTTTACAAACTCTGAAATCTCAATTTATATTTTGAATATACCCAGATGGTTCTTGGATGGTTCATTTTATGTGTAAACTTGACCAGACTTAAGGATGACCAGGTAGCAAGTAAATTGTTTCTCTGTGTCTTTGAAGGTGTATCTGGATAATTGGCATTTGAACTGGCAGACTAAGGGAAGCAGATTGCCCTCGTTCAGCCCATTTAGGAATAGGGGGAAAAAATGTGAAGGCAACAATATCTCTCTGTCTCTGTTTTTTATCCTCCCTCTCTCCCGCTAACTGCTGGAACTGGGATATCAATCTTATATTGCCTTTGAACTAGAACTTACACAACTCAGTTGGGTCTCAGCTTATCAACTACAGATCATGGGACTTTTCAGTCTTCAAGATCACAAAAGCCAATTCCTTATGATAAATCTAAGGTGGGTAAGTAGGTAGATAGATGTCCCTCTGCTCTCTCTTTCTTAATATCAATAGAATATGTATCCTATTAGTTTTCTCTGAGAAACCCTGACTAATACAGCAGATATGATTCTTATCCTACATGAAAGATTTCCAAACAAGTGGCATATAAAGGTGACAATAATGAAAGCAAAAAACTGAAAACTTATTTAAACAATTTTTTTCAAAATTTTTCTCTCACAGAAAGTATTTCTGGCTATTAGTTATAAAATTGCTCCTTTATCTTCAAGTCATCTAGCTCTTTGCTTTGATACAATTTTTTGCTGCATCAGAATTATAAGAACCAATAAAATTGCAGGTAACCATCTCCTCCTCAAACACTGCCTGTCGCAATCAATGTAAACTTAATACTCTTTTTTAATATAGAGATATTTAGGGATCAGCAGATGGCATAGTGACTACGTCACTGGACTCCCATGTAGTCCACTGTGGTTCAAGTCCCAGACCCAGTGCTTAAACTCACACTGGGTGCATGTATGTGCGTGTCCAAGATCCTGAGACGAGAATGGAGGAGAAGGGATTGCAGCATGGCCACCCCCTCCGGGGGATGATTTCTCGCTTTCTGTGTCTCTGTCTCTCTCTGTCTTTCTGGTGAGTGCACACACCCTATAGCAAAAAACTTCTCCAAAAAAAGTGCATCCAGGCAGGGTCTGCATCCAGTAGCTGCCAAGTGACGTGGTCTCTCAACACTGACCCCCGATTTCTTTTGCTACTAGTTGTTGTTCCTTAAGCTGCTATTAAGAACAATTTTATACTGCATATGTGCATGTATATATGGGAACCATACACATATACAGCTTGTTTGAATTTTGCCTAAGTAACTGACCCTCAGGCCTCTGTTTGATCATGATTTTTACATTGCACAGCAGCCCAGACATCCGGGAGGTATGCTATAAAAACAGCAAAGACAAACATGGAAAAAAGAGAGACACTTGGCCCACAGGACAAACTGGATTTCATAATGGGCATGGAAACCAGGCCCCAATCAAGGGGTCCACTCTCCAGGCCAGCTGATGAGATGCTGACACATGTTCTGCTGCTGTCCAAACAAACACAAGGGCCTGGCCTACATCTTCTGGATGCCTACCCAGTGTTCTCTGGACCCCTGCTTTCCCTCATCCATGCGTGCACGCATGCACACTCCATAACACACACACACACATTTTAGAAAGAACTCAAGCTGATTGTTAACAAGTGTGTTTTGATCTTGCTGTAGTCTAGTATGAAAGTCAAAGGGAGGAAGAGTGAAACTTGCAATAGATTCAACGCCCACTTTATTCAAATAAATAAATGCTGTGTGCTTTGCTTACACCCTTTCAAGCCCCACTATTCCGACACTTGCCAATCTCAACTTGTTGTGGAATGAACTACATTTTTCATCTTAGCCTTGCCACTAATAACCTGTGTAGCCTTAGGTGAGTGTATGGTGAAAACAGGAAGCAGCTTGCTTTGTGGTGCAAATGTAATATATGGAAAAAGTTGATAGACACACACGTCCACACACACTCTTATTGCAGACCCAGGCTCATGGTAGAATCATGTTATATTTACTTAGGTATATGTCCAATGTCATATAGCTATAACCTCCACTACATAAACCTAGAAAACCCTGTTGTTTTTTAACCCATGCTAAGAAACACAAAGACAGAGCAACCATCTCATTGCCAGACTTCTTCCAAAGATAAGACAGGCCAAGAAATGCAATCTTTTACCCAGAATTAAATCAGCATTCTGTTCAAAAGGCAGAAGGGGGAAATAGATAGGGGTAAGAATTTTCTACCACAGGGAGTGAAAGAAATTTCAATGTCAAAATGTTTGGAATTGTTTTACCGTTGTCTTTTTAGGAATAAAATGTGGAGGGTTAAAAAGTTATATCTTGGGCCAGTCAGCTGGCATGATGGTTAGAGCAGCTGGATGTCACATGACCAGCTGTTTGAGTCCCAGACCTGGCAGTTCGAAATAACACACCAGGCACATGTGTGTCCCCAAAAATCCCAAGAGGAGAATGGAGAAGAGGCTGTGGAGTGGCCATCCCCCCTGGCATTCTTTTTCTCTCTCTCACTCACATATACACAAACACATGCACCCTATAATCAACCAGATAAACAAACGTTATTTTTGGTAGTGAGCATGTGAATGGCAGAGAAAGTAAAGAGTAATATTTAAGTCGGTTATCCCTTATCAGTAATGCTTGGCACCAGAGTGTTTCAAGTTTGGGATATTTTTAGGTTTCGGAATATTTGCATATACATAATAAGATACCTTGGGAATGGATCCAAGCCTAAACACAAAATTTGTTTCTTATACACATAGCTTGAGGGAATATACAATATGTATTGTAGCACATTGAATGTGACCTGCTACGTGGGATTAGCTATGGAATTTTCCACTCACGGCCATCATGATGGCATTCAAAAAGTTTTGGATTTTAAAATTTAAAAAAAAATTTGGAAACCAGCAGTTAGCTGTTTAGCGGCTATGTCGCTGGACTCCCACGTAGTCGACCGCGGTTCGCGTCCCGGACCCGGTGTCTTAAAACTCATGCTGGGCACGTGTGCGTGCGTGCCCAAGATCCCGAGAGGAGAATGGAGGAGAAGGGATTGCGGCGTGACCATCCCCCCGGGGGGTGATTTCTCGCTTTCTGTCTCTATGTCTCTCTCTGTCTGTCTGGCGAGCGCATGCGCCCTATAGCGAAAACCTCTCCAAAAAAAAAAAAAAATTTAAAATTTGGTATGTTTAGCCTATATGTTTTTGAGAAATTGGGGGATAGGAATATGTTTTTTTGAGGACTTTAGGAAACCATGTATACTGCTGGCTGCTGGCTTCTGAAATAACCACCGCATAAACTTTCTTCTGCCCAGATCCTTCCTGCCAACTCTTCCTCAGAATTCAGGTCTACTTTTCCTTGGAGGGCCTTAGTGAGTCAATGCATCAAAGCCAGCTATGGCCAATTATACCCCAGTGTACCATGACGTATGGTTGCTGTGCTAATCACGCCATAGTTGGTCTAATATCTAATAAACACTAACCCCCGTGAAAACAGGTACTGTGTTGTACACCATTCTCTGCCCCTTGCCTAGCACAGTAACTGGTACATAGTAGGTGCTCAGCAAGTATTTGTTGAATTAAATGTAAGATTTGACTCTAAGACTGGATTTCTTATATCAAATAGCATGGTGCCTGGCACAGATCAGATACACTTAGGATAAACGAATACATGAATCTGTACACGAATTCATGAGAATGAGAAATACTTGAGAGATTAACAAAACGAGTGCACATCCTTTTGTGATGGGATTACCCCAATTTAAAGATAATGGCTTTTAGGAAAGTGGTTTCTGTGACAAATTCTCCACGTTTGCAAGTGATGGGGTCAACATTTAAATCTAAGGTGACTGGCTTTTAGAGCCATCCTCTCACTTCTTCATAAGTCAAGACCCCAAAACATGGATAATTCCAAAGGTACTTTTTTCTTTTTGTAAAAGCATATTATAAATTTTAAAGTCCCTTGAATAATAACTGATATTTTCTTAACTTCTACTATCTGCCTTACAAAATTTTCCACCTAGAAGGGTAATTAACTCTTTTTTTCCTTTTTAATTTTTTTAATTTTCTTTTATACATTCAATCACATTATTTAGCTTACAAAGTGAATATTTCAGTATATGAACATTTCTTCCTAGTCCAGTTAATAAAACTATAAAATATCTTCAACAGATAATACCACGTTTCTTTGTCCCGTTAATGTTTTGCCTTTGTATTTTTCTTCTAAACTGAGTAGGGCCTGAGGAAGGCCCTACTCTTCCACATACACTGTATCTGGTATTTACACCCATTTACGGTGTTTGTATATCCTTCAGTCAATCAGTTTCAGTCATAGAGTGTGGATACTCGGTATATATTAAGTGGTGACATATGTCTCGCCTTCATAGCCTGGCTTACTTTACTCAGCAGTAAATCTCCCATATTCTTTTGTAGCATAGGACTTTTTGGAAATATAAAAATGTAATTAACATAATGCTTTACTTTTCTTGAGGAGATCGGGTTACAGAAGGGTTAAAAGCCATGAGGTTCACCCTGTGTCCCTAAACAATTGCCCCTGCATTCCCCCTTCTTCCCAAGGAGTAACTGGTGCAGCAATTACCAGGGTTCAAGGATATACCCTTATACTCTCTAGAGCCCAGCAGCAAAAGCTCTTTTCTGTAAGAGCACAGATGATTCCTTTATACTTGCTCTGTGACCCAAGCAGACGGACCATTCACAGTGTCAAATTCATAGGCCCTCACAGTGACCTTTGAGAACCAAGGTCAGCATACACTTAGTCTCTGTGAATGCATATATTATGGCGGGTATTCCAATATACAGGGTCTCTCAAAGGTTCTGGTTTCAGAGTATGCCTCTGCCATTCCTCAGGACTCGTGGTTCTTCAGCGTCATTAATGATCCCAGGATAGCCAAAATATAAGAGGTTGCTGGGAAGCTTAGATTGTGAGGCCATCTGGAATGAGTTTGGAGCCAGGACCCACCTGTGATGCATTAGGCTCCAACCCAGACTGGCTCAGTAGAGAGAAGCTGCTGGGGCCTGCTAATCGAGGAACCTTGGGGAGTGTAATTGGAGAAGGGTGATTTTGGAGCACCGCGTTTGCCAGGATCTCTGTCTCCTGAGAGTGCGCAGGCAGCCTGTCTGCTGAAAGGGTTTACGTTTTCCACAGAGTGGAAGGAGAAAATGGCTACACGTAGAAATGGTTTGTCTTTTCCCAGACTCCTCCAGTGCTAGAACAGTGACCTTTCAGATACATCCTGACCTGTTGAACCCGAGGTTTGGTGTCAAGCAGGCTACGTTCTAGCCTTGGCTCTATTTGCTGGATGACCTCTCTCTCTTCCTCTCACTCTGTTTTCTTGTCTGGTTTACAAAAGGTGCTGTTTTAGTCTAGTCAAGCTGTATAACAAATTCCAGAGAGGGGGTGGCTTAATAACCAGTCCTTAGTTTTTCACAATTTTGGAGGCTGGGAAGTACAGAATCAAAGTTTTGGCAGATTTGTTTCCAGGTGAGGGCTCTCTTTCTGGGTTGCAAATAGCAGCCTTCTGAATGTATCCTTCCATGGTGGAGGCAGATGGAACTCTGTTCTCTTTCCC
>NW_006159640.1:1927651-1963085 GCF_000334495.1 Tupaia belangeri chinensis
TTTCCCTTCTTACAGCCAACCTAAGCATGACCTGAGGACCCCAACCACATGACTTCATCTAAGCCTACTTACCTCTAAAGGACTCTTTCTCAAATAACATCATATTGGTGGTTAGGGCTCAAAATATGAATTTTAGGATAATTCAAGCAATCAATACATAACAGTCATCATATAAGAACCTTTATTTCTAGTATTTTATTTATGTTGATCCTAATAATCTAAATAGTATATAAGGGAGATATAAATTTTGTCATTTTATAATTAAGAAAATGAAATCCAAGACAGGAGGAGAGACTGATACAAAGTCATACAACTATAAAGAATTTGAATCAGAATCTTGCTTTGGTGCTCTTCTCCACTATAATATGCTAATTTCATTAAGGAAAAGGTTATATAACCATGGTTCTCATCATTTTGCCAGTGGAAAATTATCGTTGCATTAGAATGGGTTTATTTGTGTAACTGTCTTAAAAAAAATCTAAAACCTTAGATTGTAACAGCTACAAGAACCCACAATCCACTTGGCCCACCTCCCTGATGGGTGATAAGTTAGAGGTACAGGCAATAAAAGGAACTTGCATACATTCATACGACATGATATACACATTTAGAATTTAAATCCAGAATTCTTGAACCTATTCCCAGCTTTCTTTGCCCAAAAACTGACTCAATTTAAGTTCTCAAGAAATGTAATTTATTTTATTCTTGTTTAAATTCAAATAGGGTTTTTCTAACATGTCAGAACATACTGACCTGTTTGTTTTTCTAGGTTTAGGCTTTTAATTTAGTAATTTCAGGTTGAGATTTCCCCTTATGATTTCAAGAACATGAATCTAGACTTAGTTTCCCACTACAGATGTCCCAACCTGGACAATAATGAAAAAATAAGATAACAAAAATTAAAAGAATAAGAACCATGGGCCTAATCATAGGTATAAGTACCTGCTAGTAAATCTGGCTTGGAAAGAGTATCAAAATATTAATCAAAAGGCTTACATCTAGTCTCCTTTCTATCACTAGCTGATAACCCCTTCCAGTCCAAAATAATCTCTCCTAAAAACATATGAGCTATACCAAGGTTGGCAAATCATGTCACTTTGGTGAACTTCATTGTCTTGGTTGTAAAGTGTAGATAATGATATCTGCTTTACTGATTTCACAGAGGGTTATGAAGTTCATATAAAATCGTCATTAAAAATGTGCTTTGTAAACAAATCAAGCAATTATTATGTTTTTAAGGTTTTAGAATGGAAACTGACCATCCAAATAATAATTTTCATACTTCTATCTGGGATTTCCTAGAAAGGTCCCCTAGTAGAACATGAGTCAATAACCAAATCTGAAACAATGTATCATATGTCTCATAAGTACAGAGCTTTCTAGTAATACAGAATTATATTTTCTACATAATCATATCAACTCTAAATAGACAATTTTCTTTTCTCTGGCCAATATTACAGTTTTTATTTTTCTTGCCTTATTGCAAAGACTAAAACCTCTAGTACAATACTGAATAGCAAGAGTGACATGATTGTCTAGTTTCCTGATCTTACAAATGAGGTGTTCAATATTTTATCATTTAAGTATGATATTGACTACAGGTTTTTCATAGATGTCTTTTATCAGATTGAGTTTTTCTCCTATTCTTAGGTTGCTGAAATTAATAGCTTTTTTTTTTTTAAGTTTTCACTTAGGGTATGTGAACTTTCCAGAGACAGAGACAGAGTCAGTAAGAGGGAAAGTGAGAATCACTCCCCAGGGGGAATGGCCATATTACAATCCCCTCTCCTTCATACTCCTCTCAGGAGCTTGGGCACACACACACATGTGCCTGAATGATTTTCAGTCTACCAGGTCTGGAACTCAAACAGTGGTCAGCCATGTGGGAGTCCATCAACATAACCACTGCACCATCTGCTGGCTCCAATAATTATTTTTAATAATTTGATACGGAAATTAAGACAAACTAGAAGTTGAATGACATTTGAAAAATTATCAGTAGAATTTTAACAAATATTTCTAAAAAACAGCTCCCTTATTTGATGACAAGAGAAAACTATAGCATCTATGTCTTTAGATCACTATAAGAAGAGTTATGTATCTTAGTTTGCCTGAGAAAGTTCTGGTATTTGCTGTTGTCTCAACGTCCTATCCAGTTTAGGACTTGACCTGGATTTTTCATTTTTAAAAATATTTCTAGTAGCAGTTCCATTAAAATGCCCTGGAGTGGATCTAGTAGAAACCCACTTTGTACTTTAAGCTTCTGCCATGGTCTTGTCAAGTGTACATAAGATAAGTTCTCACTTTAACAAGATGAAATGGATGCAAAGATATGAAAAATATCTCTTTCATATGAAAGATAATCATGATAATCCACATCACATTTTCCCCTGACATCTTTCAGATCACATTCTGTTCATAAATAACCTTTAATATAAACATTCAAAGAAAAAACATAGTCAATTTCCTGAAACTTGCAATGATTTAAAATAAAGCTTGAGACTGAAATTATTCCTACATAAGCAAAAGAGAAACTGAACAAATTAAACAATGCGATCTCAGCCAGCAACATTTAACTTTGAAATTCTGTATTGCATTTTAGACTATCTTAATTGGGGACAGTGTCTTTTGATGAAGCTATTTCTAATTGGATAAATGTGATTTTTGTACTGGAATAAAATTATATTGAAAATACCTACACTTTTGAAACATCTACATTAGGTGACCACTTTGGTAAAATGATTATAGAAAGAGACAACTTATTAGATAAATATCATCTAAAATTATTCTCAAAGATTTTGAAAATGGAAACAAAATTATAGTATCATGAAAATATTTGGACTATACCTATTTTAATAAACAAAAAACTTTTATAAATATCCTCACTGAGTAGAATTTATTCTTAGGTTACCAGATATTATAACATTAATTTCTAAAAATATTAAAATTTAAACTTATTAAACAAAAACTATGACTTGAGGAATATCTCAGGCAGTCATGTGAAAAAGTTAAAATAAGACTACTGAAACAATAAACTTCAGAGTGACACTTGAAGGAAATTGATTAAAGTATGGGAGTATGTAAACTTAATTTTTAGTGTTTACATAAGCAACATAAAGTTTTCATTTTCCAGAGATTTCACTCTTATTTTATCAATATGATTATTTATAGGTTGACAAATACTAGCCATTCAATAAATAATTTTTAAAAATACATAGTGTAAGTTAACCATATTAATGAATTCAAAAGCATCCCAGTTTGTTAATAACTTATCTGTCCCACTAATAAAAGTAGAGGGAAAATATCTGGCTAATCCTGTGAAAAATACAACCTCACTAAAATTTATAAAATTTGGGGGCCAGCAGGTGGCAAGTTGGCTAAGGTGCTGGACTCCTACATGGCTGACCGCAGTTTGAGCCCTAGACTTGGCATCTTGCTTTCTTACTTCCCCTCTCTTTTTCTGTCTGTCTCTCTCTAGTGAGCCCACTTACCTTATAGCAAATTAAACAGTAATAATAAAATTAAATAATGCTTTGAGTATAAAATTTTAAGGAATGAGGCTTTTAGAAAGCACTGGTATAGGGACCAGCACTGGACTCCCACGTAGTCGACTGTGGTTCGTGTCTTGGACCCGGTGGCTTAAAACTCATGCCAGGTGTGTGTGCGTGCATGCCCAAGATCCCGAGAGGAGAATGGAGGAGAAGGGATTGCGGCATGGCCATCCCCTCTGGGGGGTGATTTCTCGCTTTCTGTCTCTGTCTCTCTCTGTCTGTCTGGCGAGCACACGTGCCCTATAGTCCTATAGTGAAAAACCTCTCCAAAAAAAAAAAAAAGCATTGGTGGATATGATCCAGCAATTCCACTCCTGGGTATCTATGCAAAGAACAAAAGAATGCTCAGTTGGAAAAGTGCCTGTGCATCAATGTTTACTGCAGTATTATTCATGATTACTAAGACATGGAACCAACCCAAATGTCTATGAACAGATTAATGGACTGAAAAAGTATGGCACATATACTCTATGGAATACTAGTCAGCCATAAAAAAAAACAAGACCCCGGCATTTGATAGAAAGT
Organism: Tupaia belangeri chinensis; assembly: GCF_000334495.1. NCBI lineage: Eukaryota > Metazoa > Chordata > Mammalia > Scandentia > Tupaiidae > Tupaia > Tupaia belangeri. The sequence continues at coordinate 1,931,728 of NW_006159640.1, forward strand.
GATCGAATATGTAAGATTTATTTTTGAGTGAAGAAAGCCAGGTTATGAAAGAGATATTGTACATCTCCACTTAATATATATCAACTGTTTGTACTCTATGGTAGACATTGAAAGATTAGAGGACATAAAAACAGTGAAAATAGTTATGGGCACTGAAGACAGTGTGGAAGGAGGGTGGAAGAGGGGAAGAATGAAGGGAAGGAAATTAGGGAGAAAAAATAGGCAAGACATTTGCAGAACACAGAAATAGTTTATTACCTGTTGATGATAATGTGTATAGTATTCTCAACTGAACTGATCTGGGTAAATCCTCTCATTGGGTAAATTCTCTTTACAAGCCAAACAATGTGTAATGATCAAATGTTTGGAAAAAATAATAAAAAATTAAAAAATAAAATAAATGAAAGCATTGCTGGGGTTACCCCATAATAGAGGTTAAGTGTTAAGAAGAGGAAGTCATATTTACACATGGTTAACCAGGGTTTGAATCTCAGGCCTGGTGGCTTGCAAAACATGCCAAGGCTACATATGCACACCCAGGATCCTAAACAGGTGGAGAATTTGGGGGAAATAAATTGCTACATGACCAATCCTTATAAGGGAGTAATTTATCTCTCTGTCACCCTCTTCCTCCTCCTTTCTTTCTTTCTTCCCCTTACACCCTTGCATATGCATGGCCTTGAGCATTAGAATACATGCATACACACATAAAAGACATTGCTAATTAAAGAGGCAAATCTGCCAAGTCTGAAAGTCCAGAAATGGTGTCTTCCTACTTAATCCCTTTGAATGAGTGACCTGAGACATTTATATTTTTTTCTTTTTTATTTTTATTTTTTCATTTCATTTTCTTCTATACATTCAATCACATTATTATTTGTCTTACAAAATGGATATTTCAACAGGTGAACATTACTCCCTAGTACGTTGATAAAACTATAATACCACATTTCTTTGTGCCATTAATGCTTTGCCTCCCTATTTTTCTTCTAAATGTCCTTCCTCAGACCCTCCTCTTTCACACACACTATATCTGGTATTTACATCTATATACTATGTTTCTGTATTCTTTAGTCAATTAGTTTCAGTTGTAGAGTGCAGACACTCAGTATATATTAAGTGGGGACATACAATGCCTCTCCTTCAAAGCCTGGCTTGCTTTACTCAGCAGTAAGTCTTCCATATTCATTCACTTCCTGTCAAAAGCCAGGGTTTTGTTGTTTTGTTTGTTTGTTTGTTTGTTTTTTATGGCTGAATAGTATTTCATTGAGTATATGTGCCAAAGTTTTTCTATCCATTCATCTGTTCGTAGGCATTTGCATTGTTTCCATGACTTAGCAATTGTGAATAGTGCTGCAATAAACATCGATGTGCAAGCACTTTTCTGATTAAGTATTCTTCTGTCCTTTGGGTAGATACCAAGGAGTGGGATTGCTGGATCATATGGTAGTTCTATTTGTAAATTTTCATATTTAAATTACCATTAACAAGAGAGGTCAAGAATCAAGGAAAATGGTACAGATGAAACTCCTATACCAACTAGACTTAGGGGTAGGGAACTTTATTTATTCAATAAGCAATTATGGTGCTCAGTCCTCAATTTGGGGTACAAAGATAGAAAAATCAGTCATCTCAACCTGGTGTCATAGTTGGTAACAAACTGAACTGCAGTGCTTGAGGCCACAAGGCTGATGGCAGGTTGAGATCCCCAGGTTGGCATGAAAACAGGCCAGGCATGTCAGTGCATATGCCCAAGATCCTGACAAGCTGGAGATCTAAAGGAGGGGAATTACAGCTTGACAAGACCCTATAAGAAGTGTTTCTCTCTTTCTCTCTTGCTCACTTTTTTGCATGTGCTCTATCATGATTAAAATAAATTTAAAAAAGAAAAAGTCATAGTCCTTGTGCTTAGTCTATTGGAGATGATAAAAGTGTATCCAAGTATTTATAATTCTAGACAGAATGAACTAAAGCTAACAAGGGAATCATGCTAAATGTAATGCAAGCCAAAGGAAGCAACAATTAACTGACTGGGGGATCATCTGTGGTGATATTGAGCTGAGACTTGTTGGAGATGGGGTGTTTAAAGATGAAGGAACAGTATGAGGAAAGGCAAAGGGTGAGAATGTATCACACAGCTAGTATCTACAAAAGCAAATGTTGGATGGAGATTTTTTTTTGGTAAGAACAATCTGAACAACACACATGAGAACTTCAAATTCTTTAAAAACAAGATCCAAGACAGGAATGTGCACATCTGGAAGGCCCATAACAAAGATCTAGATGAAAACTTGTAAGACTCTATTGGAACTATGCTGCAGATATCCCAAGGCTGGCTCAACACAGCACAGAAAATAGTGGTATTAGCTAGTAGAAATGTTTTGTTCCTCTTAAGAAAAACACTCCAGTGTCCTTGTCTTAGTCCCTCACCTACAAAGACAGTGATCTGATCTATCTTCCAGCCTTGACACTTATTATAATAACATAAAATAGTCAAGCATATCAGTGAATTACTTCTCCCAGGACAGAAAATGAGAATTGGTAAAGAAAGTCTCAAATGTAAAGGAGGGATATAAATTTCACTTAATACCCTTGTTTACTTGGGCATGAAATAAATGTGTGACACGGAAATTAGTTTTTAAAAATTGAACAAATAGTATAAGATAAAATGAAAAGACATCCATTGTTCATGGTTTGAAAGAATCAACATAGTTAAAATATTAGTATTATCCAAAGTGATCTACAAATTCAATGCAATTCCTATTAAAATCCCAATCATGTCCTTCAGAAAAATAGAAAAAACAATCACAAAATTCATTTGGAATCACAAAAGACCCTATATCACCAAAGTAATAACATACAAATAGAATTAAGTTGGAGATAGTTGATTGTCTTCAAAATATATTGTGAAGCCATAGTAACAAATAATCATAGTACTGGCCCCATAACAGGCAAACAGACCAATGGAACAGAATAGAGAATTTGTAAATAAATGCAGCAACATATAGCCAACTAATTTTTTGACAAAGGGTATAAGGCAATCCATTGGAAAATGGAAAGTCTTTTCAGCAAATCATGCTGGGAAAACTGGGTGACACCTGAAGGGGAGGAGAAAAAAAACTAGACCTCCACTTTTCACTATTTACAAAAATTAACTCAAAATGGATTAAATTCTTAAACATAACCCCAAACCATACAATTATTGAAAGAAAATACTGGCTTGAGGCTTCAAGATATTAGAGTAGGCAATGATTTATTGAAAAAGACACCTTAAGCAAAAGCAATAACACCAAAAATAGATAAGTGAGAATACACCAAACTACAAATTTTATGCACAGCAAAGAAAGCAAATAGATAACCCACAGAATGGGATAAAATATTTTCAAACTATACATCAGACAAAGGATTGACAACCAGGATATATAAGGGCCTCAAACAGCTTACGCTTTCCCCCACCTGGGAAAAAAAAAAAAAAAAAAAAAACCTAATTCAATTTAAAAAATGAGCACTCAATATGAACAGGTAATTCTCAAAGAATACAGATGAAGGTCTAAAAAATATGAAAAATATTTAACATCTCTTATCACAAAAGAAGTGCAAATCAAAACCACTTTGAGAAATTACCTAACCTCCAGTCAGAATGGCTATGATCAAAATGAAAGAATAACAAGTGCTGACAAGATTGTGAAGAAAAGAGAACACTTTTGCATTGTTGAGAATGTAAATTAGTATAGTCACTGTGGAAGACAGTATAGAGCATCCTCAAAAATCTAAATCTAAATTATTGTATAGCCCAGAATTCCAATGTTGAGTATATATTCAAAAGATAGGATATTGCTCAAAGAGACATTTACACACCCATGTTTATTGCAACATTATTCACAATAAATAACTCATGGAATCAACCTAAGTTCAATGGTCCAACAACCAATGAATGGATTGGGAAAATGTGGTACACATAAATACTACTCAGCCACAAAGAACAACAAAAAGTAATTTGACACAAAGCCGATGAATCTAAAAGATATAAAGCTGAATGAAATAAGCCAGACTATGAAAGAAAATACTGTATGTCTCTACTTTTTTTTTTTGGGGGGGGGAGGTGGTTTGCTATAGGGCACGTGCACTCGCCAGACAGACAGAGAGACAAACAAGAAATCACCCCACAGGGGGGATGGCCACGTTGCAATCCCTTCTCCATTCTCCTCTTGGGATATTGGGCATGCACGCACATGCACCCGACATGAGTTTTAAGCCACCGGGTCCAGGACGTGAACCATGGTCAACTACGTGGGAGTCCAGCAACGTAGCCATTACACTAACTGCTGGTCCCTGTAGGTCCCTACTTGATGTACATCAAGTTTGTACTCTGTGGAAGAAACTGAAGGACTTGAAAATATAGTAATAGAGAATAGTAATAGATACTAGGAGTTGCTTGGAGGGTAGATAGGCTTCTGATCAAACTTATAATGGACACAAGAGTATATGTAAAGAAAGGGAAGATGCTATGGGATGGCAAAAATACAGAGTAAAAAAAATGAACATACATATTTAAAACAAAACAAAAACTAATAACAACTATTAATGAATATTCATAACATGGTATAATGTTTAATGTTGAAGACAACTGTTCATATATCCTTGATTTCATTTTTATACAGTTTATATGCTCTAAAAAGCTATACTATAACTTAAAAAATTTTTATTGATAATATGTAACCCAGAAATCATAAAATTAATAACTTAAAAAGCTATTATAACAATTCAGCATTATTCATCTCTATTAAGGCAGTGATATAATGGACTAAACTATTTAGAAAGTCATATTGACAGGATGTAGTGACTAACTGGATGTGTAACGTCATGGAAGTATAAAGTTAAGGATGAGGAAAAGAATTCTAATTGGCTTACATGGGTGGATAGCAGTAATGACATAAACTAAGTATGTAGAAGAAAAGGATATATGATCTGGGGACAAAGAAACATAATTTTGTTTGTACCAAGCTGAGCTTGAACCAGGTGGATGAACCTCTAGATCAAAAATATTCAGCAGATATTTAAATATATGAACCTAAAGCTCAGAGGAACAATCAGGAACATTTGGTTACAGTCATGTGGGAAGGAGACACACTCATTCTAATTGTCCTATCAATTGCTAAAATATTGAAGTGTTTTGTCCAGAAATCTGTCATGTACCCAAAAGAAAATTTAGTAGCTGGAAGGACACTCTCCTCAGATGCCTAGTAGAGAAGAAGTTGTGGAAATGCCAATAAAAGCAGTTCCATGCCTTGTTCTTACAAACTTTTATTTCATTAGTTAGTTGCCCCGAACTGCACAACTCCATGTTAGTGCATGTCTGTTCTTTCTCTTAATAAAGGCAATTATATTTTAATGCATTAAGTTGAAATACTGCCAATAAGTTGCAGGCAACAATATAGCACTGTAACTGAAAATACCCAGCACCCACTTGGCCAAAAACAACCCTGCTCTGGACCACCCATTCACACAGCAAAAGCACTCTGTGTCAAGCATGTTCTACCCCATCTGTTGTCCAAGTAATCTAGGGAGAAGACCCACCAGGCTTACTGGAAACCTGGACCTTATTAGGGAGGTAGGGATGAAAACAGAATATATCATGAGAAGGTTGGAACTCAGGTATGGGGTTTGAAAACTCCAGGCTCTGCTTCATTCCTGGCCAGACTTACAGAGTAGCCAACTCTCTTAACCTAGGACTCCTTTCACATCCCTGCCACTGTAGAAGCAGCCCTTGGCAGGGCTTGGCATTTACTGAGCCAACATTTAAAGAATGGATTCAAGTAATATAGGGTAGTTTTAGGTGCTTGATATATTAGTTAAGGTTGTTTCGGTTGCAATAAACAGAGACCAGCTAGCACTGGCTTAGGTTCAAAGGCAACTTTTTTGGAAGGAGACAGGGATATCATATAGAATCCAAGAGAAATTAATAAAGCAATAATGGGATAGGAACAAGGATTTTTCTAGGGGCCAGCAGAGTTTTGTAGACATTTTCTGGAAGTTGTTCAATGGATGTGAATCAACTTACAATTCTAGGCTCTAGGCCTTGGGTAAAATTTTCTAAGGAAAGAATTCAACCCATTTTGATCAGCTATGAACAAAGGATGCACTGGCAGAGATACAATAATATGACTTCCATGGCTCTAATCATGGGTTAGTATCGTCTTCTGTGCAGACAATTGTGGCTGGGCAGATATTCCAATGAATGTCCACTATATTAGGATACTGACTTCAGTGGGGATGCTTGATGTCAGGTTTTCCTGTCTCTTTTCACTAGGTTATACTGTTGGTAACATTTCAGTGGTAACAAAACTTATTTTTCACTCAGCACTTAAATGCTGGCTTCAAACAGGCAGTGGCTCTGTTCCAAGTTACAAGTCAGCTTTGGTTTTGTTTCACATGTCTTTTTCTCTCTGGAATCCAGGCTACAGAAGCAGACCCTATCTAGGACATGCAGAGCCAAAATAAAGGTTGAACCACAGAATGATTTCTTCATGGCCATGACTATGTCACTTCCTCTCACATTCCATTGGCTAAACCAAGTCATATGCCAAACACATCATCCACATTGTTGGGAGTTCTCCTCCTCCCACAGAATGGCACTACACGTTCATAGCAGCAGGTAGATATATATAATCATTTATAAGGATGGGAGTGAATAGCTGATTATAATGATACTATCTAACCCAACCAATTGAGGTCTTCATACCAAAGTATTCAAGTTAGCCTAGCTTCTGATGCTGTTCAGAGTTGGTACAAAGATGTGGCTTTGGTCACTAAAACCTGTGCAAACCACATTATGTGAACTTGCACTTAGCTCCCCTTCCCACTGTTCCCATATCTGTGTCTGGTGCACTCTAAGTTACTGATGGGATAACCTACCCGGTAGCTTTGTTATCTATGCCACAGGGATTTAGGCCAGGCTTGCCCTCTTACAAGGAATACGGTTGGTAGTTTATAACAGTAAATGCCAGATAGGTCAAGTTGGCTAGTAGTGTTGTTCAAATCTTCTACATCTTTCAATCTGTTATATCAATTATAGAGATTATTGAAATCTCTGTGGTTAATTTTATGTGTTAATTTGATTGGGCAATAGGGTATCCAGGCATTTGTTCAAACCTTGTTATGAGTGTGTTTGGGGGTTTCTGAATGAGATTTATATTTTGAATTGGTAGATTGAGTACCTTGCCTTGCATAATGTATGTGGGCCTCATCCAGTCAACTGAAGACCTAAATAGAACCAAAAGTTGAGTAAGTCTGCTTTTTGTTCTTGAACACCATGTCCTTGGCCTGGAACTTAAACCATTAGCTCTCCCAAGGTGTAACACCTGCCTCAGATTTCTTAGCATGAAATTAGATCATCTATATTAGTCAGGTAGTATTTCATGATGCTTCTGTCTTACTACACTGAGGATGCAGACATAGGATGGAGATATAAAAGAAAAACATGTCTCTCTTCTTCCTGACAAGTTAAATGAAGCCATTCAATGATAATTTAAGCTAAAGAAGAAGTTGTCTATGAAAGTTTCTAATACCAAACATTACTGACCATAAGGGGCCAGCAGGTGGCATAGTGGTTAAGGTGCTGGACATTCCCACATGGTCAACCATGGTTCGAATCCCAGACCTGATGGCTTGTTTTCTCTTTCTCTCTCTCTCTCTCTCTCTCTCTCTCTCTCTCTCTCTCTCTCTCTCTCTCTTCCCCCCGCCTCAAAATTTTAAAAAATAAATAAATGAATGAGTAAATAAAATTAAAAATAAATCTTTAAAAAAAAAAAGAAGGGAATCTCAGGACCATCAGCTGGCATAATGGCTATGTCGCTGACTCCCATGTAGTTGACCGTGGTTTGTGTCTTGGACCCGGTGGCTTAAACTGATGCCATGTGTTTAGGTTCATGTGCATGTGTACTCAAAATCCTGAGAGAATGGAGGAGAAGGGATTGTGGTGTGACCATCCCCCTAGGGGGTGATTTCTCGCTTGCTTTCTCTCCCACCCCCTCTCTTTCTCTCTCACTCTGGCGAGCGCATGCACCCTATAGCAAAAACCTCTCCAAAAAATTGAAAAAAAGAATCTGCATAAGAATCTGTTTAGTACCTGAGAGAAATAGGATAAATAACTATAAAAAGTGGCCCTGTTAAGGTAGCACATGCTGAACATTGCTGCTTAGAAGGCTAAGATTACATGGGAGGCCTGGGTTTGAGTCTGGGTGCACCCAGAAAACCTGGGTGCTGTGGTATGCACCTATAATCCCAGCTACTCAGGCTGAAGTAGAGGATTGTTAGCCCATGGCCAGTGTGGGCAACATTGCATGGGCCTGTCTGAAGAATGTAGAAATGGTGGCTTGTGCCTATGGTCCCAGCTGCTCAGGAGGCTGAGGCAGGAGGATCATGACACAGCAAGACCCTGTCCAAAACACTTCACACTGTACTAGCAGATGGTGTAGTGGTTGCCTCACTGGACTCCCACGTAGCCGACTATGGTTAGAGTCCTGGACCTTGTGGCTTAAAATATGCCAGGCACGTGTGCATGCATGCCCAAGACCCCAAGAGGAAAATAGAGAAGGGATTGTGGAATGGGCATCCCCCCCCTGGGGGAGGGGGGTGATTTCTTGCTTTCTCTCTCTATCTCTCCAGCGAGCATATACATCCTGTAGCAAAAATCTCTCTCTCTCAAAACAATACACATCACACACAGAATCTCATTCAGTAATTTGTTAACTCCCACCCACCCTTCTTTCTCCAGCCTTCTTAGCTAGCCAGGATCATGGATGCATATACATGGCATATATAGGTTGACCAGTTTTCCATATGGACCCAACATCACTTGAGCAGTGCATTACTGCTATGCCCCTGGGCACAGTGAATTATATTTTTAATAAAAAAAAATCTGTGATGTACGGTTAGGTCAAATTTTAAAATGAAATGTTATATTTTTAATAACTTGGTAAAATTTATAGGTTATGATTAGAAGTAATTTATTGAAAAATGTGAAAACAATGGATTAGTTCAGCATCGAAGGTTTATGTAAGACTTTGTCATTAATGATGATCAAGTTATTTACATTTTTAAGAGTTATGGGACCAGCAGACTGCATGATGGTTATGTTGCTGAACTCCCACATGGTTGACTGTAATTCAAATCCAAAACCCATGGCTTTAAACTCATGCCAGACACATGTGCATGTATGCCCAAGATCCTGAAAGGATAATAGAGAAAGGATTGCATCATGGCCATCTCCCCGAGGGGTGATTTCTTGCTTTTTGTCTCTCTGGTGAGCACACACACCCATAGCAAAAAAAAAAAAAAAATCTCTCTCTCTCTCTCTCTCATCACTAAACAGAAATAAAATTTTCTGTCTTTGCTAATAAGCTCAGTCATTTAACTACAATGTTAGCATCAGTATAAATCTAGAGGCAGCTTCCTTGAATTGCAGAGAAGAATTCAAATACAGAATCATTAAAAACAAAGGCTTCTGTGAATTTTAGATTCATTTGAAGGCTAAGACATATGCTAGTTCCTTTCCTTTTGAATCTCCCAAAGACAAAACTTAACACAAGAAAATTTCTATAAAACCAACCCAAGGATAAAGGATTCTGAGATGGCAGTGTAGGAAGCATCAGGCATCTGACTTCTCCCACAAATAACCACCAAACTGGCACAATTTATCAGGTATAACTATTTTTGAACTCTAAAGTTTTAGTGAAAGCTTTCAACTACCCAGGGAGTGTGTGGATGGTAAATAACAGTAAATTTTGTTCAATTTCAACTCTCAGTGCAGTCGCGGATACCCACTCTTATCCCCAGACCACTAGTAGGCAGCAATGAATGTAATCCTAGAGCAACCTGTTCATAGTTTGTGGGGTCCAGGTAGGAAAAAAAGGATCCTGTGCTCCAAATATTAGGGATCTTTTCAGGAAAGCTGATTTCTGCTGCTAGTCACTGAAGTTCAGACAAAGAAGCCAGTAGCTATATAGTTGGTGCCCCTCCCCCATATTACAGGCCACTTCCACACTGGCGAAAGTGACTTCTAGGGAATTTAAAGAGCCAGTGCCATTTTCTGTGTTGGTTGGTTTTTTGGGGGGATAAATGAGGGTGTCTAGTTTTAAACAAAAACCATAAGGTATACAAAGAAACAGAAAAATATGGCCCATTCGAAGGTAAAGTAAGTCAAACTGTCCCCACTCCAATAAATCTGATCAAAGCTACAAGGCAGGGACCAGCAGTTGGCATACTGGCTATGTCACTGGACTCCCATGTAGTCGACCGTGGTTCACGTCCCGGACCCAGTGGCTTAAAACTCATGCTGGGCACATGTGCGTGCGTGCCCACGATCCTGAGAGGAGAATGGAGGAGAAGGGATTACAGTGTGGCCATCCGTCCTGGGGGGTGATTTCTCGCTTTCTGTCTCTCTGTCTCTCTCTGTCTTTCTGGCAAGTGCATGCATCCTATAGCAAAAACCTCTCCAAAAAAAAAAAAATCTACAAGGCAAACAATTTAAAACCACTGACTTAAAGATGTTTAAAAAGACTGAAGGAAAATGGGGATAAGATCAAGAAAATGTTATATCAACAAAATGGAAATATTAATGAAGAGGTAGAAAACCTAAAGAAATCAAGAATTCTGGAGCTGAAAAATTATAATTGAAATGAAGATTTCAGTAGAGAGATTCAAAAACAGATTTGGGTAGGCAGAATAAAGAATTAACAAATTTGAACATAAGACAATAGAAATGAAGAATGAAGAAAGGTGGATACAGTGCAAAGAATCTGTGGTATACTATCAAATGGTTTATGATATCTATTGTTCTGGTCCCAGTGGAGAAAAGAGAGGAAGAAGCAAATAGAATATTTGAAAAAAAATGGCTAAAGACATTCCAAATTTGATGAAAGATATGTACAGTAAATATTTAGGACACTCTACCAACTCCAAGGAAGGTGAATACCAAGACACCCTAGGCAGACACATTATAATCAAACTGCTGAAAGACAAAGAAGGTCTTGAAAACACCAAGAGAGTGATTTGTGGAACACAAGAACCCTCAATAATATTATTAGCAGATTTCTCATTACAATCTAAACGCTAATATTGTTTTAACTTTGGCTTTTAAGTCTACGTTTTGTTTTCTACATAATTTAAGAAACTAACAAATAAATTAGTTTGTTTTGGAGTCACAATACATAAAGATAATTTTTTTTACAACCACCACAGAGGTGGGGAGAGAGCTGTAAAGGAGCAGAGATTTATGCTATTATAGCTAAACTTATATACATTCAAATTATAGTGTTATAACTTGAGAATGTTAAATGTAATTGCTATAGAATCACTAAGAAAATAGCTAGGTACAAAAGGAAATGAGAGAGAAATATATAAATTTTACTACAAAAAAATGAGCAAAGTACAGAAAACCCCCAGTAATTTAAAAAATGAGGGATTAAAAATATAAGGAATATTTTTAAAATAATAAAATGACATACATCTGTTCTTATCATACTTTAAATATAAATGAATTAAACTCTCCAATCAAAAGGCAGAGATTGACAGAATAGACATTTCTAAATATATGTTCTCTATAAGAAATGCATTTTAGATCCAAAGACACAATTAGATCACAAATAAAAGGTTGAAAACAGATCTTCCATGCAACTAGTAGCCAAAAGAGAACCGGAATGGCTATATTAATAGAAGACAAAATAGTTAGAATCAAAAAAGCTACAGGAGACAAAGAAGACATTACATATTAATGAAAGTTTCACTACAACAAGAATATATAGCAGTTATAAACATTTATATGCCTAATAACAGACTATCAAAATACATGAGTCAAAAACTGACAGAATTGGAGAAATACAGTACTATGCAATAATATTTGAAGACTATGATATCTTACTCTCAATAATAGAACAAGCAGGGCCAACTCAGTGGTACAGTGTTAACACTCTGCTCAAGCAATGTTGAATTTATATGGAAGATCATAGTTTCTGTTCCCAGGTTGACCTGTCAAAGCTAGGGGCATGCATCCATGATTCTGATTGGCTGGGAAGGCTAGGGGCAGAAGAATCACAGTGCAAGACCTATTGAGGATGCTTATCTCTCACTCTCCCTGTCTCTCACTTTCATTAAATAATTTTTTTAAAAACAAAAATTCAGAATAAGAGTAAAGAAATATTTTGAACAAAACAATAAATCAACTATTGGTAGACATAGCAGATACATACAGAAGACTCTGCCCAGGAAGTTGGGTAGAGTGCACTTAACATATTGTACCTTTGACTGCCATCTGGTAGTACCATTGACTGAGTGGCTTAAACAATGGAAATTTATGTTTTCACAATTCTGGAGGTGAGAAGTCTAAGATCAAGTCAGTTTCAGCTCTTAGAGTTACTTTTCTGGCTTACAGTCACCTTCTTCTTATGTTCTCACATGGAAAAGAGTACGCTCTAGTATCTCTTCTTACAAGGTCACAGATTTCATTACAAGGGCCCCACCATCATGACTTCATCTAGCCCTAATTACCTCCTAAAGGAACCATCCCCAAATATTATATTGAATATTAGGGGCTCAACGTGTGGATTCAGGATGGGGTGGAATACAAACAAATGCTTTATTCTCTAACATGATGACTAAACCAACACATGTTTCAGATTACGCAGAAACAAAAATGCCAGTTCTCCAACCAGCTTAGATTTATGAATAGCTGTGTAGAGCGGAGCATCTCACCAGTTCTGTCAGGACCTGTAGCATAAATGAAATTTTGTTTTAAGCCATCAAGAATTTGCAGCATAATTTGACCTCATCTAAGCCACCATGGAAGTAAAGATCCATGTGGAAAAGAATCAAGGAAATAAAAAAATTATAAATACAATGAACAAAGTAGAAAAATGTGCAAATAAAGAATTCATAAACTAAAAATAAATGCAACAAATTACTCAAGATTCAACAACAAGGAAATTATACAATAGTTTCCAGATACAGCAATATGTCAACAAAAACAAATACAAAATATCAAGATTGGGGAAAATAAATAAACTGCATTAGATGCAGAGATAATATTACCTACTGAAAAATACAAGAGAAGCTACAGATAGTCTAAAAGAGTTCATTGTGCCTTTAGATTACTATACCAATAAAGAAAGTTTAGTTGTTGTAAAACTGCAACAATTCAGGAGTAAACATGATTTATAATACAACAGAAATACAAGACATTCAGGCATAGATCATTCAAAACATGTAAGTATCTGTTGATATGTTTACAGAGAAAATTATAAAATTTCATTCAAGAACACAAGATCTAAATAAATGAATGGATAAATCATGTTAATATCTGAATAATCATATTGACATTTTTCCTAAATTAATATAAAAATCCATATAATTCAAAGTTTTAATTTCTACAGTGGATTTTAATGCAAATAAATAAACTGATCCTAGAATTTTCTTTAAAAAAAAGTGAAGGATCAGGAATAACCAATTCATTGGAGGTGGAGGGAGATTTATATTACCAGATATAAATATTTATGAAAAACTATAATAAAGCAATGGGGTATAGTATTGATAAAGAGATAGGCAAACTATGAAAAACTAGTGTTTAGAAATATATCTACACAAATATATGAGCCATGAACATGATAAAAGTCATTAGAAGTTGATGGAAAATGGAGGTACTAATCATTAAATAATTTAGGGGAAATTGGCTGTCTTTGTGAAAAAAAAAGATAAAAATTATATCTTCAAAATTCATTCAAAAAATATGTTCTACAAGTTTTGAAAACAGGTAAAAGCAAAACTCAGACTATGAGGCAACAGAATACCTCATAACTTCACAGTGGGGAAAGATTTTTTTAAATACACAAAATCTTAAGAGATTAGTAAAATGGAATAAATTAGGAATAAAAACATCCACTTAATGAAAATTGGCATACTTGTAAAAATAAGCCATAGAGAAAAATTTGTCATGCAGATGTTGTGACAGTTTTTAAAATCTATGGGACAATATCAACTTCATGACCCTCAGAAAGGTCAAGGGGTAGAATGGAGCTGCAAATTTTTAATGTATATGGAATCGCTGAATTCTTAGAAGAAAGAGTTGCAACATTTTTTTTTCCAACATGATGACTGTTAAATCTGGACAATGGAGGACTAGCAGGTGGCATGGTGGTTAAGGCACTGGATTTTACATAGCTGAGTCTGTGGTTCAAGTCCTGGATCTAGCAGCTTAAAAATCAGGCTAGGCATATGTGCATGTGTATAAAAAATTCTAAGGAGAAAATGGAGGAGAAAGAATTGTGGTGTGGCCATCCCCCTGGGGAGTGATTTCTCACTGTCCCTCTGTCTCTGTCTCTCTTCAGTGAGTACCCATGCCCTTCAGCAAAAATAAAAAAGCAAATATGAACAATGGATATGTCTGGACATCTATTATTTTCTGATTTTTGTATACTTGGAATGGTTCATAACTAAAAGAGAATTCAATAATCACTCCTATCTCTATGTTCTTTGCTCCAGGAACACACTCCCATCACACTCTGCTTCTGTAGACATAAAGATCAAAAGAGACTGCAACTCAGGCCTTAATCATTGGCAGTGGGAAGCAGTTTCCTATACCCTTATAGTACTTAGTATATAACAAAGTGCCCAATAAATACTTACAAAATTGAAATTATAGATTTCTTTTTTTTCCCTAATATTCCCTGTGCTTTCTCAGACCCAGGCCTCTCAAAGTTCTCTGTGCATTCTCATTCCATACAGTTTTCATCAAAGCCAGCCATAAATACTAAGTTAATAACTACTTAGCACTGTGAGGGCAAAAGGAGGCTCTATGGGCTGTGGTATTCCTAGAGAACGGCACCATATCTGACACTTACTAAAAGAAATTTACTTGATAATAGTCTCCCAGTATACAATTCCTAGTATTCATTCTTCATTATTGGTACCTACCCAGGATTAGCCCATTCCCCCCACAGCAGAGATGAAAGTTGAATTGGGTTCACCTCAGCTATTACTTGCCTTCTGGACTGATATCCCATGTTTGCCTCCTCTCACTGACCTCTGCTCCTCTGAATACCACTTTTTCTAATGGTCTGAACTCAGGTTACCCTCCAACTTGGGTGACCTGCTCTGTATCTAACTCCTCGGCCCTTAACTCTCAGAACTCAACCCAACACAACACACACATATACATAATTTTTTAAATAATCCCCTTAAGTCACCCAGAAATAATAATTTGGTCTAAGGATAAATGTGTGCTTACATTGATTTTAGTACTGGGCCTTCTGGGTTTGGCAATCTGCCTCAAAAAAAAAAAAAATTAACTGAGCAGGTGCTATCTGTAAGAGTACTGAGAAAGCACTCAGAATCCGTATACTTGATTCAATCCCAAATGGCCAGTTTCTGACTCTTGTGGGCACTGTTCAGTGGCCAGGTCTGCCTGATCTGGTCTCCAGAAGCCCTGCTCTGCACTGGGAAGGGGCAACCTTGTGGTTGACACACAGCAACCACAGTCGGGGCTCACAACGACAGCCAGTGTTGAATGCACTCCATACTTTTGAGCTAGCAAAATCTGGGTTTGGTGAAATATGTCCCATGGCTCTCTCTTCAGAAATGGATTAGATTGGGTGCTTGTTTTGTTTTCTTTCCAGTAGCTGAGGTTCAGACACTCCCATCTCCTAGCACTTAACATTCTTACCCTGGGCAACACTACTGCAATATATCACTTACACTCCCTGCTGACATTTTATGGGGATTTTTAAAGCAGCAGGTGTGTGAGATAGAAGCCATTGTCAATCATTTCATAAAAAATGCTCCACCCTTTCACATGCCTAATCAGGGTTTTGATGGGTTGCAGCTGGCCACTAACCCACCATGATTTGAGGCTTTCAAGGCAAATAGAGCTGCCCAGTTTAGGGAGGAGAGAGTGTGAAAGGCTGGAGAAAGGGCTGCTGAGATGCTGGTCGAGGCCAAGACACTTACAGCCTCACAGCTAAAAGTGGTGGGACCGCTTATCAATTAAAGGAAAGTGAGCATGAAATTTATGGTCCTGCCTCCATACTATTGCTGTTGCATGGGGTTAATCATGTGGAAGTCTCTGTTCAAAGGAAAGCAGCCCTGAGAAGTGATGGATTCCCTATTTAGATAACCTAAGGGAGCCCCCTCTGAGAGTGTTGCTGACTACCTGGACCCTGAGCTATATTAAATGAAATAGGAGTAACTGAGCCACTTCATATTAGGTCCAGATAGACTGTGGGGTGACTTCTAAGTTCATTGAATAAACTGAGTTTATTCAGTTTATATTGTGCACCCTTTATTTGCAAAGCTTTTGGGTGTACTATGGCATTATGACAATAAGTCCTTGACCCTTCATCAACTCCAAGAGCCCACTCAATATTCACTTTTTAACCTCAACATTTACATAGCCTAATCTTTTCTAAAGGGATCTCCAAATGTACTTTAAGTGTTCTCTTTGGATTCAGATTACAGTCCTTCTTCCTATTTAAAATATCACCAGGCTACTCAAATCAGGGTATCATGATGCTATGGTTGGAATGTCTCCCACACACACAAAAAAAATGCATGTGTTGAAATTTGGTTATGATGATACTGAGTAAAAAATCCAATTACGTGATTAAGAGGTGGAGCCTTGGTGAGATGATTAGGATTAGATAAAGTCATCAGGAAGAGGTTCCTGTGATGAACACAGGATAGACCAAAGAATACGGACATATACACAGACACAAGCTTTTGCTCTCTTATCATGTAATGTCCTGTGCCACCTTGGGACTCTGTGGAAAGTCACCACCAAGGAAACCTTCACCAGAGGTGGCCCCTTGACCTTTAACCTTCAAACCATGAGTTAAATACAAGTGTGGCCAGCCATCTCAGGTGGATCTGAACCAAGAGGCAAACATGTAGAACTTTCATTGCTAGATATAGAACAATCCTGGGAACACTAGGCAGAGAGTTTTACAGAGCAGTAGATGTAACAGTGCTAAGGAGATATGGTCTGAGCAATAGCAGCATCTGCAACATCAAGTGACCTTGGAAAGTTTTGAATACATGTTTTATCATTCCTTTGCTTTTTCTTCTTGAACCATTCCTCACCTCTTGCAAATACAAAGACCAACTCAGTAATCCTTTTGCAATGATTTGAATGTGTCTTCCCCCAAAATTACTTTAAGGTTTGGGGAACCATTGTAATGGTGTTGAGAAGATGAAAACATCATCTGATTATAGCATTGAAAGTTGGGATCTTTAGAACGTGACTAGGCATCAGGGTGGGGACTCAATGATTGAATTCTGATGGAGCTTGATAAGGGGAGAGAATGAGACAAGAGACATGGTGTGCTCTGCTCAAGCTCTTCCCCTCTGCCATATTATCTCCCAGCAAGAAGACCCTTGTCAGATGTAGTCTTTGGCCACTGCACCTCATGAGCTCATTAAGCCTCTAACATTATGAATTACTCAGGCTCAGGTAGTTCTGTTATTAGCAGCAGAAGGGAGTAGAACACTCTTGCTTTAGATGTCTTAAGAGAGGCTGGAAATATAAGCAGCCAGTCAAAAATCTCTTTCTCTAGTTTTTAAAGACCTAAGTCTACTGAAGAGAATATACAGATATCTCTAGAGAGGAAAAGAGAGAAGAGCAAAGGAGAGGGAATTTTTGAAGACAAAGTCATTTCCCTATATTAGCAGGTCTTAGTCCTGCTCAGTGACAGAAACTACGGAAATTGATTCAACAAAAGCAGATTTGTTTTAGGCACAGGAAATATTATTTTTATGGATCTTACATTTAGGGAGAGGTACAAACATCAAACATTAAAACATAAGATATTAATGTATACTAGGAGAAAATAAGTCAAAATGGCATGAGAGAGAAAGCTTATTTTATATTTAGTAGTTGATGCCTTCTCTGAGACACACTTGAGCTTAGTGCCTTCATGGAAAAAAAAGAAAAACAAAACGATAATCCACTGTTGGGAAGATCTGTTGAGATGACCAATGGACAGAGAAGACACCCTTTGGCCTTAACTTACATAAGACCTTAGAAGGGTTTCAAACCCATGGTGAAAGGAAAGCCCTAGTAATAATTAAGACTTATATGCTTACCAGTTCAGTGGCATAGAAGCTAAATTGGAGAAAAGTTGCTCTAAGAAAAAAAAGACAAGACTTATTGTTTTTGCATACCTGAGCATAGGAATTCCTTCAGTCTCAAGAGAGAAAGAAGAAAACAATATAAGAAATGGGAAAATATTTAGTAACAGACATTCAAACATCTGCATATTAATCTCACTAAATTGAATGCAATCCTCACTAGAACACTATAAACTGAGTGTTGGTGACTTCAATTCACATGTAAAGAAAATAAAGATAAAAGCAGTAAAGGAACATAACTGAGTAACAGCTATAGAATGGCTCACTTATGGTTAAAATGTAATCAGTTTCCCTGTAAGACCCATTCTTTTTTTCTCCCACTTTAAACTTCCCTCTTTTTCATTTATAAGCACTGAACCTTTCTAGACCTCAGGTTCCTTTTCTCACTTGTCTATTCATCTAAAATTTGTCGAATATAAGGTCAGCAGGTGGTATGGAGGTTAAGGCACTGGATCGCACATGGCTGGCTTTGTGGTTCAATTTCCAGACCTGGTGGCTTGAAAATCCTGCCAGGCATGTGTGCCAAAAATCTCTCTCTCTCTCTCTCCCTCTCTCTCCCCCTCTCCCTCCCTCCCTCTCGCAAGCACATGAGCCCTATAGCAAAAACTAAAAACAAAACAAAATGAAACAAAAAAATAGGTTGAGTACCTACTGTGTGCAAGATTCTGTATAGGCACCAATGGGGGCATACAATTTCATATGAATATGACATAATATCTGCCCGCAAAAGAGTTTGAAATGCAATATGGTTGATAGTCCTAAAGATAAATAATAAAAATAAAAGTGATGAGTAAAGGGTGGAGGGATGGTAGGCAGCTGATGTGCTGAATATGATCACAGCCTACTGTGAGCTTGCTACCCAGTTTCCATATTGACTATGGAGATGTTTGGAAAGTTTTCTGAGCTTAGAGTCCACAGGAGGCTCATTTGGGGTGTGAATGTTGAAGTAGGATGTTAGAAAGCTGTCTTTAATTTTTTTGTTTGTTTGTTTTAATTGCTAGAGGGTACATACACTCTCCAGAGTGTAATAGATAGAGAAGGGAGAAAGCATCTCAGTGGTATTTAAACAGCAATAAACCATGTGAGATTGAGTCCCTTAATCTTTAACCTACGGGTCCAGCATAGAAAGCTGCTTCTAGACTTGTGATTTGCAGTGCAGAGAGGATCAAAGCAATCCTACAGTGCTACTCCCAGTACCAGGAAGATGTTCTGTTAAACTTTAACATTCAAAACCCTCTTGCTCTGATTCCAGCCATCTTTTCCAGCCTTATCACTTGCTATTCTCTTCCCTGAATCCAAATTTGCAGGTCAACCTGAAAATCATTCTTCTCTACAATGACATCCTAAATTCTCTCTTGTCCATGCTTTTCCTCTTCTGCTAACACCCATCTGTGCTATTCCCTGGAAGAGACAATGAAACCTACTTGCTAGAATCCCTGTGGTCAAAGGCGGAGCAGAGGGCATGGTAATCCTGAAAGTATGAAGACCTGAATTCAATCTCTCAAAACGAGGCTTACAAACCACATGACATTACAAACTGCAAGACTTTATCTCTCTCTGGATCTCAGTTTCCTCATCTGCAAAGTAAAAAGTAAGCCCGGCCTACCTGGCAGGGCAGCTGTAAAACTCAAGGTCATGATTGTAAAATGCTTTACAAATTGCAGAACAATCCTTTATGCATGTTTTTGCTTATGCAAACATTAAGGAATTGTCATTAGTATGCAGGATCTTCCTAACTGATGTGTTTTTGCAAGAGTTTGGCTAGAAACATGATTAAGATATGTCCCAGCTGAGCAGCTTCTTCCACTGTAGCTTCATCCAATAGCCACAAAGGGGCCTTTTGTGATTGTCTTTTACATAGCTGGAAACATTTCAAAGCATCGGATCTTCTTTTAAAAGGCGAATTCTTGTGTTATTTGCCTTCAGTCTGCTTTAGTCCACTGGTGTCCAAGCAGCATTATAAATTTAAGGTTTCAAAGTTAATAGTTTAAAATGAAAAGATACTTCTTCTATTTGTTTTTAAAATTTAGGATTTGCAAAGAATTCATGTATCACTGACAATGCTGATGAATAACACTCAGAAGAATTGAAGTAATTTTGGTGAAACAGGAAGTTTTTCTAGGCAGATAATGAACTGTAAAGCCTTTTTCTTGACTATTGGAAAAAATATAATTTAGATTCAGTCAATTAATCAATAAATCCCTGAGCAAACAAACTAGAAAGAAAAAAAAAAATCCAAAACTTTAAGAACATATTCCTAAGTGTCAGAACTGGAGGCATAGAGCAGGTTGAAGGAAAGTATGATGAATTCACTTTGGAGTGCATTGATTTCAAAATTCCTTTTTTCTAAAAAAAAAATTTATTTACATTTATTTATTATGCATCATTATAACATAACAAAATGAGGTTTTCCATCCAGAATGCACTGTATAGTGGCTTAATCAAGCACATCAATGTACGTGTTATCGTCAACAAATAATTTTCCATTTCTTATTTCCTGTATGTTTTGCCTTTTTCCCATCCTTGATTCCCTATCTCTTGCTCTCTGCCATCTCCCACCCTCCTCCCACACTGTCTCTGGTATCCATGGTTGCTTTCTATGCCTTTTTCTCCCCACATTTTATTGTTTCACTAAATATCTTAATTAATCTAAATATTTTCAATAGCAAGCACAGCTGATAAATACATATCCATGAACACAAGTCTGACTTTAGGCATAAACCTCAGTGAGTAGAATGAACATACTATAAAGTAGCACCTAGATAGCTTACTACAGTCATCAAATAGGTATTTTTAATGCTTTTTTTTTAATTTCAAGAAAAGTTTTTGTGTTTTTTTTCCTGAAACATTTTTTTAAATTAATTAATTTATATTCATTCCCTAAGCATCGTCACACCATACAAGGTGATACATTGAATATGCAAACCTAAAACTCAAAAGTGACTGGCAGAGCTAAGATACAACTGTGGCAGATATTGGCATGTAGGTGGGTTGACACCCAAGGAGTAGAGATGATAAGAAATGGAAGGAGTGCCAGCATTTAAGTGTCAGGACACTTGAGTATTCAGCAAGAAAGGCTCAGGAGGAGAAGCTAGAACAGTGATACAAAAATCAAGGGACTATGGTGTCACAGAGTCAAGGCAGGAATAAATTAAGACAGAGGGTCAGGAGCTAGCTGGTGGTGTGGTGGCAAGTTCATCTCCCAACACATCCCTGAGTAAGTCAGGCCTGCACATGCCCATGACCCAGGGCTAGCCGAGGATGGATTGAGGTATCAATACCCTGATGGGGATGCTGTCTCTGTCCCTCACTAAGGAGAAGAAATAAATAAACTTAAAAAAAAAAAAGGACCAGTGGTCAACAGAAGTAAGTTCTGCTGGTAAGCCTAGCACAATAAAAACTCAAAGTTATTCACTGGATTCAGCTACAAATCTGATTCTAGTGAGAGCAATTTTGGTTGAATAATAAGGCAAAAACAGATTGTAATGGTTTGAAGAGAATTGAAAATAAAATAGAGATAGAGAATTTTTTTTTTTTTTTTACCAGAAATTAAGCAGTGAAGGTAAGGCCAGAGATGCCAGTATCCAAAAGGGAATGTAGGCTTCAGAGAGATGTTTTTATTCATGGGAAGAGGCTGAGGCCTACTTGACTGATAGAAGGGATTCATCCGAGAGGAAGAAATTAAAAGAATAAAGAGGTATATGGTATCTAAGAAGACAAAAGAACATGGAAACCAAAGCATCAAAGTCTCCAGGGAGGCTTCTCAGACAACACCTGAGCCAAGCCACTTCAAGGCTGAGTAGAATTTAATCTAGGCAGGACAGTGAATAAAGGAAATAGAGCATTCCTCATTTAGTACTCCTTAAAATTTCACTACTGGGGCCTCTCAAACTTGCCTGAATTGAGTGGAAGAAAACGCTCTTGAGTACTATTTTGTGGGGCTATAATTTTTCTATACTCATTTCCATAAATAAAACATGGGTTTGCTTATACAAGGCTTATATTGTGTATCTCAGCCTCAAGTATATTTCTCATCTGGGTGATTTCCTTTAGAAAATGTATAACTAATGGTAGTGAGTCGGACCTCTCAAGTGTCTGCAACTGTTTATATTGTGCAATGGGTTACCTTACCCCTTTCTCATTTCTGCTGTATTTCATAAATGAACAATTTTCTTATGATCATGACATTGCCTAATTAGAGCCTGTCCATCTCAGCCAAAAAAGAATTTGGCCTTTAGGTGGTCAGGTATGAAATGACTTCATTGTTTTTCTTTGTTCAATAGGGAAAGGTTGTAGATTGGGTCTGGATAGGAAAGGAAACCTAAGATACAGGTTATTTTGTGAGAGGTACCAGTAAGTACCTCTTACTCTTAGAAAAGTAAGAAATTAAAGATTAAAAATAGTTTGTTTTTCAAAGCAAATTATTATTAGGTTGTTGAGAAAGTCATGGTGTGTTTTTCTATGTTTTTCTATGCAAAAATATGTCAATATGTCATGACTTGCCCATTGATCCAATATATATGAACTCAATCTTAATACTTATAAGGAGAAATCCAATTCACAAAGTCAGACATGGCATCAGGTTCACACTGTCAAGCAACTTAAGAACTAATTGTTGAATTGAAATAGAATTTTTCACTGCTCAACTAGCAATATATATTTTTAGATATTAGTAACTAAAGGTAGTGAATATATGGTTAAACTAGTGTCAGGGTAAGTTAAGGTAATTCTTGTGGAAAATTATCTGGAACTAGGAAATAAAATATCTAAAATCATTTATATATCTTGGCCCAGTAATTCTCCATGAGAGCACTTATTTCTAATCTGAAAGTTAGAAATATGTAAACATACCAGAGGTCTTTAAGCAATTCATGAAAAATGTGTTCTATGAAACAACTATGCATAGATTTCAAACCTTTTTGCATAAATATGAACTTGTACTTTTTTAAAGGATTGTTTTATTTAGCTTTATTTATTTATTTTAGTTTGACCAGAGAGAGAGAAAGCAAGAAATCAAGCTGCCAGGTCCGGGACTCAAACTGCAGTTGGCCATGGAGTCCAGTACCGTCAACCACTACACCACCTGCTGGCTCCTGAATTTGTATTTTAATTCTATTTTCCACCAACTTTTTGAAGTCCATGTGTGTGTGTGTTTTAGAACAAATCAATTAATCCTTGACCAAACATAAAGTAAAAGGAAACAATAAAATATTTGTAGCAGATATGAATTTTAACTCACACACTCAGAGTGAAAGACGTATCCTATTTCTATAACTCAACTCACTTTTACACTCTGAAAGCTATCTCTTCCATGATTGTGGACATTTTAATTTTAGTGACTGATTCTTTTTTTCTGAGTACAAGATTGTATCACGGTTCTAGGACTGTATGTTATGATGAAGTTTCAAGGGGCTGGGAAAAGATTAGTATTTAGTTGTCTGCCATTCCAGGAGCTGAGAAAAGGTTAGAATTCAGGTGTCAGCCACTCCACCCTACAGTGACAGAGGCTCTATCTTTCTTCTTTGTTATCCAGAAGGCAAAGGACTCGCTGACAAGACTAAGAAAACCTTTCCCAGAACCCAGCACACTGTGTAGCCCCTCTGACTAGGGTCTTTCTGTCTTCCTGCCAGGATGAAGACCTTGGTCTCCTGCCTTCTTAGTATTTGTGGAAACAATTTTCTCACTTCCCCCTCTCAGCACAGGAGGTTTGGGAGAAGGTGCCCCAAAGAGGAAGAATCATGCTTTTACTTAAGATTTTCCAAGACATTCTGCCTCTTTCCAGATCCCCAGCTGACCTCTCCTTTTAACCCGTCTCCATTCACATACCCCCCTCAAGCTTTTAAAAATCAAAGTCAAGGGACCAGCAGTTAGCGTATTGACTATGTCACTGGACTCCCACATAGTCAATCATGGTTTGAGTCCCGGACCTGGAGGCTTAAACTCACGCCGGGCACGTGTGGGTGCATGCGTGCCCACGATCCCGAGAGGAGAATAGAGGAGAAGGGATTGCAGCATGGTCATCCCCCCTGGGGGCTGATTTCTCGCTTTCTGTCTCTCTGTCTCTCTCTGTCTGTCTGGCAAGCGCACATGCCCTATAGCAAAAACCTCTCCAAGAAAAGAAAAAAAAAAATCAAAGACAAGAACAGAAGAATTTCATAGATGGCTATGCTTTTTACCCCAACCTGAGGCACCTCTAGGTGGGAGTAAGAGCAGCTTCTCTGTGTTAAGATGGCAGGTCACGAATATAGAGAAAACAAAATTAGTATCTCAAAATATTAGCCTAATATATGCATGACGATTGTAGTGATAGAAAAAAGTGGTGAAGGAATTGGAAGCAGAAGTATCCAATTGTGGAGACATAATCACGTACCAGTCATAAAGGCAGACTTTGTTTTCAAACATCACCATAATTTAATCCCCATAATAACCTTATATAGAATATTTTGTAATTATTAGAAATCATTGTGAAGACAAGGCATTAGTCTGGATGTATTGTAAAGACCAAAAGTCACCCGAAAAAAATGAAAATATCTCATGTGTTCGGGTGGTGGAATTTTGTGTGAATTCTTCCTAAAGTGATTATGTAACAATATTAAAAATAAATAGAAACTAGAGAAGATATTTCTTTCCAGATTTGGAATGAGAGAGGAAGAAATGCTTGTGGATTTTGCCTCAGAGGGTATTGTCAAGACTCAGTTCTAAGAATTCAAAGCTATTTTAGCTACCGCCATTGTTAATGAATTGGAATGGCAAACATGGTGTATTTCCCTCTTGATTTAATCTTCTCTAATTCACTAGGACTGTTGTCTGCCTAGCCAGATCCTATCTATCCCCGAGACACAGAGAAGAATTTGGAAAGAAACTGTCAATGAGGCTTCCAGTAAAGGGTTAGTAATGTCGGCCCACAACATAGATTTGCTCTAAGGAAGGGAGAAGTCACATTTGTTTGGGGCACCCTTGTGTTTTAGACAATGGGGTAGATATCTTACCACTATTATCATACTTAATGGACTTTATTGGTTCCATTTTACTGATGTGAAAACTGGGGCACAGAAAAGCTAAGAAATTGTCCTAATGCCATGTATCGATCGAGTCAGAATTCAAATCCCAGTCTTGTGGGATCCACAGACTCTGTTGTTTCCCATGGCACTGTTGCCTCTCTGCAAAGTAGTCTCTCATTGACGAGCCTATTCTCTCTGCCTAAGGTAAAATTTAAAAACATGAAAAGCTTCATTATCATCACAAATCTAGTGGAAATATCAATGATCTACTACACTTACTGGAAAGCAGTGACACTGTTAGGCCGCATTTCCCAGATCATGGTCTGGGAAATGCTCATTGGCAAAAGTGTTCCACGGCCAAATAACATGGGAAGATGCAAAAGGCCTGCTTTTGGAAATTTATACTCCACTTAGAGGCTTGGAGTAGTTACACAGGAAAAAATTTTCCCTTTCATCTTTTTGAATCTAGTGTTTTCCAGACTAACTTAATCATAGAATCCTTTCCACCTTAATGCGATGGCCAGTTGCACAAACTTGTGTTTAAGACCATGAAAAGAGCCTCCAGAGAGAAGCTAAAGGGAACTCTCATGGGGAGGGAGATCTAAGACACAGAGGTCAGCTGTGCTTGGTGAGACATCACAGCAGCAGGAGATGTTCTTGCTTCCAGGTAGAACAAAAATGGGCTCCGCACACTGAAGGTTCCAGGCAAGGTCTCTCCACTTTGGTGCAGCTTGCACTTGAGGTCTTGCACTAGGCCTATCGGGGGCCTAGCTGCCAAGCACAGCTTGAGTCAAGTCAGCAGGAAAAATGGAAGATCCTCCAGGGTTCTCAACGCCATAACCCTCAGTGAGGGCAGTTAGGCCAAGAGAGGAAACCCAGAAGATATCCTATCAGTCTGGCTATTGTTTAATGATGGCAGTGAGAAGTTTGCTTGAGAAATCTCAGGTTCCTCTGGGATTCCAAGAAGTCCATGGGTATATCATCTTGGACTTGGCACGAAAGAGATGGCAAACTCAGTGGGGCTTCACTAAAAAAGGACTTACTGTGAAAGATTTTTACAGAGAGGCAGAAAATGAAAGAAATCTACAAAGGACAGTGAGGCACCCAGAAACTAGCAGCTCATGTCTGGAAGTGGACTCTTACCCCTGTATCTGAAGGGAGAAAGCAGTATTTTCAGAACCTGGTAAAAACTGGCCCCATGGCACCATCTGACCAGGATGTGGTGAGATGGCAAAGATCCTGCACCAATGGGTGAGATGTTTGGGATAGACTAAAGAGCTTGCAGGAACAGATGGAGAAAATAGCTAGCAAAATGTGGGTCATCGCCAAAGGAAAAAAAATCATGTCTGTAAGTAGGCCTTACAGACACAAAAATTGTACTAAGCAACTCCAAATCTAATAGACACAGAATCTTAAAATTTTAAAGTATCAGAATATGGTTAACCCAGAATAAATTATAATTGGGTGAAACTGAGACTTCTTTTCCTACTTCTGTGGCCCACTGGATTTGCCTGCCACCTACTTACACAAAGCATACTGAGTTAATTTATGTGTGGCGCCTTCTTTTCAACTTCCCTTGGGTGGGACACTTAGAAATCATAGTAGCACGTTTAATTTGCTTAAACCTTTTCTGTGGATAAGCCCACCCACCACATGTGGGGAAGGGATCATGCCTTGGTGAGGCATGTCTCTTCCCCAGCTAAGGAAGAAGGCGATCAGTCACCCCCACAAGCAATTCCCTAAAATATCCGAGACACTGTTGCTCTTGAGGCTTGGGTCCCTGTGTCCTTCTTAAAAATGTGCCTAGAAACCACAGGGATGCCTGGATAATGGCCCAGAATGTGTGGAACGCAGGGCTTAGGATTCTACTGATCAAAAATAGATGAATCAGATCAGACTTGTCTCTGGGAGTATGCCTTGTAGAGAGAAGAGATGAAAGAATGGCTAGGGGGAGGTGAGACAACTCTATTATTAACCAGGGCAGAAAGCCACAACCACTACAGGACTATCAAGGCAGAGGAAGGAGGAAGCTGGAACTTTCAGTGGGCCTGCCAAGAAGAACTTGGGCCACAAAGAGAGGGGATTATCTAGTAGTTTTCAGAACAGTGGAGGAAATACAGGCCCTGTTGAAGATGCTACTCAAAGCAAGGGAGAAATACTCTGGCTTGTCCTTTCCTCTGTTCCCCAATCTCCTGCCAGGTTCTCCCTTAAATTCAATTTGGTCTAAAGCCAATTGGCAAGGGATATTAGAAATGAGATTTCTCTGCAGTTGCAGAATGGAGTGAGTAAAGTGGGTGTGGTGCCTGTCAGATCAAACAGGCAAATGATGGCACAGCATTCCGTGCGGTTGTTCACTCACCACTTCTCTGAACTGTCCTCATCAGTATTACCAATGACCTTCACATGGCCAAGCAGTGGGGCAAATTCTCATTTCTTATCTACAACTTTCAACAGCATTTGAGTAATTGATCACTTCTTTCTTTTTAATGTATTTTCTTCACTTGGCTTCTGGGACAGTTTCCCTGGCTTCTGCTTTTTCTCCTTCATCACTGCTATGGTTTTCAGTTCCCTTTGCTAGTTTCTCCCCATGTCCCCGTCTTCTTATGTTGGAGTGCTTCAGGATTCTTTCTCTGGTTATTTCCTATCTTCTGTCCAGTCCTGCTCATAGGTGATTTTGTCTGGTCTCATGGGCTTAAGTGGCACCTGTCTAGACATTATCACTCTGAAATTTCTATCCTCAGCCCCACTCCTCCCCTGACATGCTGCCATTGGTATATATCTACATAGCTGCTGGGAGCTCTAGTTGGATGCTCATGAGCATCTCAAATAGAAAATGTTCCAATTTTTCAAAATGTTTCTTCTACAAATATGTCCTTTTCCACTTTTTACATTCAGTTCCATGTTCGTAATAGATATGGAATGTATATATACCCTACTAGATATCACGAATGAAAATTTTCTTAATCATTATGTAGTATTCATAAGCATTTCATTCCACAAATTCTGGCAAAATGCCTGGGAAGCACCAGACCTGAGCTAGTCACTGAGTAAACAAAAGTGAATCACACATAGTACTTGACCTCAAGGAAGGGACAGATGAGAAAGTTGATGATTTGTGCCTATTTGCGTCTACTAAACCATATCTTCCACCCACCTTTCATTTCCTTGAGACCTATGTACGTCATCATGGCTCTTTGAGTTGAAATACTGGCTTGTTTGAGTAAGAAGTGGGATCTTAGGGTCTCTTAGAGAAGCAGGGAAGGTAAAATATTTAAACCACAGACAAAGCAGGGACCTCATTAGCACTTTGTGGACTTCTTCTCCAGAATACTCTTATAACAAGACAGCTCCAACTCATGGGATAGAATCACAAAGTGAAAGGACAGCAAAGGAGATCATTTCTGTAAGCCCCAGACTACTCTTCTGTAGAATGAAGAGATTAACAATATCCCCCATGTAGTCATGAGGACTAAACAATGTTATTCATGTAAGACACAGGGCATGATGCTTGGCTATAATAAAATAGCTACCATTCTCTGATTTCTTGTTTCTTCTGCTTTCACTATCATCATTATTTATTCTAACTCTCCATATTTTTATGTTAATAAAATTTAGAGCACAGAGATGGGAGAAGCAACTCACTTAGTATTACCCTGTAAGTTAGGCAGACACAGAGCTGGGACCAGAACACTGTTCACCAAATTGCCAACCTAGTACTTTGATGGCATGATTGTGCCTCTTTATAAGTTTGATTGTCTGGGTCTCAGCGCATCCTAAAATCACCGTGTTTGAAAGAATGTTCATGTTAATAAATGATTCACCCTACATTACACAACTAGAAACTGGACCTATCTATGAACTTAATAAACTTTCCATCAGAGCTCATTTGGGGGCACTGTTTTAGAAAGCTCTGTTTATACCAAGCCCAAATCAACCCCTCTCAACCTCTCCCTCATTTTGTCTTCAGAAGACATTCAGAATTTGAATCAATCAAAATTTTTGCCTCCATCTGACAGCTTTTAAGATACATGAAGAATGATTTCATCTCATCAAATTTTCTCTTTTCCAATGTGAATGTTTGCATCTATTCCAAACTAGAAACTTTGTAATTACTTTACAATTCTGGTCTCATTCATCCCTTAGACCCTACTAAATACCTTTAGTTGTACTACATTACTATTTCTTAAACCATCCCATCTGCTCCAGTTCTACTGCCAGCACCCTACTTAAGTTTCTGGTCACGTTTCGGCTAGATCATTGCAATGGCCTCTTTAGCCTGGTCTCTCTTGTGCTCATGCCTTCTAATTTATCACCTATACTTGTAGCAACAGTAGTTTGCTTGTTTGTTTGTTTTTTAATGCATATCAGACCCCATCACTTAGTTTGCCATTACTTATCAAATGAATTTTTAACTTTATAACATAGTCTAAAAAGACTTCCATGATCTGAGCTCTGTTATATTTCCCCATTACTGTCCAGTGACATTGAACTTTGCAGGTAGACTGGGAAAGGCTATTTTAACCATTGAAATGGTGAGAATCGTTATAAGGAAGGCAGTGGGGCTAGATTTGGAAAGCACTTCAAGGATAAACAACAAAAGAAATAGTTTGTCTCTTATCTCGGCCATCCAAAGATGAGTGTTAGATTCTTGATTTAATTGACAAAAGAGATGCTGGTGTTGTTCATGTGAGACAGACACACACTGGAAGAAGCAGGATGTGGGCTAGAGGTGTGTAAGTTGGTGATGCCTGTGACACACTCAGATGGGAGGGGCCAAAAGGCATATGTTATTGGAGGCTGTACACAGGTCACACAAAATGAAATAAATTCTGGAGATGAAAGAATGAGAAAGTCCCAGCCCTGCATCTGACTTTGGTGTTTGGAAAACAGCTTCAAGACAGCTGTTGTATGTGACTGGTGAAGATGTTTTTTGTTTTTGTTTTTGTTTTTTGTTTTTGTTTGTTTTTAGAGAGAATTTTTTGCTACAAAGTGCATGTGCTCACCAGAGAGACAGAAAGGGAGAAATCACCCCAGGGAGGATGGCCACACTGAAATCCCTTCTCTTCCATTCTCCTCTTAGGATCTTGGACATGCACACACATGTGCCCAGTGTGAGTTTTAATCTGCTGGATCCAGGACTTGAACTGCAGTCATCTACATGGGAGACCAGCCACATAACCATTGCACTATCTGCTGGTCCCATGAAGATTGTTTTTATTGTTGGAAAGAAATATTCTACATTGTTTGCTTATTCTTTAATCATGAAGGATGCCTCCAGCTGCAGCCACTTTTTATACCTTATGCTTTACTTTTCTTTACCCATGAGTGAGAGGTCACCAGTTAAGGGAGGGGAATGATTCTCTACTTGGCATGGAAATAGAGCTAGGCTGGAATGACGCCTATGTCTCCAAGAGCAGCCGACAGCCATATAGTGGCCTCACTTGTAGCTCGTGAAAATCAAAAAGTAGAAATAACTTATTTTTTTATATTTGACACGTAATTGTACACACTTATGTAATATAGAATACTTTTTCAGTACATCAGTACAATGTGTAATAATTAAATTCAGGAAATTAGCTTACCCATCATCTCAAATATGTATCATTACTTTGTGTTGGGCGCTTTCAAAATCTTCTCTTTTAGTTAGTAAGTATGCCATAAATTATTAACTACTGGGTTGTCAGAAAAATCATGATATATTTTTGCATAGAAAAACAGGTCATGACTTTTCCAATGACCCAATAAAATTAATGTGCTATATAGAACACTGGAACTCACTCTTCTTATCGAACTGTAATTTTGTATCCATCAGCCAACATCTCTTTAGTCTCTCCTCTCTGCCCTTCCCACCCTCTAGTAATCACTATCCAGAGTAATCTATCTTCATGGTAATATCCTCCACTTTATTGTAATAAGCACTGGTATATGCTCAATAATTGTATAAAACTATGTCCTTCAGATAAAGAATTAAGGTTGAGACAAGTTAAATTGTTTGTCCAGAACCATACTTCTACTAGGTGTAGAAATAGACCTGGAATGTAGATCTGTCTGACTGGTTGAACTTGACTAAATTAAACCCTCTGATGCAAGGACAGGGCTGATTTGACTCAGTAAGTGGGTATGTGCAGAGACATACAGTGTCGAGAGTACATTATAATTGGTCCTGAGACCTGAGTTGAGCAGTAG
>NW_006159640.1:1963099-1973351 GCF_000334495.1 Tupaia belangeri chinensis
TTTTTCTCTTAACTATGTAATTCTGAGTAACTCACTTCCTCTATTCCTCAGCTTAAACATGACAATATTCTCTGTCCTGTTTGCCTAATGATATTGCTATTATGTTTAAGTAAGAGAAATTAGATTTAAAAATTACAAATTTTAAAGCTTTATACACACATGCAGAGATATTATCATGATCATAATTGCTTGTTATCATTGTGATTACTATAATAACAAAGTCATTTCCTTTTCCTCTGAGTCCCAATTACCACATCCATAAAATGTTTAGATTTTACCAAATAGTTTCTAGGGTCCTCTGAGCTCTATTAACAAAGAATCATGAGAATTTTAAGTATAAAGAGACTGGGATGTAAAAGAAAAAAAACACAGGCGAGACCTCTTTTGGCTGAGACAATTGCAATGTAAACTGAAAACTGAGAAGAGGTTGTCAGATTAAATGCTAATTGTCAATTTAAGAACCTTGAATAAAACTCAAAGAATAAAACCATCAAGAACCTGCAGTCTGGAAAACGAATTAGCAAGTGCATTGGGGCCACCTAAATTAGGTCACACTTGTACATGGCCAGCCATGAGCACAAAGTCATGGATGGTTCATGGGCTCCAGGGCGTGGTGCTATGGAAGACACTTTCTTGCCTAAAAATATTTCCCTACTGCCTTCACCCATGGCTACTCCACCTTCTGGAGATCTGTACACTTTAAAAGTGTTAAGGCATTTTTCTTCCAGGGAAACCCTATGTGATGTATTTATCACTCATGTTCCTTCATCACTGATTCTCATTTGAACATAGCATGGCCCTGTGGAAGGTCCTAGCTGAGGAGCATGGAGGGTCAGGGGAGGTCCAGAGCCTGCTTCCTATTTGCAGTGTAGGACCTCGAATAGGTTGGGTTTTAGTTCAGGATTCCTTTCAGGAACATTCTCTGAACATCTTTTCACAGATTAGCCTCTCCATTTCTATCAGTACCAAACACACTATCAGATACTATGAGGAAACCCTGCATGAGCTGATGATCCTGCTCTGGTCAGGAGTGCTGGACTCAAGGTCCTGGATTCAAATTCCTAACATCACTGCCTCCTTGGGTCATCTTGCTTGTTGCAACAGAGCAAAGTCAAGTTCGTGAGCACAGCTGGGAGTGGCTGCTCTCTTCTGTAGCCCCTGAAGATAAAACTCTGCTCTATGGATGAGCTCTTTTGGCACCAGGCCAGACATGGCTAAGCCCAGCGAGGTGTCTGCCAAGCACAGAGCAGGCCTGGCCTTGCTCTAGTTCTTCCCTGCTATAGTTGGATTAGGAAGGAAGTAACTTCACCTGAAGGAAGTAAATTCTCCTCTGTCTAGGAGAAAACTCCACTTTCCCAGATTTGCAAAATAAGTTGCATGGAAACACAATTGTGTATTGGTGTTAAGATTGACAGTAAGTACTTGACTTTTCTTTTTTAAAGAGAGATATTTGCTATAGGGCACATGCGCTTGCTGAAGAAAGAGAGAGAGACAGAAAGTAAGAAATCACCCCCCTCCAGGAGGGATGGCCATTCCACAATCTCTTCTCCTCCATTCTCTCAGGAATTTGAGCACACATGCACATGCACTCGGCATGAGTTTTAAGCCACAAGGTTCAGGACTTGGAACTGCAGTCAACTACGTGGAAGACCAACAATGTAACCATGATGCCATCTACTGGCCCCAAGCATTTCACATACTTCCTAAAACCTCCACTATGCTAGTTGTATGTACACTGTTTCACTTAATCCTCAAACTGACACTTTGGAGTTAATATTATTGAATTTTATAGATGAAGACTCAGAGAAGTGAAGTAGACTTTCTTTTAAGTTTATTTTATTTGTGATAGAGAGGTACATACATGTGCATAACAGAGAGAGAGAGAGAGAGAGAGAGAGAGAGAAGCATCCTCAACAGGGTCTCATCCTGCAATCCCCTTTCCCCAACCCTCTAGCCTATCAAGATCTTGAACACACATACATACGCTTGGCATGTATGTCACCAGGGGATCTGAACCAAGGTTGGTCACTTGGCTTACAGCAGTATGTGCAATTCAGTGTGCTACCAACTGCACCACCAGGCTGGGCCATATGGATTTTCTAAAAAATATAAGCAGTGGATCTCGGATTTTAACCCATGTCTGACTCTGTGTCCTTCATTCTTTTCTCTGTTCTATCTGCAATGTCCAGTGCTGAGAGGAAAAAAAGCAAATCAAGACGTTTTCCTAGGAGATTCAGGAGTCTGAAGCTCGTGATAAACATCTACTGACTCTCAAGCAGATGGAGAAGTTGCCCTCTCACTTAGACCCAAGTAATGGATTAGTCACTCAAACTTTATTAGCTACATTTTCATATCTCAGAGGATTCAGAGTCTCATTTGTTTATCCTTTGTTTGCCAGGCAGACCCACTGTTGGAGACTGAGAATTCTGATCTAAAAAATATAATTCAAAGGCTTCCCTGCGTCTAAAAAAAGAAAAAAGAAAAAAAAATCCATGGGAGAAAGAGAAGAGATGGCTTCTTTGGCATTCCTTTGCAGGGCCTCAATTCTGGCAATTATGTATCCCAAGAGTTGTGGGACACAAGGCAGCAGTGACCACTTCTGTCTGTGGCAGTTATAGCATCCCGGTAAAGGAGACAGCCAGCTGGATCTTAGTATGAATATGCGTAAAATGACTTGTCCCTGAATCTGAGCCCATCAAAGGGAACTTTGTGTTCAAAGCCACAGTGACATGTAGAGCAATGTTTCAGGGAACAGCAAATAGAGTAGGTCAGTAGGTTGCAATCACAGGTAAACATTCAGTGGACAATTCATAGCCCTCTCCTATGTCAGATTAAGACATTGATGAGGAAACTGATGCCTGGAGAAGGAACCTGGCCTATTCGGAGACCCCACTCCTAATTCCCAGAACAGCACTCTCTTCACCACACTGGGTTGCCTCTTGCACAATCACCCTCACTTGGAGCCACCGCCTGTTTGTCTCCTGCCTGGCCCAGATTCCTGGGGTCTTAAACCACAGGAGACTTAGGAGGGTACTTAGTCATTCGCATTACTATCTGACCAGCATAGTTTCCTGGCCATGAAGCCTCCTGGCTTTGGAGATGCGTAACATGTGCTCATTTCCCTGCAGGGATCAGCTTCATTTAAGCTCAAACAAATGAGAAATGTTATGAAAAAATGTACAGTCCTTGACCTTTGAGCTCTTCCAGTTGGCTGATGGCCTTGGGTGAATTCCTCCCCCATGAATCAAAGTCAGGAGCCAAGCTGCATTATTTTAAGGACTGTAAGCTCAAAGCCTTTCCCTTATCTGCAATGCTTTCCCATCCCCACCCCCTCCCCAAGTCCTACCAAGTCTTTGAGGCTCAGACCAAATGCCATCTCCTCTGCAAACCTCTGATCTCCACCTCTCCACCACATCCAGTCCAGAGTTACTGCACTCTCTTCTGAGTCCTGAAAATGCTATCTCTAATAGCTATTCCATACCCAGCATATTATATTTAAGTATGAAAGAGGAAAATAGATGATGTATTGTTCCCTCTCCAAGATGATATACCATGAAGATACGTCCCCATTCGTGACATTGTCTGTGTCAGGTCAGTGTCATGTTGACCTAGCTGTATCTTTGGGTGTTATTGCTATGTCCTTTCTCACCTAGTTCTCTATCTCTATCACTACTTCCCTGGCCTACTACTGGACCTTAGTAGAGACCAAACAGTTAGCAAAGGTCCACCAAGTTATTACAGGAACTGAGCTGCCCATCATGAACTGAGTGTTGTCTGACTCACCAAGCCATAAAGTTGAGCATGCATGCAGCACTCCACATCATGGAAATGATATATACATGAGCAGGCCCTGAGGGCACAAGTAAATGACAGAAGTGGCCCTAATGCTCCTGGCCCCTGCTCTTCCTGCCTTCATTACCTTCTCTAAGCCCACACCTCCGGCCTCCCAAGAAGTTTCTTGTTATCAGTTGACACCTTCATTTCCTTCCTTTAGTACTTCTTGCAAATGTGCTATCCTTATCTTCTCTCTATATACAGCACTGCCATGCCACCATTTCTCCAGCACACAACTCTTTCCAAGTGTGAGAAACATGGATCCCCAAGCACTTTTTTGTACTTCTGCTACATCCCTTGAGCATGGTCTTGTGCTGAGAGGTTCAGGGGCTTGCAATGGGTATTTCACACAATGCTGTGATGACACGCACAGAATAGTACTGGGCATTCGGAGGTTTAGTAGATTCTCAGTATAGATAAAAGGCTATGTTCCTTAGCATGAAATCCAAGATAAGTCACGTCTGCACACATGATAATATCAGGTAAAATACAGTGGCTACAACTTATATAGAATTTATCTGGACCAAACACTTCTCTAAGTTCTTCACATAGAGTAACACATTTAATGCTGAGCACCACACCATGAAATTGGTACTGCAGATATCTTCATTCCAATTATATGATGAGAAAACTGTACTTGGCTTTGAATGGAGCAGTCCAACTTCAATAAGCATCACCTGAACTGCTCTATTATGATACTTCTAAACCCTGCTTTGCATTAAATGATAGTAATAGCAATAGTAAGAGTAAGACTAATAATAGTAATAGCTGTACTCACAGTGAGTACACACATTCACACCTTAGAACTTAAATGAGATTGATCATATCAAATCACTCTGAAATTTTTATAATGCAGATTAGCTTATTAGGTTTTCCTAAACAACTGCTATCTGAGCTCCACCTCCTTTTCCTACCCATAGAAGTTTAAACAGAGGTCTCCCAAGATCCCTGTGGTTAAACGTTTTGGTGAGAACATGTTGAAATTGGATGATTATGCATACAAGTTGGGACAGCTCTGTGTTTATAAGAGCCATGAGAAGGTGGACATTCAAAGATCTGAACTCCTCTGATTGGCATTCAAGGACCCACCCGGGTTTGATTTCTATGGTCCTCAAACTTGAGAAGACCTTCCCCAGAATGGAATTTGTGTTTCATTTCCAAGAAGACTCAGTTATTAAAGGAATACAAAGAACTGATGTTGGGGGGCAGGGGGTCCTGATGGTGTGTAGCCTCTGTGCTAGACCATAGCAAATAACCAACCTTGTTGATTCCTTCCATCACCCCAGTGATGGAGGGAACATTATTGACATGTTATAGAAGAAGATATTGGCGCTCAGAGAGAGTAAGTCATCCATCCAAGGTAACACTACTACGGAAATAAATGTGCAGCACCAGTATTTAGAGTTATGCCTATCTGACCATGACCTTATTTTAAAAATGCATGTACACTCTCTAAAGGAGTTGTTTCTGACTAAGGATGTAACATTTTAAACCTTTAAAAAGGGCATGCTTTGAACATCCATATTGTACCCCACAAAGATGTACGTACAACAATTAAGTGTAAATAATATATGATGAAACAAAGAAAAAGTAATATGGCTCAAGAAACACTAAAAATGTTAAATTTGAAGACTTGGGCCTTCTATATAAGATTGCTCTTATAGGATGTCTTCCTAAAGTATAAAGATCTCAGCTTCCTTCATTGTAGAATCTGCCCAGGTGAGGTGGTCCCTGGCCTGAGCAGGGCATGGCTTACAGTGGGGCTGGCCAGAGGTGTCCTCTCTAGGATCCAGCCATTCCCAGAGCTGAAAGGAAAGGGCAGGTGACTGAGGATGAATTCAGTATGTGACAGTAGAAGAAAGCCCAAGAAGGAGGGACTCTCCAAGCACCTCTCAAGATGCAGAAATGGAAGATGAGAGCCGGGCTCTGACCAGTAGTAGGCTTTATGTAAGTGTCTCAATTAACCAGAGGGAGATCAGTTAAGTAGGGGAAGAGTGGTTAAGGTTAGAATTCTAAGACAAGGGGAAAGAGCAAGCAAGGACCTCCCGGCTTAGATTTAATTGGATTTTTTTTTTTTTTCAAAAAAAAGGTTTATCAAAACTTAGATAACAGGACCAAGGCTTAACATTAATTATAAGGGGACTAGCAGGTGTCATGGTGGTTAAGTGTGCTGGACTCCCACATGGTCAACCGCGGTTTGAGTCCTGAACCCAGTGGCTTACTTTTCAACTTTCTCTCTCGCTCTCTCTGATCAAATTAAAATAAATCAAAGTTAAATAAAAATAATTCTTTAAAAAACATTAATTATAGGAACATGAACAGAGTCCAAAAATAAAAACCAGGGATCAAGGCAGAAGGGAAACAGGCAATTTGATGCAGAATCTCTGAAATATCAAACAGGGATGCCTTATGGTGTGGCATGTTTAGGGTTTCACCAAATGCTGATGTCAAAAAGGCCATTAGAGGCAGAGAGAATAGCATGTGCCAAAAACATAAAGACTAAATATCCCCATTTTGTGGAATAGCACATAGCATATTAAGCTTGAGACTGAGGGAAGTAGTACATTAAAATGTCAGGTAGGAGCAGATTACAGAAGATCTTGAATGTCAAATTAAGCTGCCTATTATAAGGAATCAACCACTCTGGGTGATGCTAACAGATGGATAATATAGAAGAAGAAGACACAAGGCCCATGGTTGAGTCTTGGCAGAAAAATAAATGGATTATATACTGTATTCTATTATAGGATGACGCACACAGCGAGGAAAAGAATAAAATATTTAATCCAGAAGAGGTCTTGAATACTATCTGTGTCATTTCCTCATTTTACAATTGAGACAAGCCTAGAGAATAGGAACTCAGTGATCTTGAGAAACTAGGGCCCAGGGCTCTTTCCATTCCACTGTACTTTTGAGATTTCAAGGTAGTAGAAAAACAATCAAGTTATCCGAATTTTGACATTGTTGGCTATAAAAATAAGTGGAAAAAGAGAACATGAAAAAGCTATTTGTGGGCCCAGTCACAGTAGCACAGGTGGCAGGGCGTTGCTCTGCAATTCTGGAGCCACGTGGACATTTGAAGTCCGATATGTGTATGCCCATGATCCTTGCTGGCTCAAGGCTGGGGTGGTGATTATGGCAGCTTGGTGAGACCCTGTTGAAGGTCTTTTTTTCTCTCTCTCTCTTTCCTCTGAAGAAACAAAATTTTTAAAAATTTTAAAAACTGTTTGTGTTCTGGGAGTAGAGCTGAATAATAAAACACAAAGCCAAATTTCTGACCTAAATTCACAGAGTCCAAGGACTTGACCGTGGGTTGCCCTTGGCTCTTCTCCCCAACTTCTACAGGTTGGCCTCATGTATTTAATATCTTGGTCTGTAAGTCTTTTAACTT
The DNA here is from genome assembly GCF_000334495.1 of Tupaia belangeri chinensis. NCBI lineage: Eukaryota > Metazoa > Chordata > Mammalia > Scandentia > Tupaiidae > Tupaia > Tupaia belangeri. The sequence goes on from NW_006159640.1 coordinate 1,970,325, forward strand.
GTAAGTTGCATAAAACATAGCAAAGACAGGCAAATAATTACATGAGATTTTCTGTTTTAGTGACTTCACCTAAAAATGAAATCTAATTCCAAGCAAGAGCTAGACACCAAATCCAGGGAAAGACAAGATCTCTGTGAAGATAAATTCATTCAAGTTAGTTACCAGCCACTGGCTGATCTATACCCTTCCCCTGAACAGGGGACCTAAACATAAGAATAAAAAAATAATATTTAACATTTTCTTTCCCAAGAGGGCAAAGATTCACTGCTTATTCCTGTCTGTGGTGTTACCTACACTGGTACCATAACTGAGGTAGAGATGCTCAAAAGTGCGGAATGGAACACAGGATGAAGCCATTATCATTGTGCGTGTGTGTGTGTGTGTGTGTGTGTGTATGGGCCATGGGCAGTGCTGAGAAGGCTCACCAGAAGAAACAACACTGAAATGTGTTACTGGAAAATTAGAAGGTACTTCTCCAAACTGATGGAAGATACAAGGGAGGTTATTACCGAAAGAGAAAATGATTTGTACAACAGTGGAAATATATCGTGTACCAACATGAAAGGGACTATTGGGTGGACAGTGAATTGTTCAGCGTGGCAAGAAAATGAGATTGAGGGTGTGGAGAAAGAAAAGCTTGTCAGGCTTATGCAAGGGCAGACAGGCATGACAGAACATAGAGTGTCAGGACAATGTCAAATAGTTCCATGCGGGTTGAGCTGGAGTCCAAGAAAGATTGTAGGGGGAAATGAGGCTGGATAGGTGGGGTGAGTCAGGCCAAGGAAGGGTGTGAATGTCTGGCTGAGGAACTAGGTTTTTACTCTTTTTTTTTTTTCACATTATTTATTATTTGTTTTTTGTATATACTTTCAATCATATTGTTTGGCTTACAATGAGACCATTTCGATATGTGCACATTTCTCCCCAGACCCGTTGATCAAAATATCTTTAACAGATAACACCACACCTCCCCATCCTGTCAATGGTCTACCTCTGTGATGGGAGGCTACTAAACATGCTTGAGCAGGGAATGACACTATTGGACAATACTTTGGGGAAAACTGATTGGAAATGGGACACTGAAAATAGAGTGGTTAATATACGTGCCCAGATGAGAAACTATGACCATGCAAACTAGGGTCTTACTAGCGATTAGATCCAATTCTATCAGAAATTTTCCCCTAAGATTTCCCACTGCACCAATATCATGCTTCTCTGGACAACTTAGTAGTATCATGAGAACTGATACTGGGCCTTAACAACACTGTGAACAGTGGACATGTCCCCCTTGGCTGTGACTATGTTGAAGGGAGGGGTGGGAGGATACTCTCTGCAGCCTGGGCACTCAGGGGAATGCTTGTTGACTGAATGCAGGCTGGCATGCCCAAATAAATCAGTTAATGAATGGAAAAGGGACGCAGCTCTATGCTCCCTCCACTGCTCCTCCCCTCACTCCAACCTACCCCACCTTCACAGGTCCCAACAGTGGAGAGGTGAATGGGGCAAAGTTGTTTCTTCATTCATTCACTGGTAGTACAAGATTAATTGCTTTTGGGGACCAGCAATTGGTGTAATGGCTATGTCACTGGACTCCCATGTAGTTAACTGCAGTTCCACTCCTGGACCGGGTGGTTTAAACTACCACTGGGTGCATGTGCATGTGTGCCCAAGATCCCAAGAAGAGAATGGAGGAGAAGGAATTATGGCATTGCTATCCCCCCTGGAGGGTGATTTCTGTCTTCTGTCTCTCTCTGTCTTTCTGGCAAGCGCATGTGCCCTATAACAACAACAAAAAAGATAATTATTTTCAAGTGCTACTTGGTTGCCAGTCAAACAGAGTAGGTGGGGGAAAATGTAACCAGCCCTATGAGTGACCAATAGTATATATCCCCTATGGCCAGGACACCATGAATGCATCTCACTCCATTCCTCAGGCTTCCCTGACAGACTTACATCCTGCAGAACCAAGACAGATACCTGATATTGGAAGTGGCTTATTAAAAAGGGACACAATTGGGTCCCTGAGAACTTTGTTTACCTTGCTCAAGATGTATCAACTGATCCTTTCAGACAAGTAGCTGCATAGGTGGTGATCATGGCCCTTTCACATCTGTTATCTACTTCTGTTGGTTCTCACAGCAATGTTGCAAAGTAGAGTTTATCACCCCATTTTGCAGATGAGAGACATAAGTCCTAGAATGGTGAAACCTGGGGTTCTCACCGCTGGCTATAGTGGAGCACTACGTGGGAGCTGGCAAATCATTCTGACAACTAGCACAGACTACTCCAGCCCAGGCTACTCCAATCAGAGTTTCTGGAGTGAGGTTCAGGCATTAGTATCCATGGGCAGTGGCTGGTGAGTAGAAAGCCCAGGACTAGAGCTCAGCTTCTTTAGCTTCAGTGTCCTTTCCAAAGCTCCACTTGCCATAAGTAACATTCTACTTGGAAGCTGTCTGTTAGGAGCTTTAAAGTCTGGGATAAAACATCCAAGAACAAGGTAGGATGCAGGAGAGGGGACAGGGAAAAAGGCATGTCATCCAGTTTTCAGTGTCCTGTGTAGCTTGCTTTTGATCTTAAACTAAGGGATTTATTTGGGGCATTGATGATACGTTAACTGTTTAGGTTCCTGGTCAAAATACAGCACAGCCTCTTTCCTGTCGAAAAGGGGTGGCCAGGCACAGGGACCTTGCTGTTGCCTCTTCCTTGATTGGGGCAGAGCAAATGTAAGTTTTGGCAGCTTTATGGGCTGCCTTTCAGGCTGCTGACATGGCCTCCTGACGGATGGCCTGCCATGCTGTGCCTCTGGGGCTACGTCCCTAATTTCACCAAAGGAGCTTCTCCAGACCATGTGTTTTGGCTTCTTTTTATGATATTTGTGTTAGCCCATAAATCACAGAGTAGCCATGCTGGCAAGAATCTTAGAGATCATCTGACTCTCCACTTCCACTATCATCACTCCCTGGACACTTCTCTGATAGGAAAATGAAAGCTTATTTGATAATTAACTATTAATAATCATAGAATTCA
>NW_006159640.1:1973362-2003599 GCF_000334495.1 Tupaia belangeri chinensis
TTACAATACTGAGAAATAAAATGTTTATTTTGCATGAACTCTATGCCAGAGACTTTATATACATTATCTTGCTTAATCCTAAGGGCCATTTTCTTTTTTTTTTTTTTTCCCATTTTTAATTTGGATTTATTTGAAAGTAATTAAACTTGTGGAAAAGCTTAATGGGGAATAAATGACAGGATAGCATTTATAGTTACTATAGTTATCTATTAACATTTTGTCCCATTTGCAATCTCTTTCATCTCTAGCTCTCTTGCTCTTGGTCCCCCTCTCTACACACAAAACTACACATATATTTATGATATACAAACACACATTTCATACATCATGAACTTTCTTCTTGAATATTTCACAGTATCTTTACTAAGAAAATAATATACTCTTACATCATCAATTATTCCTGTCAGTATATTTACCATTGTCATAAAACTTTTAACTAATTTTTCATCATATACAGTTTTTGTCAATTTTTCTGTTAATTTTTAAAAATTTTGTAGCTTTAAAAGACCTCAGGGAACCAGCAGTTAGCGTAATGGCTATGTCGCTGGACTCCCACGTAGTCGACCGCGGTTCATGTCCCGGACCCGGTGGCTTAAAACTCACGCCGGGCGCGTGTGCGTGCGTGGCCAAGATCCCAAGAGGAGAATGGAGGAGAAGGGATTGTGTTGCGGTGTGCCCATCCCCTCTGGGGGGTGATTTCTCGCTTTCTGTCTCTATGTCTCTCTCTGTCTGTCTGGCGAGCGCACGCGCCCTACAGTCAAAATCTCTCAAAAAAAGAAAAAAAAAAGACCTCCATTAAAGGAGCTAGTCCTGGGACCAGCAGTTAGCATAATGGTTATGTCACTGGACTCCCATGTAGTTGACCATGATTCGAGTCCCGGACCTGGTGGCTTAAACTCACGTAGGGTGTGTGTTCATGCATGCCCAAGATCCCAAGAAGAGAAAGGAGGAGAAGGGATTGTGGCATGGCCATCCTCCTGGTGTGGGGGGTGGGGAGGGGGTGGGAGGTGATTCCTCGCTTTCTGTCTCTCTGTCTCTCTGTCTCTCTCTCTGTGTCTTTCTGAGCTAGCACACATGCCCTATAGCAAAAACCTCTCAAAAAAAAAAAAAAAAGTATCTAGTCCAGAGTCACATATTTCACTTAGTTGTCACAGGCGTTTAGTCTTCTTTAATCTGAAATGGTTTCTCAGACTTTCTTTTACTATGGCATGCCAGTTTTTGAAGACTATATTCATTCCACCATTTGTCTCAAAGAGTACATCTTACATTGATCAGGATATTCACAGGTCTCCTAGAGTAATGTTTCTCATAACTTGGGTGACAACTCCTGGTATCCCCCTAAAGATTATGAGGAACTATCATCCTGCAGTAGTTCACAACTCTGGATACACCACATCTTTCTGGAGTAGGAATAGAACATCATGAAAAGATTACCAGCCAAATGGAGAATGGGCATCACTTTTTACATTTCTGCTATCACGGTGTGCATCAGGTATCTTTTGATATATAACAATTCAACCCAAAACATAGGACCCAAAAGTAATGACCATCTGTTATTGCTCACAAATCTATAGATCAGCTGGACAGCTGTGCTGATTTGGGCAGGGCTTGGCTAACCTTGATTTATCTTGGTTGAGCCCACTGATATGTTTGCATCCACTCGTGGGTCAACTAGAGCTGGTTAGCCTTTGCTGGCCTTGGTTATGACTGGGGCCTCTCTCTGTGGTTTTCATTCAGAAAGCTAACCTGGGCTATTCACATGGCTTCAAAAAATAAAAGGAGAATGGGGTCAGCAGGTAGTGTGGTGGTTAAGGGGCTGGACTCCCACATGGTCAACCACAGCTAGAGACCTAGACCTAGTGACTAGCAAATCTTGCACGACGTGTGTGTTTGTGTGTGTGTGTGTGTGTGTGTGTGTGTGTGTGTGTGTCCAAAATCCCAGGGGGACAGTGAAGGAGAATGGATTGTGGCATGGCCATTGGCCCTTGGAGGGTGACTTTTTACTTTCCCTCTCACTTCTCTCTTTCTTCCAGTGAGCACTTACACCCTATGGCAAAAATCTTAAGAAGGAAAAAAAAGAGCAAGTAAAATCTTTTGAGACTCAATCTCTTCTGTTACTCTAACTTAAACAAAGCAAGTCACAAAGCTAGTCCAAATTACAGAGGTAGGAAAACAGACTTTACTTTTACATAAAAGACATTATAAAAATCTGTGGCCTTTTTAGTAATTGACCTTGTAACTCAAATGAGATAGGGGTTAACTCTGTTGTCGAACATGGCTTAGGTTTTCATCTGAGAATGGTATGACCTGTACTCTCTCATCATGTGCTAACATGCCTAATGGCTGCCCAGGTGGGCAATTCTCTTCACAGGTGGAGAAACTGGAACACAGAACAGAAGATGAGGATTGTCATCCAAGACCATGACCCTACCCACTAGTAAGAGGTTAGGGTTTGACTTTCATTTGACTGTCTATTACACTAGATAATCCTTCTTGATGTACGTAAGATCATGGAAAGAGAGTCTGCAGATGTTTTGCTTAGCATTGAGAGAGGGACAGAATATAAATTCTTCACTCCATGGATCAAAGGAAGGATGTGGGAAGACAGAAGAGAAAGTTCCTTACCAATGACCAATCTCTGAATCTAGAAAAGGAAATGGAGGCCCAGAGAGATTAACTACATGTCTAAGAACATAATAAAAAAGATTAGGAGATAAGACATACTTCCTAGATTGTGATACCAAAGCTAGCAAAGATCAATGCTATCTGGCTTTTCATCATCACTAGCTTCTAGCCCTGTGCTCAAAGAGCCAAACCAGCTTTTCAATTGTACTGAGCAGCTATTTTGAGTCAAACACCCTTCCAATCATCCTCATATAAGTTATCATATAAAGTCTTCACCATTCTGAATGACAAGCATTATTACCTTCATAATTAAAAAGGAACACTAAGCTCAGAGAAGTAAAGAGATATACTCAAGATTACACAATTAGTTAAGTGGGAAAACAGGAGCCTAATCTTAAATTTATGCCAATACCAAGTACAAATATTTTATTATATAAAGGAACTTCAAAAAGTTTGTGAAAAAAATAGAATTAAAGAATGAACTTATTTTGGCACCATTGAAATTTTTGAAATCTATGCATAGTTTTTTTGTTTTGTTTTTTGTTTGGAGAGTTTTTTTTGCCTTAGGGCATGTATGCTTGCTGGAGAGACACAGAGAGACAGACAGATCAAAAGCAAGAAGTCACCCCCCAGGGGGGATGGCCATGCTGCAATCCCTTCTCTTCCGTTCTCCTCTTGAGACGTTGGGCACGCACACAAACGCATGCGTACAATATGAGTTTCAAGCTGCCAGGACTGGGACTTGAACAACGGTTGACTATGTGGAAGTCCAGCAATGTAACTATTATGCCATCTGCTGGTCCCCCATGCATAGTTTTTTTTTTTTTAATATGCATTTTTTGAGCTTTTTGAAGACCCCTCATAGTATGATTACTCAGTTATTTTATTGTGCCTTACAAGTGCCAGGCAAACTGTCAAACTGGTTTTTTTTTTCCCCAAAAAAGATTCTTTGTTCTTTAGTTGCTCTTTTTTCTTTGCCTAGGATATACCAGCAACCACACTTTTTGTTTGTTTTTGAGAGCGAAAGACCGTCCACCGGGCCTTGCTGTACTAGTCTCCACAAGGTTTCCAGGATCACAGGTACGCCCAAGAATATGCCTGGCATGTTCAGGTCAATTAAGGATCTAAACTTAGGGTCTGCCCCTATGGCTCCAGTTTTTCACAGTGATACTCCGCACCCTACAGCACCACAGCTGGGCCCCATCAACCACTTTTGTTTGATGAAGTAAATGTCCTCATTCCCACCTTCATCTGCTACCCTTACCCTACCATCTTTGTGTGTGTGTGTGTGTGTGTGTGTGTGTGTGTGTGTGTGAGACTATTGATATAAAAAATCCCTGTGACATGTTTTAATTGTATTATACACACAACATACAATCAGGTGTATGTGTTTTACTATAATATCTGATCATTTTACACTTTAGAGTTCAGTTCATATATATATTCAGTAGTCGGAAAAGTCATAACACATTTTTGCATTGAAAAACAGAAAATACATCATTCCTTTTCAAACAACTCAGCATTTTATTAATATTAGTTTTATATTTGCAGTTAAAGTTTCTATCTTTTGTCTTTTCTATTTTTACTTTTCTAGGCCTTATTCATCCTTTGTTTATGACTGATTCAGTTTGACACAATGATTTGCTCTTTCTCGAGTGTTATCCTTTTCATCCCTGTCCTCTCCTTCTAGTTCAAGCATTTCTGTAGGTGTTACTCTTACTTTGTGGTGCTTAATTTATGATAATTATCCAATGGAAATACCTGTCAGTCCCTCTTGTTTTCAGTATCCTGAATTTTTGTGTGATTTTAATGGTTGTTATTATAAAATGACAAGTAATAATTGAACAGATGCATGGGGTGCAGTGTGACATTTCTGTATGTGTATATTGTTCAAATGTTTAATGTTCAAATCAGGTTAATTATCATGTCTATCCCCTCAAACATTTATAATTCTTCAGTATATTGGGAACACTCAGAATCCCCTTTTATTTTTTAAGAGGTTTTTTACCTTAGGCCACATGCATTTGCTAGAGAGAGAGTGAGAGGGAAAGTGAGAAATCACCCCCCACAGGGGATGGCCACACCACAATCCCTTCTCCTCCATTCTCCTCATGGGATCTTGGGCATTGCACGCACACACGCCTGGCTTGAGTTTAAGCCACTGAGTCCAGAACTTGAACCGCAGTCGACTACGTGGGAGTCCAGCAACATAGCCACTACACCAACTGCTGGTCCTACTACTCCCTATCATCTTTACAAGACCAGCTCAAATGCCATATCCTCCATATCTCAAATTAAGGTTTTCACTCATCTCTCTAGCAAGAAGTCCTCTCTCTCTATTTCCTCTGTGTGCCTACATTTCATTTCACAACACTTTTTTACCATATATCATTGCTATTTGTTTATTTGCTATTGCTATATGTATATAGAAAAGTTAGGGTCCAAGGGATTTATTATTGTAACTTCAATGTGCCAAACAGAGCCTTGTCATTGACTGAGAGAACAAAAAATAAAAGGAGTTACCTGAGTCCCACGCTCAGATGGCAGGTATTGAGGGAATTCTCATTCACTATTAGCCAACCTGGGAAGACTGCCTAGAGGAAGCCAGCAGTGGGTGTGAAATAATGTGAAATTTTGCCTGTGTTTCCGTGATGCTTTCATTCCTTTTCATCCCTTTGGTCTCTGATGTCTAAAAGGCGTCGAAATTGCTCTGGTAGAAATCAGTAGTTGTCAAGCTTGGTCAGGGCCATTCTTAGAAAAGAGAAGGGGGAAAAAAGTGCAAAGACTGGTGTGGTAATAATTTAAGTTTTATCCAAGTCAGATATTTCATGAAATGTGGAGGACTGCTTGAAGTGACACATTTCTGGCAGCTGATTGTTTCTGGGAAAGATAAAAGGAGGATGAGAAGACAGTATTTTGTAGGCGCTCTCACCACTTCAGAACCAAGCCACTTTTGTTTCCAATTCTCAGAGGAAAGGGGGGATAAGGAATCATGATTTCCAAAGGTAAAAGAGAAAAAGTCCTTCGCGTTGTGTGTGTGTCAGGTATCTGATAACTTCTCGCACGTGTTCATTACTTTATCATCTCTAAAGTGTCTTACATCTGTTCTCTCAGTGACACAAGTCTACAGACTAGATAAAGCCATTGAGCGAGAAGTCCTTGAAGCATAAACTCACAGTATCATTTCAATTTTTCATTGTCTTTTTAAAAGACTTTTCGCATGACACATGTTTTCTTTTCGATGACCTTTGATTCTTCTTCCAAGGCTTAAAGACTGACTCTTTGAAGACAACTCTCCCCCACCAAGCCATGTAATCCAAAGGAAGTGATCCAAGACCCAAGAATAAATGAAGCAAGATAAAGGCTTTGAGTAAAAGAAACATTTCTGGCCCCAGATCCTGGTCTGGGCTTGCCTGTGACCTACTGCATAGCTTTGAGCAAGTCACTTCAACTGTCCTAAATTTCTCAGGCAAAGAATTAATCATTTCTTCTATGATCCCAATGTATTTTTAATGCCACATTATCATTTAAATTTTATACTATGTAGGAACCAGCAGTTAGTGTAATGGCTATGTCGCTGGACTCCCACGTAGTCGACCCTGGTTTGCATCCCAGACTCAGTGGCTTAAAACTCACGCTGGGCGTGTGTACATGCATGCCCAAGATCCCGAGAGGAGAATGGAAGAGAAGGGATTGCAGCGTGGCCATCCCTCCTGGGGGGTGATCTCTCACTTTCTGTCTCTCTGTCTCTCTCTGTCTGTCTGGCAAGCGCACACGCCCATCTCTAAAGTGTCTTACATCTGTTCTCTCAGTGACACAAGTCTACAGACTAGATAAAGCCATTGAGCGAGAAGTCCTTGAAGCATAAACTCACAGTATCATTTCAATTTTTCATTGTCTTTTTAAAAGACTTTTCGCATGACACATGTTTTCTTTTCGATGACCTTTGATTCTTCTTCCAAGGCTTAAAGACTGACTCTTTGAAGACAACTCTCCCCCACCAAGCCATGTAATCCAAAGGAAGTGATCCAAGACCCAAGAATAAATGAAGCAAGATAAAGGCTTTGAGTAAAAGAAACATTTCTGGCCCCAGATCCTGGTCTGGGCTTGCCTGTGACCTACTGCATAGCTTTGAGCAAGTCACTTCAACTGTCCTAAATTTCTCAGGCAAAGAATTAATCATTTCTTCTATGATCCCAATGTATTTTTAATGCCACATTATCATTTAAATTTTATACTATGTAGGAACCAGCAGTTAGTGTAATGGCTATGTCGCTGGACTCCCACGTAGTCGACCCTGGTTTGCATCCCAGACCCAGTGGCTTAAAACTCACGCTGGGCGTGTGTACATGCATGCCCAAGATCCCGAGAGGAGAATGGAAGAGAAGGGATTGCAGCGTGGCCATCCCTCCTGGGGGGTGATCTCTCACTTTCTGTCTCTCTGTCTCTCTCTGTCTGTCTGGCAAGCGCACACGCCCTATAGCAAAAACCTCTCAAAAAAAATTTTTATACTATGTGTATTTATTTCCACGATGCCCCCTCAGAGAAACTACCTGACCATCCCAGGTAGAGTACTTTCTCCTTGTCTGTTCTCCTTACTTGTTACTTTCATAATGCCCACAATTCTTTACTATTTTCTTGATTTTTCTACTTACTTTGTAGAGTTTCTGAGTGCTTCCCCAACTAGAATGCCAGTTTCACGAGGACAAGGATCAGGTCTGCTTTGTTCCCTGGCCCAGTGCTTACCAGGCTCTCAAATACTGATGGATGACACGTCTTTCAGGAGGCTGGGAAGTCTCCTCCTAGTTCTCTGTTCATCCAGGATCTGGCACAGAGTTGGTATTCCACAAAGGGTGGTGTTGAAGAGAAGGAATGAGTCTCTGTCTTCCCTCCTGCCACACTTCAGCCTTCGTCTGTGAAGGAGAGAATGTCTGCTCTTACCATTTACTCAGTATCTCTGCCCTTCACCAGTTTCTGCCCAGAGGAGAAGGAATTGTCTACCTGGTTAGATAGACCCCGACAGTCCTGGGCCATAGATTATAAGTGGGCAATGGTACTCTATGTAAGTACAACATGCAGTTATGAATTCTCTCTACTCTGCTTCCTGATGCACAAAGAACAGTATCCCCTTTTCCTTTCTCTTTCTCCCTGGGCTCAAGCATGGGGTGCCATGCCTACTTTCTGTGTGCCTTTGGTAATAAGCAACTACTGCAGAGGCATTCATGAACTGTTCCTCCACATGTCTGGTGGGATGAAAACATCAGGCCAACCAATCTCATTCTTGTGGTTATTTGGGCAAGTAAAGTTGGGGGTCCTGTTTTATCAACCCAGACATCTTGCTTTGCAGATCTGAGGTTATAGACTTAAAACTAGTTCTAGGATGTGAAGTAATGCATGCTTTGGTCTGGGCTAATTTCTTCTATATGACCTTTCACAGTGCTTTGCATTAGAATATCCTGTGCTTGCTAGTCATTAAATACCAACTTGACATTTTATTTTCTGTTTCATTATGGATTTTGTGTAAGGTACCCCAGATGGGAGGAAGGAAAACTCTCAGGATTGAAGCATCAAACTTTACCTCTAAGAGTATTTTGCTTCCATTGTGTAGTTCTAAACTGCTTGTACCCTAAAAACACATATTACTGAGTGTTTAGGTAAAAGAATCTAAATTCAACGATTATTTTGGGGGTTCCTATATACTTTAATACTTGAAAATATTGTCCTAGCAATCTGCTGAATAAATCTCTCATGATTGGTCTTTGTAAATGGGCTGGGCCTCCTCTGAGACCTTAAGTTCATGACTTCACTCTCCAATGAGAATCCAATTCATGTGTGCATACTGCTAATGGAAGGGGTACTGGCTGCGGCATTATATCTGAGTTGGAGGTCACAGCTCCGCCATTTCTTAGCTGTACCACCTTAAGCTAGGTACTGAATGTTCTGAGAATCAGGGGCTTTTTTCTTTCATTTTAATTTGTTTTATCTATTCAATCACTATATCACTTAGCTTGTAAAGTGAATTTACCCAACACGTAAATTTAGAAGAATGGCATCTGTTTCTCAAGATGGTTGTGAGTATTACCAATAAATTATATACAGGTTTTGAGGCTTAGAAGTAGCTACTGAATATGTTATCAAACAAAATGAACAGCAAAAAGAAAAAGAAAATTTTCAACCCTAAAGAGCATAAAATAGGAATGACAGGGGATACTATATGTGGTGAAGGGTTTGGAGAAGGCTTTGAACCTTCCTCTAGACTCTGGAATAATCACATACACACATGTGCATACACAGACATACTTGGACATGATTGTCCATCAGTTCCCATGTTGCAAAATAGAATGCAGCCTGTTCTGACCTCTGGATGTATTTAAACCAATTCTGTTTCCTCCAGAGGATCTGCCCCAAGTCCTTATGGCAGGAGTGCTTTGTTTCCATAACCTTGAAGATACCACATGCACTATTTGCTCTGCAAAGAGATAAAATTCACAAGGCCATGATGTTTTGTCTCAGAACCTTCCATTAAGAGAGATCAGTAGAACTAATTGGAGCTCATTAGTTCAAGAAGCAAAACATTCTCACAGAAAAATGATACCCAAGCCAAAATCGGAGTGCTTCAGTGCTAGGAGTTACTGAAGGGTGATTTTTTTTTCAAACTCCCTCCTTTTACAGATCGATAACAGCCCCAGAAAGGGGAAGTGACTGGCTTCAGGTCAGCCACATCGCTAGTTTCCAACTAGAGGCAATTTTCAGTTACTGGAATTAGTAGCTATCGTAGTAGGGCTCCATAGCAAGCCATGAGGCAGCAACTGCATAGAGTTTTTGAAATCCATGCAGAGAGCTTTAGAGGAAAACAGTTTATCTGTGTGTACGAGCCCTTGACTGGGAGAGTGGACCCCACTCATGCACTTGTCTTCCTGTAAGCAAACCACAGAAACCCCTTTATTATTGGGGGATTGTGGACTTAACATAAGCTGTCCCTAGGGCATCAGTTTCCAGGAAGCCAAAAACCAGGAATTTGATTCCTTGTCCTCACAATTATCTGTATAGATGGACATCATCATTCTAAACTGGCAGAGGAGGAAGCAGAGAGGTGGAAAATGGCCCTGAGGTTTCAAGTCTCTAGAACCCAAGGAGTCTACAGAAGAGCAGAGATGCTAACACTAGAGTCAGAGTCCAGACCTCGGGGAAACCTTGATCACCAGGTGAACATGCTTGGGTTTCAGCCTGGATGTATAGGAACCATGGATGACTGTAAGCTAGAGAGACCCCATCTGAGCTTCATGTTGGAAGATCGCTTCAGAAGATGCCACACAGAAGGAGGGATGGGGCAGGGCAAAATAAAAAGTGGAAGGGCCATCTTGGAGGAGGAAGATAGGCTGCGGTGAAGCTGGGCTATGGCTCTGCAGCAGGGGCAGAGGATAAAGGGGAACTTGGGTCAGCTGACCCCAGAATGGGCTGCTTCTGGGAGTGGAGAGGTTTGTCCAAGGTCTCCACATCAAGTAGAAAGTGAGTAGATCTAGGTCTTCTAAACCCTAGTTCAGAATTCTTTCTGTCCCAGGGCAAGTGCTACCTCATGTGCACACACTTGGATGACTCTCTGCAGAATTGCTATGTTCCTTAAGCCACAGACGCCCCCCATAGCAGCTGCCTCCCCACAGCATTGCTATGAGCCTCAAGCCCCAGCAGCCTCCTCTCTGCTCATGTACCAGTCCCTGGTCTTCGGTCTGCCTATCTCAGTTTACTTCCACAAGCTAAAGCTGCTTAACTCTTCAGGGAGAGTTAAGAGATTATGGAGTGCCATCCATAGGAGAACATATCACTTCCTCTACCCTCGAGAGTTAAGTGGGCCGATCCTTCCTATTTCAGTACCTCCTAGTTACTCATTAGGTCACCATTTATTCTGTTTATTTTGTTCCGAGCACCGGGACCCACCTGGCTTCTCAGGAGACTTCTCCTTTCTCATTTGTCTTTTTCATAGTTTGTTTAATGGCAAAGTTCAAAGAAACTTTTAAGTTTATTTCCTTCATGAGGAGAAGGAGAGCACCCTCATGTGCCATCCTCCCACATCCCTGAAATCATCCCAGATCATGCAACCGTGGCTGTGCCCAGTGTGTTCAGGTAGACCGGGGATGTGAAACTGGAACCTTTCTGTATGGTTTCTGGCATTGTATGGCAGCACTCCTACTGCCTGTGCCACTGCAGCTGGGTCTCAAAGAGACTTCTGAGATTGAACTATGATCCTGGTAACCATGTGACCTGTTCAAGGCCACAACAAGCAAGTTGACAGGTCAAGTCCCTAGACGAATTCCCAACCTCATGGCATTTCTGTAGTCTAGGCAATTAGGACTTCAACTCAAGTCTCATCAAACCAGAGGGCTTTTCATTACACGGATAAGAAGGATATGGACCATGAGGATCCAACAGGCGAGTGGCTGTTGCTGGTCCCTGGGAGAGGCCATCACAAATCTGGTTCTCTAACACCGTGCACACCAGCAGCTCTCAGATACATATGGTGTTTATTCTTTCCTCATTCTTTGGTGATGTGCTCGTGGATAAGCTGTGGAGCATATCCAGAATGTTTTTGGAGCTGTTAGCTATTATGTCCTAAAAAATAATAAATTGCACACTGTGGCTTCATTTCTTTCTTTCAAAGCAACAAGAGAGCTAAATATACCAAGCTCTTCCAGGGCCCATATCGTGTCAAAGTCACCACCAACAGGAGGGTCCCACTGGCTCTGGAGACCTTGTTGACTTTGAAAAGCTCACTCAGCACCAGCTGAGAGCCCTCCTGGCCCTGGTGCCTCCTGGACCCCCTCCTGGACTCCTTTGTGCCGACACAGACAGCAGGCTGCCCATTGTAGGCAGACCACAGAGCTGCACCCCCAGCCCGTGGCCTGCCTGCTCCTTGGGCCACCAGGTCTGCGTTTATTATTCCAGATGATAAAGCATACTGTCCTGAGGAGTTCAAAGCCCCAAATAACATGCTGCTTCATGGGCAGGAAAGTTGCCATTGTTTATTCCTAGAGCAGCCGGCTTCCCTCTTGCTCCCTCTCTTCTCTGCTCTCTCCTCTCACTCTCCTTCCCCTACTGTTCATTTATATTCTCTGCCCAACCTCTTTTCTTTCTCCTCTTTCTTTTCTCATTCCTTCTTTTCTTTTTTCTTTCCTTCTCAGGCCCTATTACCCTGTCTCTTTTTTCCTGCTGCTTCTCTTTGTCTTTTGCTTTGCTTTTCTCTCTAGAGCATGGCAAGTCTGTAGAAACCAGTCTGAAAATCCTTGCATTAGAGGCCAAGGGATTCCTAGGCATTGACATTGTATGAGAGCCCTTCGTTTCCATGTTGTCTTAGGCTACAAGTTTTGAATGAGACTCTCAGAGGCGGTCATGAACTGATAAATGCCCAGCTTTTAATCGTGGGAGCAGAAACAATGGACCAGCCTGTCTGGGATATTAATATATTTAAAAGCATGAGAAGAAATGTGAATATCTATATTCAGTGGAATTGACCAGAAAGGTACACAATTCTATAACACTGTTAGATTCATGATTTTGGGGAAAATTACTTCTCCGTAGGTCTTAGTTTCTAGTATGTCTGAAAGAACTAGGAAGTCCTGTCCTGCCCTTTCCCAGGAAAAATTAAAGGTGCCTGAGCAAGAGTATTGTAATATTATGGGCTACCTACTAGGTATTGGACAACCTGCTACATATGGGCTCCCTACTACCTATGGTTATCGTGAGGATGAAAGGAGATATTCTCACATGCTGTCAGACACAGACAAGCATAGCAATTATCGTTTGCCTCTGGCTAGATTCCCCAAGAAGCAGGCTGAAATGGAGATGTGCATGCTCTCAGAACCTCCATATGGGAAAGGGATGGAGAGGAAGCAGAGTCAAGCAGAAGAGGAAGTAGGATGCAGTGCAGCTTCTATAGCAGTCCTAGCCAACATTAAAAGCTGAGAACCTTTCAGAGATATCCCAGATTGGGGCAAGGGAACCCTCTACATTCCCACCAAGTTCAGTCATAATACATGGGCTGCCCCATGAAAGGGAGTGTGACCATAGGAGAAGCAGCTCTTTTCTTCTGATACAGTCCTCAAAGGGGACTAAGAGCTGAGGGCTGTTTCTGGCAGCCTTCCCAGCATCTGCAGGAATAATTCCTTTAGTACAGAGAAGTCTGGGCCAGGCATCCCAGTGCCCCCTACACCATTATTACATAAATATAGTGATTTATATTCTAGAGCTGAAAAAATTTTATATTGGCTTCAGAGTCTGTAATTATAAGAGAACTGTGGGGAAATTATTTGTATCTGACAAACCAATCACTTCCCAATGGAACATGTCAGACTGACAATGGGCCCTCATGATCTACAAGCCCACTTACAATGGCCTCCTTGTGATCTCCCAGTCTTGCACTCTGTCACCTCTTACTAGTCAATTTGTGTACTGTTTCTAGGGTTAGTTCTTTACTCCTGCTTATGTCACTCTACTGCTTATGTATAACCAGTATAACCATCCCCCAAGGAAACACTCAAGACTTTAGAACCTAGCCTCCTTTGGCAGCTTCCTCCCCCAGTTCTTCTCCCACTCCTCCTTTTCATGAACCCAGCAGCCATTCTACATTCCAGTGCAGCCCTGTGCCCATGTCTGGAATACCCTTCCCAAATCTTGCTTATGATGGACTCCTACATAGTCTTTGAAGCCCAGCCTAAATGCCCCCTTGTCTGGGCTTCCTCCGTATCTTGTATGCACCTCAATGATATCACTTAGATAAACAACCAGTCAGGTTCTAATACTAGACGGAAGCAGGGCACTGCCGTGAGAATTGGTTTGGATTTAAAACTAGCTGGCCCATGGTTGAATCTCTTCTACTGTTTTCTGACTTTAAGCTGGTTATTCAAGTTTCTTAAGGATTCTGAGGCTATTTCCTTATCCACATATCCCAAATGATACTATAAAGTGTTGTCATGAGGAAGAAATGAAATGACAGATGGAAACCACTGGACTGAATGCCAAGCATACAGTTAATGTTCCCCCCCACACACTCCAGAAAGAAAAGTCATTACTGGAGTCTGGAAGAGAGTGGTGCCCATTCCCTTCTATTCTACCCTAGTAGACTGTAAGTTTCCTCAGGCAGGTTATCTCCTTCTCACGATTACATTGCTAAAGCATAGCTCAGTGCCTCAAATATTTCTAAAGAAATTAAAATATTCTGTAAATGCTGAAATACTTGGGCTTGACTTGAATTGCTTAAGGTTTTCCAATGCTGAAAATATATATCTCATTTTTAGAGAACAAAAATAGAAATCCCATAAGATGGTGACCAGACCTGCAGACATGGCAGATAGACAGAGGAAGGAAGAACTGGCCTGCCACATGACCAACACCCACCAGCTTTCTTCTCTTTCTGAGGCAGCTGTACTTCACAGTGATGCAGCCCTGCCGGACTAGTTCAGACTAAACACAGATACATCATTGTCTCCTTGTGCCCCGCTAATGTGTCCACACCAAACTCTGGAGAGGGCTCCTGGGGACAGTAAATGGGACTGAGACCACCGCCAAGTAATTTTGAGCAAATGTACCTGTCATCCTCCTGTCACTCTTCCTGGAGCACCCCCAGGGCAAGTCCACAGGGCAGTGACTCCACATTAAACTCATCCTTCATGACCTGGGTTCAGGCCAGCTCAGATCCTGCTTCTAAGAAGAGAGCAAATTATGTGGTTGACATGAAGTCCACTGAGAAAAGAGTCACCTCTTGGCTCTTCTAATTGTTTCTCATAAGGAACATTTATGATATAATGACGGGTACTTGGAGGAACTAGCATTCAGACAGTAATTTACTTAGGAGGAAAAGAAAACACCTCATAAAAACTGAAAAGAAGACAAAGAATGTCCAAGGCTGCTTGGTTCTTTTCAATGATATTAAATATGTATTAAATATCCACCCTATGCCAGCCATTACCTGGGCATTGGAGGCCCAAGGCCCTGCCCATAGGAAACTTACAGCTCACCAGGCAGAGAGTATGATGAGCACCACACTATGGTCCATGTATGCAGATCTGGGCCCCCGCTGCACACTTGGGAAAGTTACCGAAAAAATGATAATCAAGATGAGACCTAAGGGAGCTTCTCAAAATTACTCATGTAAGAATGGGCAGTAGTGAAGGAGGGGAGAGTATGTCCTCACCAGAGGAAACAACGAATGAGAAAGCACAGTGGTAAAGTGTCTGTGACAGGAGTGTAGGGTGTGTGAAGTCATGGGAGGCTGCAGAAGTTGCAGAGACCCTCCAGTGAAGGGACTTAGGGGTTACACTGGAATACTCAGATCTTTCCCTGAGAGCAGTAACTATCCTAACCACAAATCCTAATCAAAAATCCTCTATGGAAGGATCACATCTACCATATTTATTAAATGAGAGTCTCCCAAGTCTCAAATGTCATGCTAGCCTTTGTATGCATTCTAAATCATCAACTGAATTTAAGAAAACTTAAGAAATCTTTCTTTAATGGCTCATCTTAGTTTGAGAAAGTACAAGAAATAGGGAGAAAATGGCCCAATGTGCTAATTGGATATGTCAACTTGGCTAGGCTGCAGTGCCCGTTGTTGGTCCAACACTAGTCTATGTGTTGCTGTGAAAGTATTTTGTAGATGTGGTTAACATTACAAAATCAACTGCTTATGTCTTAGCAGTTGACTTTAAGTACAGCAGAATACCCTCCATCATGTGGGTGGGCTTCATCCAGTCAGTTAAAAGCTTTAACACAGGACCAGTAGATGGCATAATGGTTACATCACTGGACTCCTACAATTTGAGTCCCGGATCTGGCACTTAAAACTCATGCTAAGCGCATGTGCCAGCTTGCCCAAGATCCCAAGAGGAGGATAAGGGAGAAGGAATTGTAGTGTGACCATACCACCTGGGGGGTGATTTCTCACTTTCTGTCTCTCTGTCTCTCTCTGCCTCTCTGGCAAGTGCACACACCCTATAGCAAAAATCTCTCATAAAAAAGCCTTAACTACAAGTTAGTTGGGGTTTCTCAGAGAAGGAGTTCTGCCTGAAAATTGTAATGTAGAGACTTTGCCTGAGTTCCAAAACTGCCAGCCTGCCCTAGAGCTTTCAAAGTTCAGACTACCATGTCAATTCTTACCTGAATTTCCAACCTGTTGCTCATCCTGCAGACCTCTGACTTGCCAGCCCCATAATTTCATGAGTTGATTCCTTAAAATAAACTTCATGAATAGATACAGAACACACAGAGACACACAGATATACTATCAGTTCCACATCTCTGGGGAAACCTGACAATACAGCCAGGATTCAGAAAACCCATTCCAACTGCCTCTCTCATCATTTAACCTCTCTAGGGCCTTCATTGGGTCTAATCACGCTCCCATCCAGCTCTGCTTTGATGATTAACTGGATGCCTAAAAACAGGACCATGGTGGGCACATAGTAGGTACTTCATAATTGTTCCCTTTTGTTTCCTCGATTGATTGACAGGATAGATACATACCCAATGAAAGGGCATTTTTCTGCTGACACAGGCTGCCCTTGATGAAATCTGATCTGGAAGGGGAAGTGCTAAACAAATAAAAAAGAATTTACTCTTGGAGTATTATTGCCACTGTGATGGATGGCTGCTCCAGAGGCTATTTCTCAAGAGTTCACAGTACAGAAAAATGTTCAGGCTTGATTTTATGTGTGTGTGGGAAATAAATTGGATGACAAGGGTGGCGACATTTGGACGGGGAAAGGGCTTAGCCAAGGAGTTAAACATGTCAGGAGCCTCAGAATGAAAATAACACTGAAATGGAAGGTGAAAGGGGGCATATTTGGAAAGCTTGACAAGTGGCACAATGGGAGAAAAGGTGGCATTCTGGAATGGGATGTCAGCCATTCTCTGCCACTAAAGCCATGATCTGCTCTTAATAACTCAGCAAGGTGGAAAGGGAAAAAAAATATATGCGCCTACATTCTAATGCTCTATTATCACAACTGGCTCAGATTATCATTTCTTGCTTAATTGACCATATAGCAAATGCAGGGAGAATAAAACTAGGCAGGCCTTTGTTATGGAATATTTTCCTAGGTAATTTCTCAAGTTTCTGTTCAGCAAAACTCCCAATATTATAGACATCTGGGACACAGAGAGAGAAAATGTCTGGGATAATGTCACACAGCACACAGGTAGAAAACCCTAGTCCGAAATTCAAGTTTATGAGCTTCAAACAACAGGTTTTTTTTAATAAAGTAAAAGTGTTATCTAGGTACAGATGGCAAAGACGTGGCATTTAGCACACCAGCTTTGATGGCTTGATGATTCAGTTAAGGTATGGCAGAGTCAATGTAAGCTTAGCATGAAAAAGGGGCATGATTGACGAGTGATGTTTGTCCAGGATCAAGAGAGTCTTCAGAAAGGTCAGAAATTGTCATTTCTAATCCGGTCCTACTTTCTTAAAATTTTCATCTCTACAACATGCACCAACAAAATATAGCCAATGAACCAAATCAGGTTCACTACATATTTTTATAAATAGCATTTTATTGGAACATAGGTCTAATTTATATGCATGCTGTTTGGGGCAGCTTTTACTCTACAACAGAACTGAGTAGTCACAACACAACATGTGATTCACAAAGCCCAAAATATAAACCATCTCTTTGCAAAAAAGGTTTCCCAACCCTGGTTCTAGAGTACACTGAGACCTAGATAGACTTGATACCAGTCCAATAATGAGAGCATTCAGTTATTCATAATTCATCACATATTTTTTTCTGTTTAATATGTTCCAGACTCTGTATTAGATGCACTATATGATCTTCAAAAAGTTAATAGGAAACATGTATTATGAAAAAAATGCATGGATTTCAAAAACAAATTTGCACCAAAGTAAACTCATATTTTAATCTATTTTTCCATGAACTTTTTGAAGTACCTTCGTGTGTATGCATGCATGCATGCATCTCCAACCCATGCCATCTTGAGACTGTTTCCCTTCATAGTCACAGCATGGCTATCAGAGGCAAAACCTGGTTTTCCTTATGCTTCCTTATTTACCTCTGGCAGAAACAAAGGTGAATCGGTTTCTCCCTTCTATCTAGTTAAGCCACTTAGGTCACAAACCTAATATCAAACTAAAGCTATTTTCCAGGAGTATACCATTTCCAGACTGGCTATATTAGGCCACCTCTAGATTGCAAGTGGTGGCAGCTTCTTCTGAGTGGGAGAGAGATGAATGTTAGCAAAAAATTAAGTTTCAATTAAGGACACAAAAGGAAATGAATGATGAATGGATAGTAACCAATGCCCATCACAATGGCTATGGCAATAGTGCAGAAGAAAGCTAGTGGTCTCATGTTAGGAGAGAGCAGAAGAGGGAGGAAGAACAGGAAGGCTGGAGCAAATATCAGAGGAAGAAAGACCTGCAAGATTAGCTGTGGCAGTGGTGAGATAGAAAGAACAAATCTGACCCTACATTTCTTTTTTGGAGAGGTTTTTGCTATAGGGTACATGCACTTGCCAGAAAGACAGAGAGATGAAAAGCCACAAATACCCCCCCCCCCTCAGAAGGAATGGCCATGCCACAATCCATTCTCCTCCATTCTCCTCTTGGGATCTTGGGCACGCATGCACATGCCGCCAGCATGAGTCCAAGCCACCAGGTCCAGGACGCGAACCATGGTTGGCTACATGGGAGTCCAGCAACATAGCCATTATACCAACTGCTGGTCCAGTGACCCTACATTTCTAACATGAGCCATGAGTCAATGATTTTTACCATCAAGGTGCATGAGTGGAGGGCTCAGGGAACTCTAACTCAGTAATTCTGAATCCTACCTACCCATTACAATCACTAAGCTTTTTAAAAATAATTATGTCTGGGGCCCTCTCCAGACCAGTGAAATCAATCTCTCTAGAGAGATGTTGGGCACTGGTGTTTTTGAAAAGTTCCCAGGGGATTCCAATGTGTAGCCTGTACTGAGAACCACTGCTCTAAAGCAGTTAATTAGGAGTAAAATCAAGAGACCATCTTACCATCACCCTCATTTTATGAAAACAAAACCAAGTCCTCCCCCACACTTTCCTCTTGCTTCAGTAAGCTTTGTTTGGGTGCTCACAGTGTGCCAGGAGTGAGATATATTACCAGAATCTGAGGCTAGGAGAGGCCTGCCCACCTTTGACACACAGGAGGGCAGAAATCCTGGGAAGGAAGGAAAACCACCACTCTGTCCCATGCAGTGTAGTGAAGAGTGGAGATTCTAGAATCAGACAGACCAAGTTCCTGGCTCAGCTACTGTGAGGTCTTGGGCAGATCATTTAAATAAGAGTCTTTTTAAACTCATAGAGAAGTGGGGACGATCATGTCTACCTCTCAAAGGTGTAGAGGGGGTTAACTGAGAAAATGAACAGAAAGGCTACAGAAGACATGAGAAGCACTTGGAAATTATTAGCACCTTTGAAGCTGTTCAGGGATGATTACAACCTTCAAGCCTGGACTGGAAAAGAACTCTGCAACTGAACTTGGGGCCTCTGCCAGATGCTCTCTGTGGGCCAGGGGTTTATGAATTCACAGCATGATGAGCTATTATGATTTCAGCTCAGATTTTCATAATGAAATGACATTTCTCCAAGATGACTGATCCCACAAGGCAGTCCAATCTAAATTTGGAGGGCTTCATAGTTCTTTTGAAAGCCCAGAAGTGTGATTTGTCTTCAAGCTCCACAGCTTCCAAGATCATCCGTGGTAGCTGAGCCAATCATGGCATTTTCTCTTGCTGTGTTTTGAGCAGTGAGTCACTGCATCTGCACTGTCAGTTTGGGAGCTTAGAGAAACACTCAACTAGAACCTCTCTCCCTGGAGATCTGCAGCCTTCCACAGCAATCAGCTGTCATTAGGAGAGGATGTGAGTCATTACGAGATTGCACGTGTGTGTGTCAGTGCAAGAGACTCACTCATGCCTTCCCCACGAATCACCAAAAGCGATCACAAAGCCATGAGTGGCCTGGGGTGATGACGCCAAGTGAGCCTCAGCCATGGAATTCCTAGGCCTGACTCAAGAGCTTTAATAAACAAGCACACACCTTGCTTCCCTAGTGACCTTCCCCAGTGGACATCTTCCCTGAAGCTTCCCAGGCAGGAAAAATAATCTCCATCCACAAGGAGAGGATTTAAGCTCCCTAGATAAAAAAAAATGCCAGGCTAATCATGTGAAAAAAGAAATGCTCTTCAAAAATGATATCTGGATTGAAAGTGACATTTGTCTGGAAGGAGATAAGATAAACATATATAAGGACTCCCTATGCATCAGTTATGTATGCATTGAGATTATATATATAATACACCACAATAAATTAGTTAACTCTGAGCACTAAACTTCATCTTGTGGCTTAGTTGTCATTACATACCTCTTAAGGTTTTTTTAATTTAAAAAGTTTAGTGTTATTTTCAAAATAATTGAATATTCATTAAGTGAATTCAAAATATTCAATAATAATGAGGGACATTTATTAATTACTTACTTTGTATCAGGTATTACACTAAATATATTGATACTGTTATCTTACTGACAATTATAACAGTCCTATGAAGGAAGTAGCTTAAAGCCATTTTGCGAGTGTGAAATCAGAGGCCTCAAACTAAGACTTACCCATCGGATTCCACGCAGGAAGAGTAGAGCCTATGTTGTAAGCTACCTGACTCCTAAATCTCATTTTCCCCAAAATAAATGAGGAAACTATAACTATATGGTACTTTAACATCCCTGAGCCTCAAAGAGGCAAACAAAAGACTTGAAATTGGGTCTTCCTGGCTCCTGATTCACTGTCATTTCAAGCTCCTGCCATAACACATCCCATAAGGCATGAAACAGGGTCAAGGGACCAAGGAGGCTTGTCAAAGCTCCCTGAGGATCCAAGACATTTAGAATCTTCTTCTGATGAGCAGCCAATGGAAATGTAGAGAAGGCAAACAGGCCTGACTGGAGTTTCTGACATAAGTAGAGATACTCAGTAAGTGGTGGCTGTATGTCTGGTAGCTTTTCATTCATTATCTCATTTCATCATCACCATAATGCTATGAATTCACTATAATCCTCTCTATAGACTAGGAAATTTAAACCCACACAAGTGGAGTGATTGGCCCCAGGCCACTTAGCTGCAATGTGACAGAGTTTATACTACAACAATCTTGTATCTTTCCCACCATGCTGAAATTCCTTGAGGTCAGAAGCATGTTTCCGTATCTTTGTTTTCCTAACCCTTGTCATGATGTCTGGAACAGAGCCGAGCCTTGATAATTGGAAGTCTATGTTCTTCTTTGATACTACTAACATTCATTCAAGAATGTGCTTGGTATTGTTCTAGATGCTTGAAAACACATTTTTGTGTGTCCAAATAACCCTATGCAATAGGTTTTAAATACATTTATAATATGCAGAAACATTCAGAGAGACTATAGATCCATTATTAGTATATGGTGCAGGTGAAGTTTAAATCCAGGTGTGTGCAACTAACTTTGCTATGAGGGGGTCGTTAAAAAGTCCATAGAAAATGCATATTTTTTTAAAAACTATGCCTGGATTCCAAAATTTTTGGCACCCAAATAAGCTCATACTTTTAATTCAATTTTTTCATGAATTTTTTTAGTCCTTTTATTTTACGTGTTGCCTAAATTTGTGCTTCTCTGTTGTCTAGAAGAAGAGTATTGTGGCCAAGAGTCTGACTGTTTGACCTGCTGGAATTTGCATCCTGGGTGCCCTCAGCTATCTGCCTTCATTAGCACTGCTCTACCTTACCAAGTGAGAAGCTGGGGGCTTTCAAGGAGGAGCTGAGTTTGCCAACATTTTCCAGGCAGTCTCGAGGTTCCTAGAGTCGGCGTAAGAATTATTAAGACCTGGTGCTCCTTGTAAACTATTTTTATACCTGGAATGTGTTGGGAGCCAGCTGGCTGCTGCCACGGCTCAGATATCACCTGGCGCTTTCTTCTGAACTGGACGAATAAATCACATGAACAGCTAAGCCAGACTGTGTCTGTCTGGGTCTGTATCTGATAAGACCCTCTCTCAGCAACAAGAGAGCTGTGTTCCACTTTCTGCAGAGCTGGTTTTATAAAAGGCATGGGCTGAGGGGGATAAGGATCACAAGATTTCAAAATGGAAGGCACATCAACCCCCTAGCTTTACAGGTAGAGACACTGAGACACAGAGCCTTAGGCTGGTATATTTGGTTGCAAGACATGGAAATTTATTCAGTTTAATAGAGAGTGGTGTATTGTAAATATGGAAGGGGACTTTATGGAATCCACTTGCAGGACAATCAGAACACCCAGGAACTGTAAGTCCTCCCCCTTGTGGTGGAAATGAATCTCACCGATCTCCTTCCAAGAAAATCTTACTGCCCAGCATACCATCAGCGGACAACTTTTACTTGTCAGGTCCCTCAGGCTGTAGAAACTAGCCTCAGCCCAGGTCATGCCAGCAACCCACGTACCATGATTAAGCAAGGTAGTATACAAAAGTCTAGTCATTTCTACCTGACAGGAGTCAGCTCTAATGCGGGAAGTTCACTCAGATCACCTGCTGGGTTGGTTGAAGCTTTGGCAGACCTCTACCACTGTTCATTTCTCTATCTGCCTACTGTTGATTTCTCCTACTCCCTTTTCTGGGTGTTGATCCCTAATAAATACCTTGCTTCCCAAACTCTAAGTATCTCCTTTGGAGAACCCAATTTGTGATACCCTTACTCTTTCTGGCCAAATGCATTTTCTTTGTGTACTTCTTGGTTTGTTCCATTCAACAGTCCTTCAGTCCTCGTTCCTATAAACCATCTGTGATTTTATTCTTGCATAAAGCCATCATGACAGCTCACAAATGGCTTCCTTGGCTCCCGTGGTAGATTGTATTTTCCAAATTGACTATAGCAAATTTTCTTTTTCTTTCTTTCTTTTTTCTTTTTTTAAAGAGGTTTTTGCTATAAGGCAAGTGCGGTAACCAGAAAGACAGAGAGGCAGAAAGAAAGAAAGAAAGTGAGAAATCACCCCCCAGAGGGGATGACCATTCCACAATCCCTTTTATTCCATTCTCCTCTTGGGATATTGGGCACACCTGCACACTCGCTTGGCGTGAGTATAAGCCACTGGATCCAGGACTCTAACCGCAGTCAACTACATGGGAGTTCAGCAACATAGCCATTACGCCATCTGCTGGTCCCTAAATTGACTATAGCAATATTTTCAATTCTACAAGTTCTTCTGGGAAATGGCCTCTCAAGAGGCAGAGTTTATTACTTCTCATGTTGAGACTGGGTTGAACTTTGTGATTATCTTCATGATGGATGCAATAGAACTGCATCGCCTGATATCTCGGGCTAAGTCATAAAAGGAAATGTGTCTTCCACCTAGCTTCTTCCTCTCTCAGGACACTTAGAAGCCAGCCACCATGATGTGGATGAGCTCTAACTAGTTCACATGGTGAGACCATATGAAAAGGAACTGAGACCCCCCCCCAGCTGAGAGCCAAACATGTGAGTGAACAAGGCATCAGATGATTCCAGTCTCTACCTTTGAAACTTTAGGCTAAGACCTCAAATGTGGTAGAATAGAAACACGTTGTTCCTACAGTACCCATTCTGAATTCAGAATCCATGAGCACAATAAATGGCTATTATATGCCACTGAGGTGATTTCTTTCACAGCCATGGTAACTGAAACAGCCCTGAAGCTCACAGGAATCTGGTTTGTCTCCCACAATCAACTGACTCCATCTCCAGGTGCCCATTCCAAATTCCTTGGAAAGAGAAATTGTAACAGGGCTTGACACTGATTCAGACTAGGCCAGTCAGCTTTGCCACATGACCAAGAACGTGAATATTGAAATGTAAAGTGATTTTCCGTCTGGGATGGTTTCATTCACTGAACAATTATCCCATGTCTCGTACAAGTTACACACTAGGTGAGCTGCTGGGTTTACAATGCTAAGACATGGTCCAGCCAGCATGAAATTTATGTGTAGAGGAATCAGAAAATTAGCAAGAGAAAAATACACTGTTTTCCTAAGGTAGCATGTTGCAGTGATAGATAATACCAATGGAATCTAATTATTGGAGAGCCACAGTATGGTCAGTGAGGAAAGAACTATCATATTTACTCTGTCCAGATTCAGATTTAGAAAGCATTTATTAAATATCTACAATGAATCTCAGGGACAATACCACGGAATATTTCTATACAGATCATTCTGTATGATAAACATTTGAACCTCCCTTCAAGTCTTAAACACAAGTCCAGAAAGCTGATATAATTGCTCGAATTTGAGCTCAGACCTGGACATAGTCTACCATTCTTGTGATCACCCCCACATAGCACAGGACCTCAGATAGCATCATTCAACATAGCTCAGAGGCAGAAGGAATTCTGTTTGAAGATGGAGCAATATTTAAGTTCATGAGCTCTAGAGACTCTACCACTCATTAGAAACAGCTGATAAGGAGACCATAAGGACAAGTTTGGCCTCTTTGAGACTCAGTCTCCTTGTCTGTAAAATTGGATAAAAACAGCACTGACCTTACTGGGTTCTTGTGAGGATAAGAAGAGTAAAGCATGTCGTGGGCTTAGAACACTGTCTCACACATAGTAAGTGCTCAATCAATGGTAGCTCTAATGATCCAGTTTGAGAACCCAAAGGAGGCTTCCTGGGGGAGATGGGCTCTAAGGGTATGTGGACATTTAGTACTCAAATTAGGAAGAGAAGTTTCTTGGTGGAGGAAGAAGCAAGGGCAAAACTAGGGAAATTGTGGGATGTTTTCAGAAATAATAAGTAATCCAGTTTGACTGGTGCCTTAAGCAAATTTGTCTACTTACTTATTTTCTACCTCTCTGACTAGAATATAAGCTCTATGAAATAAGGGCTTCACTTTACCTAGAGCAGTGCCTGGTATCAGCAGGTGTGTAATAAAAATTTACTGACTAAATTTTATTTCTCCTCTCTGAGGCTTAGCACCCTGTCTTCTAAAAAAGGGATACCTATATCCTCTTCGTGGGTTGCTAAGAGGCTTAAATGGGATAATCATGCAAATCCTGGTCCAGAGCAGGTGTTAAATGCCTGCTAATTCCATTTTCTTGGACTCATATATCCTCCAGTAGAAGATTAAAGTGGTGTCAGAAAGATAATAAAAATGTGAAGAGGTGAGTGAAGAGAAGAATTGGTGTGTTCTATTGGGTCTTTAGAAAAGTTAGATGCATTTTTGCATAGAAAAAAACACAGAAAAATACATCATAACTTTTCCAGCAACCCAATAGAAAAGTTAGAGATGTCTTCTGGGAGGAGGCAGAATTAAAGCAAGACTTTGAAGGATGATTCTGAGCTGTGGTTGCATCAAAACCTCGAGATGGATTCCAGATTCATAATGAGGCAAGGGCAATGGTTATTCACATGAACTCTCCCCCACAAGAGCAGAGTCTCTCAATGGGATGTGCCCATCCCTCAACACTTTTCAGTCTGTATAATTCTGGCAACAGAAATCGAGACAAATCTCTCAGTTAAGACACCAGCTTACTATGCAACCTCAGCGAGTCACTAAACTTGCTGGAATTTGTTTTTCCCGTTTGTAAGATACGGAGTTTGATGGACAACTCCTGAGATCCCTCCTAGTTCTGAATTCTCAAGTCCATGGACAGACACCAACCAGCCATCTCCTGGAGACATTAACAAATGCAATTATGCAATCATTTGCATGTGATGTTTTGCTGTAGTAAATGTTTAAAGAAAACCCTGAAGAAAGACCAAAACTGGCTGGATTGGAAATATGGTCTGAGAGTTCAGGAAATATAATTAGCACAACAGAAATAGAAGTTAATCATCTCTTGGTTTTTCTTGGGCCTTGACTTTCCCATCTGCCTAAGGAGGAAGTGAGGTGAAGACACTATGAGCCTTTCAGGTCACCGATGTTTTGTGATTCTCTTGGGTGAGAGCCTTCATGAATAAATGCCAAGAGCACTGAGGAGTCCCTCAGAAGTCTGCCCATGTGCCAGAAAGGTTATGGAATCTTGGTCTGTTTGTGGCCACACCAGGATGGCCTCACCACTGACCTCATTCTCTGGCACATCCTCTATTATGACAAAAGCCTCGGTGTACCCAAAAGACCTGCCCTGGGTCAGGGGTGTAGCTGTAGCACATCCTAGCTAGCATCAGCAGATTTGCCTAAACCTCAGGATTTAATTCCCAAGGAGCCCCATGGGTGCCAGTAATAAGGGTGGATGGATAATAATGACTCACAAAATCTGCCAAGGGCAGTGAGGGGGGGTACAAAGATCCCCGATTCCAGGAAAACAGGCTACACGCAAGGCTCTGTACCAACCAGCTATTTGTTCTCGGATAAGCGCTTGCTCTTCTGAACACCCTTGCCATGTCTCAGAAAGGGCATAGGATCCTGCGCATCTCTTTAAGTTGTAGAGATTAAATGAGATCTTAGATGCTGGCCTTTGGAATACTATCAACTCACATGGATAAGACGATGTTATTCGTGATGAATGTATCTACAGTGTGCTTGGTAATTTAAAAAGCATGTCACTGTTAAGGCATGTCCACATCAGTTATCTTGTGTTCACCCACAGGCCTATAAGGAGCCAGGGTAAGCCTTATTATCCTCTCACCCCTTATCTGCTCCTCTCTTAGGCTGCTTAGAACATTAAACCTTCAACTTTGTATTTCAGTTATTTATGCACATGTCTAATCTCCCTACCTTGAACAGAAACCAGAGCAGACACCAGGTCTGATCATCTTTGTTCCATTCCACCCTCTTACCCCCTCATTTGCCTTTTACATGATTGGACCTCAATAAGTAATGACAATAAGAAAAAAAAGAGAAGAATGTGAAAAAGAGGGAGGAGTGGGGAATGTATATAACTGAGTACTTGTCATAGTTCATTTTCATGTACAAGGGGATATCTTGACTGAACTAATATGCAGTGTACTCATTTGGGGGAAAATGTTTGCAGAAAAATGGAATTACACTATGAATTTATATTTGTGCAAAAAGATTTTATATCTGCGGTTAATGTTGTCATAATTTCTAAGAAGTTTTTTTGAAGATCCTTCATATCAGTTCATAGTAGTGGGTCATCAGAAAAGTCATGACGCATTTTTGCATAGAAAGACATAGAAAAATATGTCATGACCCAATACTACAGTAGCCACAAGCACATGAGATTATTTGAATTTGTTACAGTTACATAAAATTTAAAATTCAGTTCCTCCATTGTACTACTCACATTTCAAGTGCCACTATAACCACAGGTGGCTAGGAACTCCTATATTGCACAACACAGATATAGGACATTCCCATCATTGCAGAACAGTTCTGGTGTAGAGGAGGGATCATGGGCTCTCTGGAGTCAGAACTTCCTACCATGACTCTGGGATTCATGTAAGTCACTTAACTTTTCTAAAACTCAAAATCCATATTTGTAAAATTAAGATGCTCACAGAAATAATTGCACCTTTTCACAAGATGGTTGAGGCAATTGAGCAAACTAATATTTCCCCAATAAATGTTAGCAGTCCCTCTGCACTGATGCCTCAATGTGATATTGAAGATAATGGTAAGCCCCAGAGGTTGATGTTTACACCATGGCAAGTGGTAGGCAGAGTGGAAATAATTCAGACAGATGGGCTGAGTTTGAATCTCAGTTCTACTTGCCAGCTTTGTGAAGGTAGGTAGGAAGATCATCCAACCTCTTTAGGTCTCATTATCTCACTTTCCCAGGTGAAGAATAAGTCATTATATCATTTAATTTTCATCACAAGCCTAGAAGTTAAATATACAAAGAAACTTACTCAGTGCCTGGCATATAGCACATGTTCAATAACTAGAAAATTCCTACATTATATTGGGTCATCAGAAAAGCCATGATGTATTTTTTCTGTTTTTCTATGCACAAAAATGCATTATGACTTTCCAACAACCCAATACTAATATTAAAAAGGCATAGTGAAAATTATTAGTATCCAATTGCTTTAAGTATGTTTACCATTTTCAGTATTACTTTTAGTACTATTAATAAATGAAAGGTATCCATAAGCATATTGGAGGAGTGGTCAAGAGATTCTGAGAGCTTAAATGATGTTTTCCACAAAGCAGTCAGGAAGAGATATCTTTTGTTATAAAAATCAGATGACCTTTCCAACCTGGTCCTCATACTTAGTTAGAATATATCTAAATATCTTCTACATGTTAATGAGGCCCTCTAGCCCCTGACCCCCTAATCCATTCCTCTCAGCACCTTAGGCCCTGGCCATACAGCAGATTCTTCTCTCCTCAAACACACCAAGTATGTTCCTGCTCAAGACCTTTGCTCTGGCTATTTTCTTTTCCTGAACTTACCTCTTCCAGATTCTTACAGAACTTTCCCTCTCACTTCCTGTAAGTTTTTGCTTGGCCACTTCATCACACTAAGTCTGGAAAAAAACAGGAAATAGACTCAGAAGGATTTAATCCAAGAGGAGCTAATGAAAGGCCTTCATGAAGCAAGATACCAACATTTCTTCCTAATACTCTAGACCCCCCACTCCTGAATAACCCTCTCAACCAGTACTTTGTTGAAATGTGAACTCTTAGTGTCTGAAATTTTTTTTTCTAAGAAAAACAATTAAAATACTTCCTAGGGAAAAAAAGAAAAAAAGAGGTGTGAGCAGGGCAAGAAACCAACCAGGAATTGTGAGGCATCCAGGCACAAGCTAAGAATGGCACTGCCACCCCAGACCTGAATGTATAAGGGGAAGGAATAGTAGGACAAGAGCCCAGAGAAATCAGAAGCCAAGGAAGATAGAATCCATGGCCGTGGACAGGAACACAGACTCAGCAGACCTGATCAGACCAGGGAAAGGGAACCTATAACATGCCAGGTACAGTTTTAGGTATGAAGCAAGAGCAATGAACAAGATAAATAGCTCTGCTCTCTTAAAGCTTTCAAGTTACTAATTAATACGTAAGCAAACATGAAATTAATGATTATAGGGAATAACAAATCCAGCCTGTTTTCCCTGCCAGTTTCTCATCTCCTGCCAGTGTCTCTTGTTGACCAAACTCAATTGGAAGCCATAGGTCAGGAAAGCCCAAGTCCTATAGTCTGTAGATGTCAGCCATTCTGGGTCAACAGTAGATAAGACAATGGTTAAAAAATGATCTGGGATATGCCAGCCCCATAGCCTCGTAGTTAAGGGAGTTGGATTCCACATTAGAACTGTGGTTCTAATGCTGGCCCTGGAGGCTTGGTAAAACATGTCAGACACATGCACTTGTATTCCCCCAAATCTCAACAAGATGGACAAATACAGAATAAAGAGTTGTGGGGAAAAGAGGAGAAAGACTACAATGTGACCACGCCCAACTGGGAGTTCTTTCTTCACACCTCCTCGAGCCCCCCACCCTGTGACTACACAGACTCTCTGGCAATTAAAAGAAAAATGAATCTGGAAGAGGGCGGGGGTGCATAGGTTAAAACATAAATATAGTCACCAATGGTATGGTAATGAAGAATAGTTCAGAGATGTGGGAGAAATTACTTCTAATTCCTGAGGTTTCCTACTAAAGGAGTTAACCAATTAAATATGAACTGGAGAATTGAAATTCCGTCTAGTTCAAATTCCCATTGTACCTCAGTGTTTGCCCCAATTGTTAGACCTTCCTTTTTCCTTTCCACCTGCAGATGTATTTTATCACTCAATGCCTAGAAAATATAGCCTGAAGAGAATTTGTACCAGATCAGTCTAATTGGTATTACAACTAAAAACAAACTGGTCTATAAGCTATTTTTTCAAAGTCCTTAACAGAGATCAATATAAGAATGAACTATTTAAGAAAGAACAAAAACAAAATAAAAAAAAAAAAGAAAAGAAAAGAAAACGGTAGAGGAGGGGGATTTCGTCACTCCTCCACAAATACTCTCTTTCCAGAAATACTACTGGGAGTCAAAAAGCTATGAGTAAGTTGTCCTGGCCCTCAAGGCCCTGCTCCTTTCTGCTTGACATATAATTCCCCGAGTCTCTGACAGGTTCCAGAGCTGACTGGGACTACGTGCTGGAGCACCAGGTCATGGTGACGTGATCCTCTGAGTGACGCTGAGATAGGCACGCCCCAGAGATGGGGAAAATGCCTTGAGATCAGGAATCCTGTTAATACAGAAGTCACAGGAACTGTTGACAGCAATAGCCAGGACTTCTTTCTGCAAACTGCTCCCAGGAAGCCTTTACAGGCCTGGAGAGCAGAAGGGTTTTCATCATTAATTAACACATTTTCCACACTGGAGCCAGAAGTAGGACTAGCTAAGAGACACTAGGAGGTATGAAGGAGATGAACCAGCAGCTGTGTGCAAGTCTCGACTTATAATTCCACTTGTGGACCTTAAGGAAAAGCCCAAGCTCTGTGGGAGGCTTGTCAAAGCCCTTCCTGATATGAAAACTGCTCTGGCTCACCTTTCCGGGCCATTGCCCACCGCACTTCACACTATCCTTTGCCCAGCATAGCTACTAGCATTCTGTCCATATATGCTGCAGACTCTATAGGCATCAGAGCTTCTATACACGCCATTCCTCTGCCAGGAATGCGCTTTTCTTCTTT
>NW_006159640.1:2004151-2011129 GCF_000334495.1 Tupaia belangeri chinensis
AGGAATGCCCTTTTCTTCCTTTTCATATAGAACTCTCCTACTTCTATGAGCGCCTTCTCTAATTGCATCCAGATGTCTCCAGGAAAACTGCAGAGGAGTCGTCAGGCATTGCCACTTCTATGGCTCTGTAGTCCCTGGAACTGACCCTCAAGCAGTAGACAAATAAATGCCTACTTGATGTTTCCATCTCAAGACTATGAGCTTCTAAAAAGCAGTGTTGATATGGTTGTAACCCATGGCATTCATACCTTAAACTGTCCCAGAATAAGACGATGAGGAGCTCATAGTTCTACAACTGATTATTCTCTTGTTGGGTAGTTCTTCTCACCAGAAATATCTTCCTGTTTTTGTTTGTTTGTTTGTTTGAAACATGGAGCTTGTAACCAATGGGTCCCAGTTTTTGTTTTCTAAAGATGTGCGTAATATCCTCCTTACTACATGTCAGCCCTTCAAATATTTCAACAGTGTTCCCAATAGGACTGCTTTCTATCACATTTTTTAAAGCCTGTATTCTTTTGTAAAGCATTAATGTTTTAATTCTTGCCTTCTTTATAGGTTGAGGTGAGGATTACATAGTGACCCCTGTTCAACATGTATTATGTACCAGATACTGTGTCAGGCACTTCCAGTGAGTTGGGTTTGTTTTCTGGACCTGACATTCCGAGTACAAAACGTAAGTCAGCTCTTCAACTGAACAATGGTCCATGTCAAATGTAATTTCTGACTTTAAGAAAACTTGATTTTGTTCCTAGGAAGACCAATACACATTAGACTTTAATTTAGATTCAATTGATTGGGATTCACATTGTCAATCTAAGGTAGAAACCAACACAAGAGAACCACAAACCTCTATACTTTGTAGCATTAGAATTTAGTGACCCAATGCTAATAAGAACTATTTATTTTAGGTGTTAATTCTTTAAGCAAGCATAATTTTGAAGAAATTAAGTCTCTATCTTTTT
Source organism: Tupaia belangeri chinensis (assembly GCF_000334495.1). Classification (NCBI taxonomy): domain Eukaryota; kingdom Metazoa; phylum Chordata; class Mammalia; order Scandentia; family Tupaiidae; genus Tupaia; species Tupaia belangeri. The sequence continues at coordinate 2,005,114 of NW_006159640.1, forward strand.
TTACTTCATAGCTGATCTCCCCAGCTGAGATAAATAAATAAACAATATAAAATGCACTAGAATGCACACACCAATCAACCAGCTATTCTGTCAGTTTTATTTGTGATCTAACTTCAGAGTTTGGAAGATTGCCTGATGGTTAATGGCCGCCCAGAAAATATTTATTGACTAATTGAATGAGCATACGAGAGAATGAGGGGTGGAGGGAGGGCTACTGAGCCACAATGCCAAGCCATTTGCCACTGTTCACACGCTACTCAGCACTTAAGCAGAAGTGGTTTCGGGAGAGCACAATTTAACCGGTGCATGTTAACACCCAGTCTTTGATCACAGAGTCCAATATCCCCTCTATCAGTCACTGTCTTTGAAAAAACTATAACACTCAATAAGTTTAACTGAAGAAAAGTTAATGAAGGGATTATTTTCCAAGGTGTGGAAAGTATTAAGGGACCCAATAAGGGAGAGTAACATAACCAGAAACTATAATACCAAAAAGCTGTTATTACCTCAATGGCTAAAGGGATGAGGAGAGGAAACAGCCCTGCCTAGTGAGTCTGGGAGATGGGAAGGAGAAGCCCAGTAAGCGGCCGCTGTTGAAGGGGAAATACAACCACTATAGCAAGGCAGGAATGGAGTAAAAAGGGTGAATACTCACAGCTATCTCTTCTCTGTTCTCTAGTACAATGCCAGCACTTACTAGCCAATCATAAGTGGAAAACAGAGGACAAAGAGGCTAGGTGATACATTCCACAGAGGACAGACTCAGGAACACAGAACAAACTAGAGAAGATTAGAGAGTGTATCTGGATGGACCAACAGTGAATGAACCTTCATACATTTTCTACCACAATGAAGAAAGCCCTGAGGCTGTAACAGATGAGCCTGGATATTCCCTCTCCCTTTAGTTCTCAGTATCCTCTATCTTTAACTGTTACCAGTCTTCATAGTCTCTTCCTGGCTATAGTCAATGGTCTAAGGTCCTACTGCTCTTGTATGATTTTCTGTGGAAAGCACTGGTTAAATATGAGTTAAAGAGTAATCATACACTAGAAGGTAGTCCATATATGAGCACCCATCAGATGGCAGACATTGGGCACAGCACTGGATGGAGAATAGGAAGAATAGAAAATAAAGTTTGTTTTTCCCTTTAAGAGGTTGTAATAATAGAGTGAGATATCCATAATGGGGGGGAACCCCACTAAGCTAAAATTGTGATATTGCAAGAATGAAGATGACACTTTATTGGGAATGGATAAGTAAAACTATAAAATGCTTTCTCAGTGAAACATAATAGTTTCATTATTATATTCCTTTATCTAAGCTTTTATCCCCTTTAAACTTTTGTATTTCACAATAGACAAGCCATTGGTGTTAATTTCAGGTAAAAAAAAAAAATAGAAATTTCTGAGCAAAAGAGTAGAAAGAAAAGGTTTGGAATCAGAAAACAAGAATCAAATCTTTGGTTCAACCACTTTGAAGTCCAAACTTCTGCAACCTCATCTCTAGATGGTGACCATGATACCTATGCTGCAAGGGGGCTGGGGAAATGAAATCACTGGACTTTTTTTGAGGACAGAATTTTTCTGAGCACTGTACTAAGAATTGGGGTGTTGTGGTTTTCAGTCAAAATATTCAACTCATATATATTCAGGAGATGGGAAGGAAGTAGGCCTAACATAGATGAAATTTCTATATGTCCCTATAATTGTAATTAAGGCCATTTCGGGAATAAGATGCTATGGTAACAATCTCAATATGATTCCAAATCGTGCTCTTAATTTTATACCACAAGAAAAAAGAAAGCACATGATAATATATATTAAAAAAAAAAAAAATTCTTTAGTGGCTAGAGTTTCAGATTGAAACTAATTTCAAGGTTGATCTATATGTCAGAGTTAATCATTTTAACCCCCAAAACTTGGGATTTATAATTATTTTAAAGATTATAAATAGCATTAGAAAGAGCTTAGTTGTGTTCAACTTGTTTTCTTCCCCCCCCCCACCCCAGAATTTCCTAGAACTGCCCCCTACCACGGCCTCTTTCCTCAATAATCTCAACTGTACATAAGAGTAGTTACAATTATGGCACATGACAATTTCTCTTGAATTTATAAAGCAGTGAGACTATTATCAATGTTACTAGGTCACCAAGATTATTTAATCAGAAGGTAACATAGTCCCTTCCCCATTAGCTAAGGATAAATAAAAATGGGAGAAATATGTATAACTTAAATAAATTTATTTGGTAATTAGATAATAAAACACATGCATCAAAAAGAAGTGAAAGAAGCAATGTTCTTAAAAAAACAAATAGGTAGTTCTTGGTAGCAAATCACGACTTGGAGTTGAGAAGGGAGAAGAAAAGAGGAAAGGGGAAGGGAGATAAGAATTAAGAGAAAGAGACAAGAGAGAGACAGAAGAGAAGGAGGGAGAAAGAAAAAAGAAAAGTAAAAAAATAAATAAAATAAAAAAAAAGACAAAGACAGCAAGCATAAATCCAATCCTACAAAGGTTCACAATAACATTAGAGCCTCTAAGAAGAGCAGACTTTCTCCTCTATTATAGCATCCAGTGTCATTGGTATTGAGGGACTCCCCCAAATAGGGAAAGGAGATTATTTATGGACTCTAAGGCTGTAAATCTTTTCTGTACGACCTCGGAGCATGGCTATGTCCTTTGGGACATGTTATATGATACTACTAAGCCTCCATTCCAGCCCATTCCCCATTCTTGATGCCTTTCTCTCCACAGTCTTTCAGTCTTCTCATGTTAACTTGGAATTCCACACTGGCAGAGAGAGAGGGTTGCTGGAGGTCATTTAGTGCAACCCTGCCCCTCTAAAGAGAAACTAAAGCTAAGAGAAGAAAAGTACCTTTTTGTCCAAAGAGCCAAGACTAGAACAACAAAACAAAACCACTTCTTCCAGTCTGGGATGCTTAAAAAAGGTTAAATTTTTATCAGTAAAAATTTTCTTAGAAACTCTAATGTTATTATGAACTTGTTTTTTCCAAGAGAGATTTTTGCTATAGGGACCATGGACTCACCAGAGAGACAGAGAGACAGAAAGTGAGAAATCACCCCTCAGGGGATGGCCACACTGCAATCCCTTCTTCTCTATTCTCCTCCTGGGATTTTGGGTATGTGTGCACATGCACCCAGAGTGAGTTTTATGTCACCAGGTCCAGAACTCAAACTGTGGCCAGCTACGTGGAAGTCCAGTGACATAACCATTAAACCATCTGCTGGGCCCTTATTATAAACTTCCGTAGGACTGGATTCATGCTTGCCTTTTTTGCCTTTTCTTCACTTTTATTTTTTCTCTTTTCTCCTTCTCCTTTCCTGTCTCTCTCCTATCAGGGGCTGCACTAGGGATGAAAGATTAGGATCTGCTTATGTACATCTCCCCAAACCCTTAATTACCATTCCCTATGCTCAGTAATTCTTTTAACAGAAAACAATCTTTTACTCTTCAGGGGGAATGAGGAATGTGGGGACCGACGTTGATTGAGTACTCTTTCTGTGTCAGACACTAAGGTAGGTTGCTTCATATCCATGGTCTCATTTAAACCTCACAATCCAGTAACATGGGTTCTGTTAGTCCCACTTCCCTTCTCTGAACCTCAGTTTCATCGCTGGTAAGATGACCTTCTCAAGGTCACATAGAGTAAGTTCCAGAAAATGGGTCTAACCATAGGTTGTTTGCCTTTCAAATAACAATGGTGCTACAGGGGAGTAGATTTTGTAATCAAATTATATAGGATAAAGAAGTACAAACAAGAAACTTCTATCACTAAGATCTTAGCATTGATTTCAAAATTGCTCCAGAGAGCAGAGATGGATAAAGATGGAAGGGGAAGAAGCAAGTGCTAATTCATAGGCTTTTTTCATAGTCTTCTGGAGAGGCTATAGCCTATGTAACAAGCGTAGATTTCATGGTTAAGCCATGAAGGTTTGAGAGTTACTTCTGGTCCATGCTGTAGTCCAATTAAGTGTTCAGCAAGCAATCTCTTTAAGGTGATTCAGTGCCTCGACCCTTCTCAAGTTGTGGCACGGCTGTTTCCAACATGTGACCTCCAGGGCTGATAAGAGAGAGTGGAGTAACATGCAAAAGAGAATGTGTGACTTCTTTTTTTTAAAATGTTTTTTAATTTTTATTAATTTACATTTTTTATACATTCAATCACGTTATTTAGCTTACAAGGTGAACATTTCAATATGTGAACATTTCTCCCCGGTCCAGTTGATCAAAATATAACAACACTACCTCCCTGTCCCGACAATGCTCTGTCACCATATCCCTCCTGCAAATGTCTTCCCCACCTTCTATCTGCCTTCCACTGGCTCCGCCATAGGTGCAAGGGACTGGGATGAGGTGTAGCTATATGTCTCAGGAGAAAGAAACCCATATTTGGTTTGCACAAGTGTTCTCTGCTATAGCATACTGCCCTAAGAAGGCAAAAAACTCTCCCATTATTGTCTGAGGAGGTTGCCCTCAATGACCATGTGAGTTCAGAATTCTCAGAGTGAAGCTCTAAGAGAATTGCAAGTGATGGATATCACTCCGATTTAAGCTGTAAAAGCAGAGGAGCATGGTTCATGTTCCAGCTGTAAGTGAAGAGTCCTTCCCATCAAAGTCCCAGGAAAGTCTCTCACTGACAGAGGGAAGCATCTGACTCCTCTACTCATAGCAAGGTAACATCTGACTCCTCCACTCATAACAAAGAATCTTCAAGGAGTTCCTTGAGAGAGACTATAACGATCACATGGGTTGAGACACTTATCCACTCCTCCATTTGCTTGCATAAGAATCCTCAGATAGGGGACACCCATATGGTCAACTGTGGTTTGAGTCCCGGACCCAACGGCTTGAAACTTGTTATATATTGTGCATGCATGCCCAAAATCCTGAAAAGAGAACAGAGGAGAGAGGATTGTGGCATACCCATCCCCCCAGGGAGTGATTCCTCACTTTCTGTCTTTCTGTCTCTCTGGCGAGTACACGCGTCCTTTAGCAAAAACCTCTTAAAAAAATCAAAAAGAAGAGGAATCCAGAATCCGCAGATGAATGCAGCCAAGAAAGGAAGAATGACAGATTTTCTGTCTAAATTCTTAGAATCATTGAGTCAAACTGTCTGGTTTGAGAAATCTCAGGAAACCACATTGGCACAGTCAAGGTAGAAGAAATCAGGCATTCTGACTTCTCACTCAGAACTCTCTAAGCTTCCAAAAGCACTGTGGTTCTCTGGTTTCTGTCCATGAGATAATTGGGAAAATTTTCCCCCCAAACCTCCCCAGACAAGATAATGGTTTACAGATTGGAAAATTAAATTATAATCTTCTAATACAAAGGGTGAGACTGCTTTCATACATGGTTGATATACAACTAACAATATATTAATAACAAATAAAAAACACCGGAAAATAGAACATTAATATAAATCAAACTAGTGTCAAGAAGCCTAGGCTCCAGGCCTGACTCTGACACTACTGACGTGTATCATCCTACGCAGTCAGTACTCTCTGGATCTTGACCTCCTCTTTTGTTGAAACCAAATGGATTACATTCAGCAGTTCTCAACTGGGAGCAACATCACTCCCCTGGGGCATTTGTGAAAGCATGAAGCCATTTTTTGATGGTCTCAGTGACTGGAAGACAAAGCTGACATTTAGCAAGAAGAGGTCAGGAAAGCTCCATGTCCTCCAACATGCAGGAGAGACTCACTCAATAAAGAATTGTCCCTCCCATAATGCCAAGGTGCCCACAGTGGAGCAGGGTCTTGGGGTGTTGCTAGGTAGTATCTTACTGCTAGCATCAAAGATTTTCTATGTAAAATTGGCCTAACTTTCTGTTTTGGTGGCTAAGAAACAGCAAATTGGTGCAGTCTCTCCATAGCGTAAGTCCTTAACACTATGAAACTTTCTACTTCTGCCCCTTTATTCTCACTACAGAACACACAGAGAACACACACACACACACACACACACACACACACACACAACCACACACACTTCAAAC
>NW_006159640.1:2011384-2037406 GCF_000334495.1 Tupaia belangeri chinensis
GTAAGTCCTTAACACTATGAAACTTTCTACTTCTGCCCCTTTATTCCCACTACAGAACACACAGAGAACACACACACACACACACACACACACACACACACACAACCACACACACTTCAAACTTCTTGACTTTTCAAGTTGCTTGACTTCTCATCCTTACTTTAATGGTTTGATTTTAAATGAATCTTTTCTATGGTTATTTTACTTTTTAAAAGTGGATTTCTACTGGAGCCAGCCAGTGGCATGGTGGTTAAGGTGCTGGATTCCCACATGGCCAACTGCAGTTTGAGTCCTGGACCCAGTGGTTTGAAACTCACACCAGGCATGTGTATGTGCCCAAAATCCTAGGAAGAGAATGGAAGAGAAGGGATTGAGGCATTGCCATCCCTCCTGGGGAGTAATCTCTCCCTTTCCCTCTCACTGTCTCTCTCTGACTCTCATCGGTGATTCCATGTGCCCTATTGCAAAAATCTTTAAAAAAAAAAAAAAAAAGTAGATCTCAAAAAAAAAGTAGATCTCTACTTTCATATCACATTCTTTCACTACGAACTATTTATACACATTTCTCTCATTAGACCAAACTCCTTAATAGCAAGGAACATGGCTTAGTGATACATTTGTTTACTCACCCAATCATTCAAAATGACACACAATAGCTAATAAGTATTGAGCACTTACTACCTATGAGGAAGAATACTAAGAGCTTTATGTACACTTCAAAGGAGACCTCAAAAAGTTTGTGGGAAAATGTAAGTATGAGTTTATTTTTTTCAAAATATCTTGAAATCCATGCATAGTTTTTTTCATAATATGCATTTGTCATGAACTTTTGGAAGATCCTGTATTAAGCCAATTAACTTGTAGGTACTGTTGGGTACTATAATTATCCCCATATTCCAGGTGAGGAAATTGTGGCTATCGAAGATTTAGTAACTTGGCCAGAATCACACATCTAGGTGTTATGTTAGGAACTGGAGACCCAGAGATGTAAATCAAGTCCCTGAACTCAACTTGCATTCCAACAGCAAATAAACCAATACATACAGCAGAACACATTATAATTTTGAAGTATAATCGTAGGGAATGCCCAGTAAGAACTGAGAGGCACAATTCCCAACGTCTAGTGAAGCAGAGATCCAGAGGAGGAGGTTCCTGGACAGAAGCTGGGGTCCAATGGAAGTAGGTCAGAGAGACAAAAACAGTGAGGACTCCCCACTGGGGAGCTAGCATGAGAGAGTACACACAACAGGAACTGTGGACGCTCAGTGTTATAAGCCATTGTTCTGAAATCCAGAAAGAAGTGCTGTCTATTCACAACCCACAGCTGAATTCTAATGGGAACTAGGTGAATATATGGTTGGAACAAGCATATAACTGCGGGGTCACGTTTCCTCAGCGGCACGAATAGTTTCACAAGCAAAGAAAGGTTTAGGAATCAAGACCTTCCTAAAAGTTATGTCTGCCATTATGCATATTCTCTGCTATTTCATTTAATTCTTGTTTCTGCCTTATAAGGTAAACATTATTATGCCATTTTACGGGTGGGGATACTGAGGCTCAGAGAAAACAAGGTGGTAGTAAGTAGCCAAGCCAGGGATTAAATACAGATCAGACTACAAATTCCAAATTCTTAGAAAGATACCATGCTGCTCCCGGAATCTCACCTACATTCGCTCAGCCTAATCAGTGTTTTCAAGTCTACTTCCCCAGGACTACAAGGGGCTCTCAAGGTCTCCCTGTCAGGTCTGCTACTGCACCTTGACATCAGTGTTTAATTGAAAGCGTTTTCTCCCCTCTCCTGTGTGGTCTGAAGCAGCAAATCCAATGTCAATTTTGTTCATGCTCAATCTCAGTTTAGATAAACCAGTTAGCAAGTATATACGATAAAGCTCCCTGCCAAGTTATAAACGAAGGAGTCAAACAAACACAAAAATCAAATGAAGATCTAATTAGCCTGGTCCAATTACCCTGTTCCCTTCCAGCTAGTCTAGAATAATCTATAACAAACACCAGAGAAGCAAAATAAACCACCTAGTTTCAAAGTCTCTTTTTTTTTTTCATCCTTTCTTCTCTTTCACCTTCTGGTTGTTTTTTTGCCTTTCTCTGTTGTTTTTTACATTTTCTCTTCTTTCTCTTTTTTCCATTATTTTCCTCCTCCTCTTTCCTACTTTGCTTTCTTCCTTTTTTTTCTATTTGCCTCTGGCGCTAAGAAGAGAGCTTTCACCTGGGAGACGTAAGGCCACTTATAAAAGCTGAATTCTGAACATGGTTCGTCAGTGTTTCCCTCTGACACAAGCAGCCTTGAACTAAAAATTATCTCTAACACCTTTGAGCCATGAAGTTGGATATGGGACGCTTCTAGAATGCTGGAAAATGAGCGGGTCTCCTGCCCTTTCGAATTGTCCCCCTATCCATGGCGAGGTAGAGAACTGTTCCTTCTTGCAACACCAACAGGAAGGAGGCCTGGGGCGTGAAATCACTTGGTGAGCACAGTGGGCACCAGACCTAAATCCTTCTTTTCATTTTTCAGTCTCAGCCCTGCTTATGAAAATCCATTCCAAGCAGAGAGAAGAAAATGATGAGGGAGCCAAGCTTTAGCTTTTTAATAATGTGAAAATTGAAGCAATTGAGGAATGGTTATTAATAAACATACAGTTCACACTATGAAAGCATGGAAAGTTTGCTCTGTAACGTAGCATACCCATGAGGGTGGAAATGTTGATTCATTTAAAAGGAACCTCTAGCTCTAACTTTCAGCTGTCCAAAGGAAGTGTGCATGGTGAGAAGAGCACTAAGCTCGGAGTCAAACTCCACTCACCACAGACAAACTCAGCTGTGTGACCTTGGGCAGGTCTCTTTCCATTTTAACCTATCTCTGTATGTATCTTTTCACCTACAAAATGGAAGCAAGTGAACAAATAGACCTTACCTCAGAAACATTGTCTGGAGGATTATAAAAACTGGACAGTGTTAAGTTTAGTAAAAATGGAACAGGATCGAAAGTTTATAATATCTTAAGACTCTTACTCACATTTTATATATATATAAGTATGTATCATGTTTTTTATACTCAATCACCATATATTATTACAGCATGCTAAATGAAATTTCTGAGCATAAATGCACTGTATATTAGTCCACCTTTTAGCCATGAAACTGGATATTAGTCCAGTTAAAGATACTGTCATATACATTATCATCAACAGATAATTTTCCATTTTTGCAACCCTTAACTATTTTCTTTTCCCCCTTGATTCCCTCCTTTTCACTCTCCCACATAGCCTACCCTCCTCCCACACTGTCTCTAGTACCCACAGTAGCTTTCATGCCTTAATACTTTCCAATCTTTCAGTTTCTGCCATAGAATGCAGACATTCAGTGTATAGTAAGTGGGGACATGCAATGCCTCTCTTCCATAGTCTGACTTACTTTGCTTAGCAATAAATCTTCCATATTCACCCACTTTCTATCAAATGTCAGGGTCTTATTGTTTTTATGGATAAGAAGTATTCCGTAGTGTATATGTGTCACACTTTTTTCATTCCATTCATCTGTTCTTAGGCATCCGGGTTGGTTCCATGTTTTAGCAATTGTGAATAATGCCTCAATAAACATGGATATACAAGTGCTTTTTTGACCTACATTTCCTGATTTGCTTTATAATCAAAAGGAAGTCACTTCACTCTCTAGGACTCATATTCTTTCTCTTCAGAAGTAAGAAGCCAGATGGTTGTACAGTGTCACATAGTTGAACCCAAATAAGATGGTCCTGAGTTGATGTCCCAGTGCCTCTGTGCCCATTAAAGGACTGTTCATTCACCATTGATCCAGGTTGGTTGAGGCTGGGAATTAACCATGTCATGAAGACCCTAGTAAGAGGGGCTGTCTGTCTCTCTCTCTTTGTATCTTTTTAAATTATTATTTCTCTTTTTAATTGCCAGAGAGTACCTGTGTTAATCAGGAGACAGAGAGGGAGAAATCACTCCCCCATGGGACATGGTCACACCACAGACACCATAGCCATTACACTAACTGCTGGTCCCCACAGTCACTCCTCTATTTCTCCTTCCTGTTGGAATTTTGTGCATGTGTATGTATGGCCACTGGGGCCAGGATCCAAACCATTGTCAACCCTGTGGGATCTGGCCCTCTTAACTATTAGGTTATGGGGTCAGCCCTCTTTGTCTCTCTTTCTGTTAAGTGTGTGAAATTAACAAATAAACTTAGTTTTGAAAGTAAGAAAGAAAACCTCTATTCAAAACTAAATTAAATTGCTAGGAATGCAAAATTGTAGTGATTCTGGAAAAGAGTTCGGCATTTTTTATAAAGTTATTCATATACTTAACATGTGACATTCCAACCCCACTCCTAGGTAATTACCCTGAAGAATTAAAATTTATGTCCATGCAGATAGCTGTACATGATTATTTGCAGTAAATCTCTTCATAATCACCAAAATGTAGAAACAACCCACATGCCTTTCAGTGTCTTAAAACAGACTGTGGTCATGTATCCATACAGTAAGATACTACTCGTTGATAAAAAGGGATGACTTGTGAACACACACAGTTAGTCTCCAAAATCTGCATACTACGTGAGTCCGTTTATTGGGTCATCGGGAGAGTCAAGATGCATTTTTGCATAGAAAAACAGAAAAATACATTATGATTTTCCCAACAACCTAATATTTCTCATTCTCCTTTCACAAAAAGACAAAACTATAGTGACAGAAGACAGATCAGTGGTTGTCAGGGGTGAAGGGTACTCAGAAGCTCTGAGTAAAAATGGCCAGCATTAAGGGGAGTTTGGGGGTGATGGTACTGTTCTGTGCCTGATTATAGTGGTGATTACACAAATCTATCCATGTGTTAAAATTTCTTGAACTGTACACCAAGAGAAAAATCATTTTTCTCTATCAATATAAAATAAGTTAAAATAATGGAGTGTTAATCATTGTAATAAATCACTTTTATTTGTCCATCACTTTTGGTTCATGTATTCAACTCTTACCGTTGGGAATTGAAGCACACCATAACTTGCCTGGTAAAGATTGATGGAATACTTGAAATCCATCCTTTTAGCTTCTAATTCTGGGTGCTTTATGACCTGCCTCAGTAGATGATCCTCGTAGTACTTTTCTAAAAAGCTGTGTTTGTGGGAAGAAGTAATTATAGAGTGTCTACGTTTTTGTCTCATTTTGTTTTATTTTTTGTAAGTTCCTATGTCAACCTGCTCATACTTCTGGGAGTGTTTATATTTTCTTAGTGATAAATGAAAAAGGCCAATGCACAATTCAGCAAATGACACATTAGTGGAAAGGCACTTTTTTTTAATGACTGACTCTATCAATGACTGATTAGAAAAATAAATGGGTGTAAATTTTAAAGCATTTGGGGACCAGCAGTTGGCATAATGGCTATGTCACTGGACTCCCGTGTAGTCGACCGACTGTGGTTTCAGTCCCAGACCATTAAATTGCTAGGAATGCAAAATTGTAGTGATTCTGGAAAAGAGTTCGGCATTTTTTATAAAGTTATTCATATACTTAACATGTGACATTCCAACCCCACTCCTAGGTAATTACCCTGAAGAATTAAAATTTATGTCCATGCAGATAGCTGTACATGATTATTTGCAGTAAATCTCTTCATAATCACCAAAATGTAGAAACAACCCACATGCCTTTCAGTGTCTTAAAACAGACTGTGGTCATGTATCCATACAGTAAGATACTACTCGTTGATAAAAAGGGATGACTTGTGAACACACACAGTTAGTCTCCAAAATCTGCATACTACGTGAGTCCGTTTATTGGGTCATCGGGAGAGTCAAGATGCATTTTTGCATAGAAAAACAGAAAAATACATTATGATTTTCCCAACAACCTAATATTTCTCATTCTCCTTTCACAAAAAGACAAAACTATAGTGACAGAAGACAGATCAGTGGTTGTCAGGGGTGAAGGGTACTCAGAAGCTCTGAGTAAAAATGGCCAGCATTAAGGGGAGTTTGGGGGTGATGGTACTGTTCTGTGCCTGATTATAGTGGTGATTACACAAATCTATCCATGTGTTAAAATTTCTTGAACTGTACACCAAGAGAAAAATCATTTTTCTCTATCAATATAAAATAAGTTAAAATAATGGAGTGTTAATCATTGTAATAAATCACTTTTATTTGTCCATCACTTTTGGTTCATGTATTCAACTCTTACCGTTGGGAATTGAAGCACACCATAACTTGCCTGGTAAAGATTGATGGAATACTTGAAATCCATCCTTTTAGCTTCTAATTCTGGGTGCTTTATGACCTGCCTCAGTAGATGATCCTCGTAGTACTTTTCTAAAAAGCTGTGTTTGTGGGAAGAAGTAATTATAGAGTGTCTACGTTTTTGTCTCATTTTGTTTTATTTTTTGTAAGTTCCTATGTCAACCTGCTCATACTTCTGGGAGTGTTTATATTTTCTTAGTGATAAATGAAAAAGGCCAATGCACAATTCAGCAAATGACACATTAGTGGAAAGGCACTTTTTTTTAATGACTGACTCTATCAATGACTGATTAGAAAAATAAATGGGTGTAAATTTTAAAGCATTTGGGGACCAGCAGTTGGCATAATGGCTATGTCACTGGACTCCCGTGTAGTCGACCGACTGTGGTTTCAGTCCCAGACCCAGTGGCTTAAACTCACACTGGGCGCATGTGTGTGCATGCCCAAGATCCCGAGAGAAGAATGGAAGGAAGAGAGGGAATTGCGGCATGGCCATCCCCCCTGGGGTGTGATTTCTCGCTTTCTGTCTCTCTGTCTCTCTCTGTCTTTCTGGTGAGCATATGTGCCCTATAGCAAAAACCTCTCCAAAAAAAAATAAAAATTTAAAAGCATTTGTTCATATACTTATTCATTCAATACATCTTGACGCAGCCACATCATAAGCTGCATTGTGACTTGACACAAGCCACTTCTGCTGTGAAAACTCTCCCTACATCCCTTTCTGGCTAACTCTTACCACAGTTCAGATCTTGGCTACATCACTTTTGCCAGGATCTTGTACTGTCCTACTCCAACAAGCTTACAGAGAGAGGTACTTCACTGGGACCCCCACAGCATCCTGCTCTGCATTGACATTAATCACTTTAATACACACACCTTGGTTCTGCTCCCCCACTAGACTGTGAGCACCAAAGTGGTAGGACAGGGTCTGAATCATCCAGCACAACTAAGGGGCCTCTGTTCTTTCAACAGTTATTTATAAGTTCCTCTCTGTGTTGGGTTAACATTCTAAGGCAAAAATAAATAAATAAATAAATAAATAAATAAATAAATAAATAGTATATAGCCCATGTCCACATGGAGCTTGCAATCTAAAAGTGAGAAAACAAAACAAAAACACAAAGAAACAAACATTACGAGGCCAAGCAGCCTCATAGAGGTGATGTGGCTGGGCCCACATAGCAGGGTCCCTTGGCTTACATCCTAGGACTTCCCTATACATATCAGGCACATGTGTGTGCTTGTAATCCAGGCTGCCTGAGACTGGGAGTGGATCATGGCATAAAGATCCTGTTGAGGGTGCTTCTCTGCCTCTTTCTCTTATGGAAGATATAAATGGGAAAATTTTTTAAATAAATAAATAGAAACAACTAGCACACATCATTTCTTTATATTAAATCATATATTGATGAAGAAAAATCAAAGAGGCAAGGGGCCAGAGTGCTCCCTTTCATAAAAAGTATTTGAGCAGAGACCTGAATGAGGCAAATACTCTTCCTGCAATGTTCAACCAGCAAGCATATAATGAGAACCTTATACTCCTACTTCTTTTTTCTCTGTCTTCCGGAGTTCTTTTTCTGGCCAGCACTGCCTGGTAAACCTGGGAACATTAGCTAATATAGGCTCTTTGGGCTGGTCTCCATGGTACCTGGAGCAACTGGGCTTCCATCTGGAGCCTACCTCCTACTCCATTGCCTCTGACAACCTGAGAAAATCTTTCTTGGGCAAAGAGTGCAGCAAGTAATTTTGTTTTGGAATCTGGATTGGTGTTTAGATTTCAAACTAGTAACCTGCCAGTCTCCAGCCATTTGAGAAGTTGGCTTCCTTTGACTTATAAAATGCCCTTTATGCCTTGAAGGTGACATAAAATATCATTCCATTTTTGCCCCCAAATATTCCCAACTGATGTATGAAATGGACCTTTATGGTACATCAAAGGCCCATACTGTATCCTTTCCTGGACCTTTGATATTTTAGTATTCGGCCAGTGGAATTATCTCTTCAATCCACAGAGCACTTATTTATTTTGTTGGCTACATCTTTGTTATTCCTTCAATGGTGAGAAGGATAAGCAAGAAGAAGGCGCCCAGCTGCCTGGCAGCTCCAGCTTTGGACTCTTCTAACTTTTATCTCCAAAGGCTAAGAGACTCAGCGTTTGAACTTCTTTGGCCTAGTTCTCCTAAGGGAAATGTCAGACAACATTCCCTTTAATGAGCACCTCTAATTTATGCTTCTCAGAAGCCAGCCAACTTCCTTCAGGGCTATCCATGGATCCATGGGCTCTCAGGATCTTGAGAAATTGGTTCTGAGTTTAAAACAGGAGCCCAAACTTTATTGTTATTAGAGACGTACTGTTCTCATTTAACTGAGAGCTATTGAATATCTACTATGTCTCCCCTTTTGAATTAGAAAGCTGGAGACCATCTGAAATCTATTTTCCATTAATATTTTTTTCAAGAGTCATTCATTGAAGTTTTGTTGCATTAGGCATGGGGTTACACACCAGAATACCTAGTCATAAGGCTGTCTGCCCTCACACATCCCGTAGTCTAATTCTCCTTTCTCTTACCCTCCTTAGCTTACTTTTTTACCATGTCCTGTGGATTCTGTCTCTCAAATAATTCTCAAATTCATCTCCCTCTGTCTATACCCTCCACCACTGCCTTGGCCTAGGATCTCATCATCTCCCAATTGAATTTCTATAACTGGCTCTTAACGGGATTCTTGGCTGCCAATGTTGTCCCTTGTAATCCACTTGGGATCCAATCAGAGGCATCAATCTAAAACTCAAATCCAACTCATCAGTGCTCTGCTTCAAGCTTCTCAAACTTTTATTTCTTGCCTTTGAAGTCCCAGGCAAGAAATAAAAGTGAGTAGCAGTATAGAGTCAAAGCTAGGAAGATAAGAGAAAGGAGAATTAGAGAGTACATGTCATTGTAAATTAAGTCCCCCATATCAATCAAGCAAATGCATCTTTGGGATAACTCCAGGCTGCCAAACTGCAAGCTCTGGCCAGGACAGATTCCCACTGCTCGGCTTCTCGCTTCAGCTGCCTCATGATTTGGCCTGAACCTAGTCTACTTTCTCACCCCAACCCTCTTCCATCCCAGCTATATTCTGTGCTTTAGCTATATTAGTGTATTTGCTTTAGTTTTCCAAAAAACAAATGTGTTCATGCCTTTGTGAATTTGCTCATGTTATTCTATTTCACTAAAATTAGCCCAATTCTTCACCTATAAAGCTCTGTTTCATCTTTCAAAATCTGTTTTCCAGTACTGTCTCCTCTGTAGGGCCTCCTATGACTGACTACCTAGAAAGACTGCATCACTCCCGTCTCATTTTGTTGCCTTGCACAACTTTCTGTAGCTGATTGTTGCCCTAGGACTTTGTACTCAGTGGGCACCTCAGTAGAAGTGTGGAAAATTATCAAATTCAGTGCCAGATGAATTCTCATGCTTTTTATTTAAATTTTATAAGAAGTAGCCTGAAAAATACGTATTATCATCATACCCATTTTAAAATATTTTTATATATTCAATCACTGTATATCATTACCGCTTGCAAAATAAATTTTCCCAGCATGAATATACTGTATATTTGTCCAGGTAAGGTATTCTTATACACGTTATCACCAACAGACAATTTTCCATTTTTGTGTCCTGATCATATTCATTTTCTTTTTTGTTTTTTTAATAATTATTTATTTTATTTTTTATTTATTCATCGTTTATTTTTTAATTTGACCAGAGAGAGACAGAGGGTGAGAGTGAGAGAGAGAGAGGAAGTGAGAAAACAAGCCACCAGATTCAGGACTCACACCCTGGTCAGCCATGTGGGAGTGTCCAGCGCCTTAACCACCACGCCACCTGCTGGTCCCACTCATACTCATTTTCTAAGTAAGAAAACTGAGGTGCAGAAAGAGAGAGCAGTAAAATCTCATTTTGTATGCTGTAATGATGTATAGTGAATGAATGTAAATAAATGAATTTAAATTTTTTAAAAAAAGAAAGAACAGGAACCCAAGGTCACACAGTGAATGAATCATAGCCAGGGTTTGGCCCCACAGCTTCTACACAGAGGCCAGACCACTTCCAATAATGCAGCCCATTTTTCTTTCAAGTCAAGTTCATATATGTGAGTATAGAGTTATAGAAGTGTCTGTGGTGTTTCTTTAATAGGCCAAATAGATGTTAAGGTTCCTGATCGAGGGCGAAGATAGAAAAGATGGGAAAAATCCCACATAAAGGTCATACGAGGCTTCTGGCTCTTGGGCACTCCCAGACTGTTACTATATAAAGAGTAATGTACATTACATAGATTCTACAGCTTGGCTCTCCCCTCTAAAACTCATGTTGAAATTTAATTGGTTGTGATGATATTAACAGGTGGGAGAGACCTTTAAAAGGTGATTAAACTCTCTTAAATGTGTTAATGTGGTTATCTCAGGATAACTGATAAAAGAATACATGAGGCCTCCTTTTTCTGTCTGTTTTGCATGCTTGCCTTTCTGACTTTTGCCAGTGTATGATATAGCACAAAGGTCCTCTCCAGATGACACCATGATCTTGGACATCCAAGCCTTCAGAACCATAAGTCAAATAAATTTCTGTTCTTTATAAATTACCCAGTCTGTAGGAATCTGTTATAGCAGCAGAAAACAGACTAAAACAGCAAGCATTCTGTGTTCTGCTCCCAGTCTTGCTTATCATTTTCTAGGTGACCTTGGGAAAGCCATTTGCCCATCAGAGTTTTACCTTGAAATGTAGGAGGTAGACTCCCTCATAACTGAGGTCCCAGCCTGTTGTGTGCCTCTCTAATTTCACATCACTACCATCTGGAGAAGCATCAGGAGTCACACTGCTCCCGACCATCTCTCCTGACCAAGGCCTCACCTCACACATCCTTCTGCTCTATCTTTCCCTTTAGAGATCTTAAAACCTGGGATGCCAGTGAACAACTGTGAAGAAAAGTTGCAGTGAACAAGAATGACCCAAATTCCTCATGCCAAGGTTTTTAAGGTGAACAGACCATTTAAAATATGTGGCCACACACAACAAGAAGTCTTGCTTTTTTGAAGGACCTTCATTTTCCATCATTTTTGTTTGTATCTTTAAAATACAGAACAGAAGAATCAGATGGGGGAAGATGTCAACCTTCTTACATGTATTTAACTCCTATATCTTCCTCCTGTTAAAAGCAGAAGAGAGAAATACTTTAAATGACAAATGTACTGACTATTGATTTGGTAAACCACAATAATTCTGAGTTCCACAGTGTCCTTCTGCCTCCTCAAATCCATACTCTACACTGAATGTCAGAGACTGGCAGTGGAGATATGTAAGGAAACTTTTAGAGTAGATCGGATCTGCATCAGCCCCATCCAGAATTATAACAATGGCAGAGAAAATATAAAGAAGAGATGGACATGAGAGATAAAATTCAGAAGCAGAACCTATAGGACTTAGTGAGCAATTGGGTGTGGGAGGTGAGACCAATAATCTAGTCTAATTTCTTAGTACTGGCTTGGGTGATGGTGTAATAGATGGTAGTGCCATTCCTGTGGAGAAGAGAGATAAATTTGAGGAGCAAAGGTAATGAGTTCATTTTGAACATGTCGAATTTGAAGATATCCAAATGTCGAAGTTCAGGATACCATTTTGGTAGATGCTGTTATCACCAAGATACATGTTATTCCTACCTATAGAGTCCTTCTCTATTAGGCCTGGTAGAAATAATTTTCACCCCATTGTCATTGGACTTATCCATGTGACTTCACTTGTCTGAAAAAAAAAAAGTGAAATGAAATGTTATGTATCATTTGCCAGCAGAAACTTTAATAGCCAAACAATGGTTCTGCCATTTTTTTTCCCCTCTGCCATAAGACTAGAATATCCCAGAGAGAAACTACTCTTTCGCCTTTGGCCCTGGACAAAAGAAGGCCTGGAGTATAGTCATAGTTGATCCAAGAGAACAAGAAATAAACCTATTTTGTTGCACATCATTAACATGTGAAGGTCAGTTGTTACTGCAGCCAAACTTCACCTAAACAAATGTTACACTACTCTATAATCTTACGGAAGGAGAAACCAAGGCCCAGAGTAGGAAAATAGTCTCAAGTCTTTCATATATTAATAAAGTGTATTTGTTCCTCATAGTCATGTAGAAGCTCTCAAGTCAAGAGACTATGTTTTTTTAAATTAATGTTAGAATTAAATACTTTCATAGCATGGCCCACCCAGTTTCAATTTTTTTTAATAAGTAAAACATAATATTCTTTATCTTTGCAAAGATTTCATCTGTAGTTTTGGTTCAAAGGTTCTTGTCTAGCATCAAAGTTTGTTATCATGAGATTTCTTTCTTTCCCAGATCCACCACACTGGCTTTATACACACAAATTTTACTTGGAGATATTTTTTACTTAAGGCCAGGCATGATAAATTTTAAAACAAAAAAACCATTCAAAAAATAGTTGTATCGTGGAAGAAAGAGCACAGGTCCAGGAGTTAAAAGATCTGTGTTTTACCCCCACCTGAGACACAATATTGCCATGAGACCTTGAACAGTTCACTTCACCTCTCTGGGCCTTAATTCCCTTATGTGTCATAGAATAATATAGGCTATGCCTATTTCTAAGGATTATTTGAAGATGAAACAAAGTCTATTTGTCAGTGTTCTTTGAAAGACTGAAAGTTGAAAGAGTAGATGTGTGGGCGGTGGTAGACTCTAAGGATTAAATATTGCCAAGCAACTTTGGACAAGCATGCTTTTGGCACCTAGTGAAATCCCAGCTGCCTGCTGAAAGCCTTTGCATCATGCCAGGCCACTAGGCAGAAGTTTGGATGGAGGAACAAGATTTTAAAAGCGTTTTCAGCATTTGAGTTTCCCAAAGAATAAGATTTCTGGCCTGAGTCTTAAGGGGTAGGGTTCTTGGGGTATATTCCATGAGGTGGTGGTAAAGGGAGTAATCTCTGGCATTTAGGCCAACATATCACAGGTCTCATCAGACTTTTACAATAATCTAGTTGTAGTCTGTTGTCGTTAGCCCTCTTTTTTATGAGAGCCTGAGTCTCAGGTTAAAACACATAAAATGAAGATTCAAGACTTACTTCTAAGGAAAGGAGTTATCACCATCGATACCCTTTAAAAGTGAGAGGGTGGGCTGGAGAGGAAACATGAAGATGAAAGGCAATGTGATAGAAGACTGTCCCAAAGATCCAGAGCAAAACAACTAGAGCCTGAACCACATGGACACCCTGGGGAATGCACTGGAAATGTTGTAAAGATCTCTCATGTGTCTGTGGGTGTTGGTTTCCCCGGCTGTTAAGTGGGAGCATGGAAGATCATTTGCCCAAGGTCATATGACAAATTAGTGGAAAAATAGGCCTGGGTCTTGCAATCCAGTTCTCTTATTTTTATTTCATATTCTTGCATCAGTACAAAATCTCCCTCATAAGATACTGAAAATTTATATTTAATGAAGCTTTAAAGTTTGAAGAAAAATTTTAGGAAGGAGCACAGAGATAAATACAAGCAGAAACAACCCATATAAAATGACTTCCACCCCATCTATTATATTTGCAAACCTATCAGAGTCAGACATGCCTCTGTCTTTTCATTTTCCCTCTCATTCACTGCCCTCTTCAAAAGAAATACTGATAGTGTATCAAGAGCATCTTAGGGGACCAGCAGTTAACATAATGGCTATGTCGCTGGACTCCTATGTAGTCGAACGTGGTTCGAGTCCTGGACCCAGTGGCTTAAACTAATGCCAGACACATGTGCATGTGTGCCCAAGATCCCGAGAGGAGAATGGAGGAGAAGGGATTGTGGCATGGCCATCCTCCCGTGGCTGGGGGGGCGGGGGGAATTTCTCGCTTTCTGTCTCTCTCTGTCTCTCTCTGTCTGACTGGCAAGTGCATGCACCCTGTAGCAAAAACATCTCCCCCCCCAAAAAAAAAAAAGAGAAAGAATTGAGGGGGAAAAAAGGGGCATTTTAGGAATCAAATTAATGGAAAGGAGACATAGACTTTTACAGGGAATGTATAACAACTAAACAAACCTTTTAATGCATTAAGATCATTCATTTAGAGTGATTCAAATATTTTTTAGGAAAAAATAAATAAAAACACCAGGCTCTGTTGCAAATATTCAACTGTCATTTCAGGGCAAAAGTAGCCATATATAATACTTCAACAAATGGAGAGTCTACTTCTCAATAAAACTTTATTTACAAAAAGAAAGGATGGACTGGATTTGGCTAACTTGCTATAGTTTTCAGACTCCTGCTTTAGGATAAACTTGTTTATCAATGAATTATATAAAAATGTGAAATATCAGGAAAATAATCAATAGTTAATAATCATGGCAACACAATAGTTACACATTTTGGTAGCTATAATATAGTCATCTTGTGGAATGTTATAAAGCCAATAACTCAAAGGTTATGGGGTCTGCAGAGTTGCACTGAGTGTTTAATACCTACAAGGCCCTATTTGACATGAACTGACTCACTTAATCCTCCCAATCACCCATGAAGTAGATGCTTTTATTTATCCTCATTCTTCAAAAAGTTTTTGTTGTGTTTGTATAGCTCCTATAATGTGTAAATAGCTACAAAGGAAAAGAAAGAACCTTGCCATTCTCAGGATGCTATTAGATAAAGCTACTTAGCCACTTCCAGACCTTCGCCTCTTGGGTGACTTACTCCTGGATGTCTATCCTCTTAGGACAGAAATCTTAGAGAAAATACTGCTATCAAAGTCTAATAATTTCTAAAAGCTGAAGAAGTCATATTTTGCCAAAGCCAAGTTACCATTTTGACTTAGTTTCTGGAAAAACTTGAAGCCAGAACTGCTCTCTGATTGGGTAGACTTCCCAAAGAAAGCTGGATGTGGTACATGAGCATTTATTTTTAACCTGTTTCCATTTTCCATCATAAATAGCCTTTCTGCATGGCCCAAGGGAGAACAGAGTCAAGAAGACTGTGTTCTATTTTGGCTCCAGCACTATCTGGCTGAGTGGCTTTGAGCCTGTCATTCAATCTCTATGGGTGTTGGTTTCCCTATATGTTAAATAGTAGCATGAAAATAGATGAATTCAAGCTATTTTTCAGCTCTAAAATGTTGTGTCTACATTCCAAAAAAAAGGGAAGAGCAGAATGAAACTTGAGGTTATGGGGTTCCTGTCTAGGATCAATCATCATCTTGCTTTATAAGTGAGTCTTGGCCCTGGGCTTTGCTAGAGGTGACAGAGTAATAATTGCTAACTCATCAGTAGACGTACTATGTGCCAGACACTAGGCCCTTTATATGTATTTGTGCATTTAATTCCATCCTATGGAATAGATCGACTCAGATACATGAAGTTCTATGAAGTAGATATACTTAGTTAAACTCACAGTTCTATGAAGTAGATACATTCAGATATACTCATAGTAGACTGAGAAATATGCCTGTTATAGATGAGGGAAATAAGTATGTTCTAATGTCACAGCTGGGCATGGATTTAAACCCAGGCCATCTGGCTCCAGAGTCCATACAGATAAGTATGACATTAAACTGTCTCCAAAAGTGTTAAATTAGATGATCTTTAAGGACCCATCTACCTTAAAAAGTCTATTATTCTATGTAATCCTGTAATTTCTTTTTCTTTTATTTATTTTTTTTTTGAGAGGTTTTTGCTATAGGACTCATGCACTCACCAGAAAGACAGAGAGACAGAAAATGAAAAATCACCCTCCTGGGCGGGGGTTGGGGGGTGGCAACACTGCAATCTCTTCTCCTTCATTCTCCTCTCAGGATCTTGAGCACGCACACATGCACATGCACCCAGGGTGAGTTTAAGCCACTGGGTCCGGCACACAATCTATGGTCAACTACATGGGAGTCTAGCAATGTAGCCATTACGCCAACTACTGGTCCCCATCCTGGAATATCTTACCTTTTTTTTTTTTTTTTTTTGCCTCCTCTGCACCAGCCTGCTCTCTGCCCATCTCAACCCCCCTGTACCTGTGCCTCTTCCAAAAGTCTGTATTTGGTTGTGGAGACTTTCTCTGTGGCTAGAGAAGGAAAATACTCCAATTGTATTTCTCTTTTGTTTACAAAAACCCAGGGTTCTGATGAAAGAGTGAATTCACATCTATTTAAACAGATAGGAGGACTCAGTCTTTCTTTTGCCAACTTGGTCTTGGTAGTAGACGATAATTTTTCAAGTTTTCTAAGATCTGGGACCAGCACATGGCATAATAGTTACATCGATGGACTCCCACGTGGTCAACTGGGGTTCAAGTCCTGGACCCAGTGGTTTAAAACTCATGCTGGGCATGTGAGTGTGTATGCCCAAAATCTCAAGAGGAAAATGCAGAAGGGATTGTGGCATGGCCATCCCTCCTGGGGGGTGATTTCTCAGTTTCTGTCTGTCTCTTTGATGAGTACACACACACCATAGCAAAAATCTCTCTCTAAAAAAGAAAAAAATTTCTAAGATCTGTACCTGGTCAGTTCTAAGGCAGAGTATCTCCCCTAACAAGCTAATTTTTAACAAGTTCATTATATTTTTATTAAATAATGATTGACTACATTCTGTGTACCAGATGCCTAGTTAGGAGACAGGAAAATATTGATAGCAGTAAATAAGTAGAACTAGTTATTACCCCTGTGGAGCTTACGGTAAACAGGAGAAAGAAAACAGTCATGGCATTAGGATATGGGGTGCTAGAACAGGAAGAGATAATGAACTTGTAGGGTAGGAATGAGTAGTAGCTGACTAAGAAGGCAAGAGACATAAAAAGCTAAACTGAGGGGAAAATGTTGCATTTAAGAATAAGAGTGAAAGAGACAGCCCTGAACCACTCCTTAGCACAGTGGTTAAGGGAGCCAGATCCTACATAGATAAAACAATTTGAATCTTGGGAAGAAAAAAGCAAACAAACAAAACAAACAAACAAAAACCACCAGGCCCATGTGTATGCATGCTTGAAATACTGATGGGAAGGAGGAATGGGGGAAAAAGAATTGTGATATGACCACACCCCACTGGGGTTTTCTCTCTTTTTCTCCATCCCCCACTGACCATGAGTGCATGTACTCTCCAGCAATTAAAAACAAAAACTACCCAGTCCTCCTCCTCTCCTCTGCCAAGTAGAATAATGAGTAATTGTGGAATAACTATTTTGTCCTAGGAGCCTCATGCATTTCACCTCATTCATTTCTCAAAGCAAGACTAGATAATCAGGTGATCAGGTTATTTTCCCCACTTCAGAACTGGTGAATCAGAGCAACAAAGACCTTGTGCTAGGCAGGCTCCCATCAGCAGCCCAAGATGGAGCCAGGGTTCATCCCACACCTGTGGAACTCCATATGCTCTATGATGTCAACCAAACTGCCTCCCCCAGATGTTCAGCCAAGGCAGAGAAGTGGACTTAGAACTATACACCAGATCCAAGCCCTAAAATTGAGAACTAACATTTAGAAATTTTAGAGCAGGACCAGCCCCCTAGCTCAACAATTAAGGGAGCCAGAACCCACACGACTGACTGTAGTTTGAATCCTAGCCCTGGTGACTTGAAAACAATCCAAGCAAGCCTGTGTGTCTGTGCCCCAAATCCTGACAAGTCTGGAGAAATGGAGGAAAAAGGATTGAAGGATTGTGCATGACCACCACGTCCCATAGGAGGTTACTTTCTGTTTCTTTGATGAGTGCATAAACCCTCTGTCAAGAAGAAACTTTTAGAACAACTTAACAGAGTAAATAGTAATTTTATAGCTGTTGAATTTAATAAAAAAATTGACGTTTGCAGTTGGTCTACCTTTTTCAGTTTTTACTTTATTTCCCCAGTAATTTATTTTATTGAATTTTTAATAAAAGCATTGGCTTGTGACAGATAGAACACTTTGGAAAGGGCTTCAAGATAGGCAAAACTATCAAAGGAAGGCCCCAGGCCAGCCACAGCAGCACAGCAGTAACACAACACTCTGTGATAATGAAGCCTCATGAGAAGGTCCCAGGTTCATGTCCTGAGATCTTCCTGCTCTAACCCTGGCAAACTAAGGCTGGGAGGGAGATGATATCATGAAAACCCTCTTGGGGGTCCCACTGTGTTTATATGTCATGGTAAAAATAAATGAACTTAAAAATAAGATAAGGCCCAGTCTTATGGGCCAAGTGGCTCACTTGGCAGCAAACTGAACTGCAGTGCTAGAAGTCACATGGCCAATTGCAGGTTCAGATCTCCAGGTGGCTTTGAAAACATACTGGCTATATGCAGCAGTGCACAAGATCCTGATGAGCCAGAGGGCCGGGCCAAGGGGATCATGGAGTAAGAAGACCCTGTTAAGGGTGTCTCTCTCTCTCTTTCTCTCTCATGCATGTACACAAGCTCTGTATCATGACCGAAACAAATAAACTGTTAAAATCAATCAATAAAAAGGAAAGACCATGGATTCAAAATCCAGAGGCCCTCCAGCCTAGTCTCTGTCTCATGTGCCAACAGCACTCTAAGGGACCTTAGCAAGACAATGAGCCTCTGGGTGAGTCACAACTAGCTCTACACTGTTAGAATGTAAAGAAAACCTCCTCCTATTACAAATCAATCACTGTTTCTGTGGAATGGAAGACCGGGTGGTGTTGGAGGGAAAAGGAAGGGAGAGGAATCTGCCCTTTTTTTTTTTTGTTTTTGCCTCCTCTGCACCAGCCTACTCTCGGCCCATCTCAACCCCCCTGTACCTGTGCCTCTTCCAAAAGTCTGTATTTGGTTGTGGAGACTTTCTCTGTGGCTAGAGAAGGAAAATACTCCAATTGTATTTCTCTTTTGTTTACAAAAACCCAGGGTTCTGATGAAAGAGTGAATTCACATCTATTTAAACAGATAGGAGGACTCAGTCTTTCTTTTGCCAACTTGGTCTTGGTAGTAGACGATAATTTTTCAAGTTTTCTAAGATCTGGGACCAGCACATGGCATAATAGTTACATCGATGGACTCCCACGTGGTCAACTGGGGTTCAAGTCCTGGACCCAGTGGTTTAAAACTCATGCTGGGCATGTGAGTGTGTATGCCCAAAATCTCAAGAGGAAAATGCAGAAGGGATTGTGGCATGGCCATCCCTCCTGGGGGGTGATTTCTCAGTTTCTGTCTGTCTCTTTGATGAGTACACACACACCATAGCAAAAATCTCTCTCTAAAAAAGAAAAAAATTTCTAAGATCTGTACCTGGTCAGTTCTAAGGCAGAGTATCTCCCCTAACAAGCTAATTTTTAACAAGTTCATTATATTTTTATTAAATAATGATTGACTACATTCTGTGTACCAGATGCCTAGTTAGGAGACAGGAAAATATTGATAGCAGTAAATAAGTAGAACTAGTTATTACCCCTGTGGAGCTTACGGTAAACAGGAGAAAGAAAACAGTCATGGCATTAGGATATGGGGTGCTAGAACAGGAAGAGATAATGAACTTGTAGGGTAGGAATGAGTAGTAGCTGACTAAGAAGGCAAGAGACATAAAAAGCTAAACTGAGGGGAAAATGTTGCATTTAAGAATAAGAGTGAAAGAGACAGCCCTGAACCACTCCTTAGCACAGTGGTTAAGGGAGCCAGATCCTACATAGATAAAACAATTTGAATCTTGGGAAGAAAAAAGCAAACAAACAAAACAAACAAACAAAAACCACCAGGCCCATGTGTATGCATGCTTGAAATACTGATGGGAAGGAGGAATGGGGGAAAAAGAATTGTGATATGACCACACCCCACTGGGGTTTTCTCTCTTTTTCTCCATCCCCCACTGACCATGAGTGCATGTACTCTCCAGCAATTAAAAACAAAAACTACCCAGTCCTCCTCCTCTCCTCTGCCAAGTAGAATAATGAGTAATTGTGGAATAACTATTTTGTCCTAGGAGCCTCATGCATTTCACCTCATTCATTTCTCAAAGCAAGACTAGATAATCAGGTGATCAGGTTATTTTCCCCACTTCAGAACTGGTGAATCAGAGCAACAAAGACCTTGTGCTAGGCAGGCTCCCATCAGCAGCCCAAGATGGAGCCAGGGTTCATCCCACACCTGTGGAACTCCATATGCTCTATGATGTCAACCAAACTGCCTCCCCCAGATGTTCAGCCAAGGCAGAGAAGTGGACTTAGAACTATACACCAGATCCAAGCCCTAAAATTGAGAACTAACATTTAGAAATTTTAGAGCAGGACCAGCCCCCTAGCTCAACAATTAAGGGAGCCAGAACCCACACGACTGACTGTAGTTTGAATCCTAGCCCTGGTGACTTGAAAACAATCCAAGCAAGCCTGTGTGTCTGTGCCCCAAATCCTGACAAGTCTGGAGAAATGGAGGAAAAAGGATTGAAGGATTGTGCATGACCACCACGTCCCATAGGAGGTTACTTTCTGTTTCTTTGATGAGTGCATAAACCCTCTGTCAAGAAGAAACTTTTAGAACAACTTAACAGAGTAAATAGTAATTTTATAGCTGTTGAATTTAATAAAAAATTTGAGGTTTGCAGTTGGTCTACCTTTTTCAGTTTTTACTTTATTTCCCCAGTAATTTATTTTATTGAATTTTTAATAAAAGCATTGGCTTGTGACAGATAGAACACTTTGGAAAGGGCTTCAAGATAGGCAAAACTATCAAAGGAAGGCCCCAGGCCAGCCACAGCAGCACAGCAGTAACACAACACTCTGTGATAATGAAGCCTCATGAGAAGGTCCCAGGTTCATGTCCTGAGATCTTCCTGCTCTAACCCTGGCAAACTAAGGCTGGGAGGGAGATGATATCATGAAAACCCTCTTGGGGGTCCCACTGTGTTTATATGTCATGGTAAAAATAAATGAACTTAAAAATAAGATAAGGCCCAGTCTTATGGGCCAAGTGGCTCACTTGGCAGCAAACTGAACTGCAGTGCTAGAAGTCACATGGCCAATTGCAGGTTCAGATCTCCAGGTGGCTTTGAAAACATACTGGCTATATGCAGCAGTGCACAAGATCCTGATGAGCCAGAGGGCCGGGCCAAGGGGATCATGGAGTAAGAAGACCCTGTTAAGGGTGTCTCTCTCTCTCTTTCTCTCTCATGCATGTACACAAGCTCTGTATCATGACCGAAACAAATAAACTGTTAAAATCAATCAATAAAAAGGAAAGACCATGGATTCAAAATCCAGAGGCCCTCCAGCCTAGTCTCTGTCTCATGTGCCAACAGCACTCTAAGGGACCTTAGCAAGACAATGAGCCTCTGGGTGAGTCACAACTAGCTCTACACTGTTAGAATGTAAAGAAAACCTCCTCCTATTACAAATCAATCACTGTTTCTGTGGAATGGAAGACCGGGTGGTGTTGGAGGGAAAAGGAAGGGAGAGGACAGGAGGGGAAGTAAAATCAAGATTATACTCTTGACTCCCTTCTTATTATGTTTATTATGTTGTGAAGAAGACTAGAAAAGACAAAGGCAATTATTTTTTTCTAACTTTAAAGAAAGTCACACACTAAAAATCAAGAAGATGAAGGCTCAGCTCCCTTTTTAAAGAGCTCTAACAACCAAGGGGCAGGCCCTGACTTCTCCCTGTGCCCAGGAGGGTCCGCACCTGCCTATGACATCATGTCCTCACTCTGTGCTCCCCACCCCAGCCCAGCTCTCCACCCAGGCTAAATTGGAATAGGTGCTCCATTCGTTCCCTGCCAAATGCTGTCCCTTGAGCTCACGTTTCCTCCACCAAGCACTGGAAGAGCCCTCCCCACCTCTGCTGGCATTTAGAATCATCCAGTTTCCCACTAGAAAAGTCAATCACAGCCTGAGGAGCCGCGAAGGGACCTCATCCCTCTGGCTCTTGTTTTGAGTAAGGAGCTATTGAGGCCCAGGACTGAAAGTGACCTGCTCAGAACTAGGCTCTGGGTTTCCAGATTCTCAAATACGGGGTTCCCTTTCCCCTACTCCATTGTAGTTCCCTTCCCATGAGTCGCCTCCCTTTTGCCCAGTAAATGTTGTGTCAGGGCCAATCTTGGCATGGTGTGAGTTCATTTTTCACTCTGAAATTCCTCGGGCAGGTAATTTTATTTCCATTGCCCCAAAGGGAGGAATTCATGAAGCATGTGGCACGCAGTTCAAAGAGAGTGGCAGAATGAAAATATGCCCACCCACCTCCCTGCCTCCCTCCCCCAGCCGCCCAACCATTTCTCATCTTGTTTTAGGACTCAAACCAAATACAAGTCCACATGAAAGAAGAAACCTTTGCTGGTGTTTTGTAAGTTAAGTGCA
This sequence comes from Tupaia belangeri chinensis, assembly GCF_000334495.1. Taxonomy (NCBI): domain Eukaryota; kingdom Metazoa; phylum Chordata; class Mammalia; order Scandentia; family Tupaiidae; genus Tupaia; species Tupaia belangeri. The sequence goes on from NW_006159640.1 coordinate 2,033,914, forward strand.
GCCAAGGGCGATGACTGCCCCAGACCCCCAGACCATCATTCAGTTCTGGAACACTCAGAGTGCCCCTCAGTGGAGTTTGGCTTGGAGGTTAAAGAAAAATGGGGCTGGATTTGAGGGTTTTTTTCTTCTTTTTTCCTTTCTTTTCTATTTTTTCCCTTTCTTTCCCAGATCCTCCCCAAAGCTCTTTGCTTTTTTTTCCCTCTCCCCACACCTTGCTTTTTTTGCTTTAAGGTAGAAATCTTGACCCAAACTCAAAGAAAGGGGTTTTCCTCCCTTCAAAACTGGATATGCCAAGTTCCTCCTTTATCTTCCCTGCCAACAATTTTGCACCTGAAATTATCTGCTGCTTCCTGCTTAGATGGCTTTCTCCAGAGTGGTGAGGATAATCTTGCTAGGACAGAAGCTTTGATGCTTTGCCAACTGAAAATGCCAACTGAAAATTCAGAGTGCCCGAATTTTCCAAACAGCTGGCCAAATTCAGCAATCATTATTTCATTCACTAATTTTAAAACTGATTTTACATATATGAAGAAAGAGATTTCTGTGCTTCAAAGCTCTTTTCTTTAAAAGTATGGAATTGAAGAAGTAGAATCAAAAAATTCTGTTTCAGAAAAAACAGGATTAAAAAGCATGGATCAGCCAGATTTGAGAATGAATCCCATTTCTGTACTTAGTAACTATGTGACTTCGGTCAGGTGTTAATATCTGAACTCCTCTGGGTCTTAGACTTTTATGAGAACAGTGCCAATTTCATGAGGTACTCTGAAAAATAAAAGTATCCATGGCATCGCTTGGTACGGCCCCAGTTCTAACATTTATTGCATGCTTATAATTATAAATTTGATAATCATCATTTTATGCCACAGAACATACACCCCATGAGGGCAAGAACTTCAAGTGTCTTTTTGCTTCCCCATTTCCATTACCTAGGTCAATGGTGCAGAGGAGTCCTTGAACATTTGTTAAATAATTGAATAAACAATAAATGTAAGAAAGGACCTAAATGTTTTTTGTTTGTATATTTCTAGACTTTTACCATAGGGCACATGCATTTGCTAGACAGAGACAGTGAGAAGAAAAGTGAGAAATCACCCCTCAGGGGAGATGGCCATGCCACAATCCCTTCCCTTCTCCGTTCTCCTCCTGGGATTTTGGGCATGCACACACACACATGCCAGATGTTATTTTCAAGCGTCTAGGTCTGAAACTCAAACCACAATTGACCATGTGGAAGTCCAGCACCTTTAGCACCATGCCACCTACTGGCCCCAAAGATTTTTAATCAGCCCTTAGGGTTCTGTCAAGATATTCCATTTTTCTCACATGTTTTCACTCACACATGGAATTATACTCTATCCCATAAATAGATAAAATTATTATATGTCAATTAAATATAATAAAAATAAAATTTAAAGTATATTAGCCCTATGAGTTCATTTATTCTTGCATATTTATAAGTTATTTTTCTGATTTCCAAGTTTTCAAAATAGGCACGTATTCATCCTGTTGCATTTTTCCTTATAATAATACATTTATTTTCAGTATGGACAAATTGTTCCTAATTCCATACCCTAAAATTTCTAATATCAACCAATCCATGTACATTACTTTGTTGTATTCTAAGCAGTTTTTGGTAGGTATATAATACAAATAAATTCATTTCCCAGAGATGGGACTATACAAGTAAGCAATTTATTTCATTGTAGTTAGAAATCGGTCAGTGTGGTGGGATCATATTGTTAGACATGAGATAATCTATTCTATGTACCTCTGCACTTATTAGACTATAAACAATATGTTGGGTTATCCCCCATTTTTAATTAACCAGGTTAAAAAGCAAAATCTTTCAAAACAAACTCTGTTCTTGGATAATAATAAATGAAGTCTTTATTGATGAATGTGAGAAAACCCCTGAATAGATCTAGTGTCCTAATTTAACTAGTCAGTCAGGAGAAGGTAATTTATATTCATAAATATTTACTATATTCCTTAACCAGTTAATCTTCAAAAGAGCCTACAGAGCTATTGGGTTGTCGGGAAAGTCATGACTCATTTTTGCATAAGAAAACACAGAAAAATATGTCATGACTTTCCTAATGACCTAATAGATAGGTACTGGGTACTGTAGCATAATAAAATATATTTGGTCTTTGTCCCTAGTTCCTAGCACAGAGCATTAAAACCTTTTAAAATTTTCTGAGTGATAGAACTGTCTTTTGATATTCATAATGAGCTCCTTTCTACCATACCTGAGTTAATATCATCAGGGTGATTTGAGGTAGCTTTTAAGAGCTCGAGGAAGGGGCTGGCCACATGTGATTAGGAGTTGGAGCTTCAGCCCCACCATCAACCTCCAACCAAAAGAAAAGGACAGGAGATTGAGTTCAACCACCAATGACCAGTGATTTGTTCAATCATGTCTACATAATGAAGATCATCCAAAACTCTGAACCAACAAGGTTTGGGATGTTTCTGGGTTGGTGAATATAAATGCATGTGCTGGAAGTGTGATGTGTCCAGAGAGAGCATGGATGCTCTATGCCACCCATCCCTTACCTTGTCCTGTGTGTCCCTGGCAATTGGCTGTCCTTGACTTATATCCTTCATAACCAAATGGTAACTGTTAAGTACATATGGCACTTTCCTAAGTTCTGTGAGTTGTTCAAGTGAATTATGTGTACTGAGGTTGGCAGGGCATGAAGGGGTGTACATAGAAACCCTTGAATTTGTATCCAAGTTGGACAGACGTGCAAATCATCAGTGACTGGCTCCTGAAGTAGTATAATCTTATGGGATTGAGCTCTTAAACTCATGGAGTCTGATAAGAACTACCCAGCATTCTGTGTACCTTTGCATTGATTACCCAGAGATAGTGTCCCAGAATGCAATAGAACTGTAGGACACCCAGTTGACGTTAGAGAATTTAGGGTCCAAAAGACACGGGTACTTCATCTATAAAATGGGGAGAAAAGGGACTTGATGGAAAAAGAATACCCAACTTTATACCTCCTTTTTCCTCTCCATATATTTCTGAAGAAGAGTGCTTGCCTTAGAGTCAACTCTCATAGCTGGGCAATAAGAGTCTGACTTTCATTGGTTCTAGAACAGGTAAAGTTAAAATATTTGACTTATGGTTATAACCATTGGGACTAGGTGGTTAAGAGGCAACAATTCGTCTTGCAGAACATTAAGCATTTGTATATTAGAAGAATTCATATTGTCCCTTAAAGGTGCCATCCAAGTCCTATGCTTAGAGAAATTAATAGGAAGTCTATTTGGCCTCAGGCCAAAGCCTTGCCACTTAATGTCCTACCAGCAATGAAGCAGAATTTCAATCTTCATTCATCTGACTCTTGTGCCTATTTCTCAATTGGTTTAGAACTTGCAGGGAGATAGGGATTTAAGAATTAAATGTAATTCCTGCGCCGAGCGAGCGAGGCGGCTGGCGGGTGGAGGGCCCTGCTGCGGGCCCAGCCGGGCCCAGCGCAGGCCC